>NC_066582.1:411553923-411890173 GCF_024323335.1 Lathyrus oleraceus | reverse complement strand
TTTGTCTCTTAGAACGATGGGAATAGTAGTAAAATAACCCACAATGTTTCGGGAGTGACAGTCGCTTGCCTTCCTATTTTTGTGTTTGCAGTCACACGACTTTGTTCTTGCTGAAGATTTTTGTTTTCGATTCCTCTTCAGCTTTTTTTTTTAACTTCCCTAATTTTTCCTGGATTGATTTTTTTTGCTTATAGTCCAACGGGATACCCTAATTTTTGCGTAAGCCACTTGTTTTCAAGTTTCGACTTAGCGAACTTTCTCTCTCTCTTTTTTTAGAGTTTTTTGTGTGGAACAAATCTTGTGACATTTGTTTATTTGATTTGAAAGGATTTGTGACTGTCTCACTTGTTTTGTTGGCGAGGGACAACCATTGGATTTGTGATTTCGACCTCTCGTGAGGGAAAATATGTGGTTGTCCTTTAGGCAAGACACTCCCTAGGATGTCGGTGATCCTCAAATGGGACACTCCCTACTTTGCCTTTTAAGAACTGAACGCGTGGTCAAATTAGCTGAAGACTACCCTGCCCTGGGTTTAAGATGTAAGGGTTTTTCAGCTATGAAGAAAACTCCTACTTCTCGGCTCAAAGGGGTTAACTAGGGGTTATCATCCTTATATCTCCAGTGTTTGGGGAATTTGAAGCAATTCCTTACATCATTAGCAAGATTTTTATTCAAAAGCATACATGTAATGAGCTAGTGTACCTTATATTCATCATTCTCCTTCTAAGTTTCATTTTTAACAAAAGTAAGATAAGAGTGAACACGATTGGATTGACTTAAAACATGCATGTTCATTTCATTGTTGCAAAAACAAGTGTTTAATAGTGAATATTACAATGACAAGCAAGAAAGTCACACATGAAAATAAATGAATGATAACATAATTACTGGCGTGATTAGCCTTGTTTCAACCGTTCACCGGTTTTATCATGCTTGTAGGAACTTATGTATGATAGTCCCCAAGGAGGCTCTTATTCAGCTTCTTGTTCCTCATCTATTGGCACTGTTTGTGGCATTGCAGAAGTGCCTTCATACAACAGCATGAGGTTGCTCAGTATATCCAGGTCGTTTGGTGTGAACGCGCCTTTGAATTAATCAGTTCCTGAACCTTGTATTTGAAGCCCTTACAACTCTCGATCGAGTGCCCGGGTGCTCCTGAATGGAACTCACACCTAACATTCATGTCGTAGTTCAAGGGAAGAGGTGTTGGTGGAGGTCCTATTACCCTTAACTGCACCAATGTTCTATTGAGCAAAAGAGGGAGAATTAAATTGTACGACATATGAATCAGGTCGAACTGTTTCTCCGACCACTTTGATTTTTTTCTGGCCTTTTTGAGCATAAGAGTTTTGCCTCCGACTTGAGTACCAATTCTGATTCCGCATTTGGTTCCTCGGAGCTAGTTGAGGAATGAATAACTGTTGTTGATTAAGAAACCTCAGTAGTTCAGTTTGGGGATGGTATCCCTGAGGAAACTCATGACGTGAGGTGGAGCCAGACAGATGCAAGGGAAGACTATTTCCATCATAGTGGTTGGTGTGGGATTACCTTCCTTTTTCAACAATGTTTGCAAGATTTCCATAACCAAGCTCATCTGAGTCTTCAGTTAGATGATCTCTTCCTTCAATGCAGCTTGGCCTTGTTGAAGTTCTTCCACAATGCCTTAAGACATGCTTCTAGTTCTGAGCATACGTTGGGAAATCAGCTAGCGGGGTAAAAACAAAAGGTGGTATAAGGTTTTGTTTGTGATATGCAAATAATGCATGAATGCGATGTTTATTTATGAATGAATGGGTGAGAAAATTAATGGTTTTAGCGGAACTAAAGCACGAGTTCATAATCTGAGATCATCGTGATGAAGCATGAGGTTCAATAATGACAAATTGGGTGTAAACACTGCCCTTAGAGTCATGGATTCCCTTGACTGTCATTCACTTATGTCAAATTACTTGCCAGGAGACTGCTCCATCAAGGTCATCTACTCTAAGTGAGATCTTCGTATCGACCCTCACAAGGAAGGCGCCTCGGGGGCCTATACTACGTGACCATTAGTCTAGGTTGGCCATAGTTAAAGGTTCCACAAAAGGGGTCTTAGGGTCACTGACTCTAGTAAAGAAAAAGATGCTTATGCCGAAAGCACGACGGTCATCAATCCCCTTAAGAGAATCTACCACTAAGTGAGGTTCTCATACAACCCTAACGAGGAAGGCACCTCGCGGACCAATACTAATCAGCCTCTCCTATCTTAAGCAAGCTCTCAAACTCGGGTGGAGAGTCTTTTACACAGGAGTTTTCTTTGCAATCATTATTGCTTCCAAAATTCTTCGTCATAGAGCCAAAGTTTCAGACCAATGAACAAATAAAGAAAATATGTACAGGTTAGCAACAAAAGCAACATATACAGAAAAAATAGATAAAAGATAAATATCCATGTGCGTAATAGATAAAAACAACCCAAACTAGGCTAGACTTTTTTAGGGAAAACCGTCCCAAGCAGAGTTGCCAGTTGTCGCTACCAGGATTTCACGATAAAGAAACCGGGACTAAAGAGATGCGAAAGAGAGGCAAAATCATAAGAGTTGCCACCAAATTTTATTTAGTTTACCTCTATCGGAAAGGAGAGGGGAAATAGTCGATAAAACCCTCAAAAAAAAGATGCGCACTGGAAGCGCTAAAAGAGAATAACGAATCGATCTCGCAACCGAGATTTGGGTTCAGACGTCGATTACGCAAGGGGAAGGTATTAGCACCCCTGACGTCCATGATACTCCATGGGAACCATTTGGGTCGTTTTAGATACATGGTAATTTATCTATCGTTGTTTTATTTTCAAAAGAATGTGTGTGAAAGAGGGGGTGTTTTATTATTATAGTGCTCTCATAGGATTGGGGCCCTTATGCCTACGTATCACTTATTCGGGGATGAGGAATCAGATCTCTATAGTTCAGAGTTGAGAAAATTTGTGTGTTGGTTGATTTTACCTTTGAGAAAAGGGTTTTCGGGATGATGCCCTAAGGCACAAAAGTTAGTTTGATAAGTTGTATTATTTTTACCTTGAATAAGGGTTTTATGAAATGAATGTTTGTGATTATATTGCACTAAAGTCTATGGGCGGAGGCGATTACTATAAACAAAAAGTCAAGCGTCTTACGTCTAAAATAATCAGAGTAAGGGTAGGAATGCTCCATTCTTACTAATTCTCCACTACTTAAGGTTCGTGGCGCACATTAATAATCGTAATTTTATTTTTTTGAATTTAATTATGAAAATGTCACTTGACATTGAATCAATGATTTGGTTTATTTGATTTGGAAATTTGGCTTATGAAACATGAATGAAAAGTAACCAACAAGAAAATAAAGGGGTCTCATTGTAAGGTAGCCCAAGAGAAAACCTTGTGTGTGCCAAAAGTGACCTATGCTAAACAAAGGGTAATGGTCTTACAAACATGCCCCCCTAAGGTGGTGCCATGATGCCATTCTTACAACATACATGTAAGTTAAGAATAAAATCCAACATTTACAAAGTATCACAAAGATAAGGAAAAGGTCTCCAAGCAAAGATCCTAAAATGAAATTCTATAAGTCCAAGTTGATTAAAAGTGGAGTGAATATTTTTTGGTCTTATCATTTTATCATGTTTTTGTTGTTTTTAATGTTTGATGATAATAAAACAAATACCAAGTAAATAAATATGCATGATGAGTTTGTACAATGATGATGGTAATGAATACTTGAATGTAAATTACAACGTAATTGCATAAAACTAAATTACAAGATAAAGAATGACAATATCACAATAATGGTTAGTGGATATAAATGACATTAAAATAAATAACAAGTTAGTTGTACAAAAATTACAATAATAAAGGTTAATGATAAACAAATTTAGTGAAGTATAATTAATGGTTAGTAATATGTACAAAATGAACATCTTGAGGACTATTTTTCATAGGTCAAAAAGACTCAAAATATGACACATTAAGGGATAGCTTATCATTGATGCAAAGTATTGAAGATGATTAAAAAATCAACTAACAATAGATTTGTAACATAGAAAGTTATGCAACCCTTAGTCCATCTATCAATATTTTATTAAATTATGATTTGTTCTCTTTATTTTGTTTTTACTCCTCTTTTATTTAGCAAGATAGTAAGAGAGTAAATAAATTAGCATAATGTAAATGATATAGTTAGATAAAAATAAACATAAACATAAACATAAACGTAAAGTACTTGAAATAAAGTGAACAATAAAATAAATTGCAAGGAAATAAAGTGCAATAATGTAAATGTTAGGAGTTAGTAGTTAGTGGTTAGTGGTTAGTAGAATAACAAGTTAATGTAAAGAAATGTGTTTCATCTATGCATCAAATGACCCAAATATGGTTGAAATAGAGGCAACATATCAATGCCTCAAAGTATCATGAAGGATCATTGATCAATCATTAATAGGTTTGAAACATTGAAGGTTTTATCAACTCTAAACAATCATGGTCATGATCTAATAGATCTCATCAACCAAACAAATGTGAAAACAAGTCAACAATAAATAGCAAATGAAAAAAATACAAATTTTGATTAAAGATGGTGGATAAAAGTAGTAAAAGCAAAAAAACCCAAAAAAGAGTGTAAACTCAACAAAACCCACATGACTCAAATCCCTCTCAAAACATAACCTAAGAGTAAAACCCCATTTCCAAACCCAAAATAAAACAAAAAATAGTCAAGGAGTTTAAGTCCAAAATATTACCAAGATTGTGGTGTCAAAACTAGGTTGTTGTTGTGTTTGGGTTTAAGAATGAACAAAAAGCTTGGAAGAGGGTGGCTATGGTTGTTATGGTAGAAAAATTGAAGAGAAGGAAGTTGTATGTTTATATGGTGGTGGTTAATAATTATGTAAGTGAAGGTTACAAGTTTGCTACTATTTTTTTGTTGTGTGGAGATGGTGGATTTTTACCTGGTGGTTGGGTGGTTCAAAGAAGAAAAGAGGTTTGGGTGAGTTAGGGTTTAGGTTGAAAAGATGGAGCTTGAATGTGATTTTCGCATATGTTTAGTGGCTTTCAAGCTTGAAAAATAAGGGGGGATAATGCTCTATTTATAGGGGAAGCAAAGGGGGTTGAAGTGGGTGAAAGAAAATCACTTTATGTTGAAAAAATAGAGTTACTGCTGTTGTCTGCGCAGGTGTAATCGATTACCATGATTGGGGTAATCGATTACACTATCCAAAATGGTTTGGAAATTAATTTTTTGTCTGTGTAATCGATTACCATGATTAGGGTAATCGATTACACATTCCAAAAATTTATTTTCCCTTATTTTGTTGTTTTATTTCCTTCATAACTTTAACCGGATAACCCCCGATTTTTCTCAAGTGTAAACACCACGCCTTGAGTCCGTGTAATATGTATTTTGTTATGAAAGATCAATGAAATTGTGATGATGAAATAATTAATGTATGCATGTGTAGTAGGGTCATGGATCAGATGAAAGTTGTATCTGGGTAGGGTGAATTTTGGGGTATGACACCGCTAACCGTATAACCAACGACGATACCGATATGTTGTCATTCCTGCTGCTATTAAACTGAATAAGTAACCGCTCGGGGTCTTAAACACTGGCACGATAACATTTACATCATTCTCCATATACTTGGATTGTTGAATTTGAATAATACCTTCATCCATCAATTTCTAAATATCCCTCTTGACAATTACACATCCTCGAGGGTTGACACTATAGATAACACAACCATCATGGTCGTATTCACAATCACTAACCAAGCAGGAATCTCTATGAATTTCCATCAATGATCTTCGGATACGACAGACATCAAAAACCCTAAAATTCCCAAGACAACCATCTACCATATTCACAGAAGCATTGCCATGAGAAGGAAACAAATTGGCTTTAACATTAGGTGATCGGTCTTCAAAAGACACCATACCACTCTTAATCAGCTTCTAAACCTCATACTTCAAAGGATAGCAGTTTTCAATGTCATAGCCGGGAGCTCCCTGATGAAAAGCACAATACAAATCAGGCTTGAACTACCATGACAAATGTTCAGGACTTTGTGGAGGATTTCTTGGTTGAATCAGATTCTTGATAGCCAAAGAAGGATATAACTCTGTGTAACATCTCAAAATTTGCCCTCCTTTTCTTTCAAAAAAAATAAAATAAATTGTTGCAGGCTGTGAGTCGACCATAAGGGTCAGCGCATGGACCACGGGTTAGCGCATAGCATGCTTGAGCCGACCTATGGTCGACGCATAGCATACTGGAGCCGACCTATGGTCGAAGCATAGCATATTTGAGCCGACCTATGGTCGACCGCTCGTGCGAAAACTCAGTTTTCTGAGTATTTTCCACTGTGTGAAAAGCTGTTTTTGGTTGCCAAACCACAAATTCGACCAACCCTTGCATTTCCTCATTTGGCCATGTACTTTGGTTGACAACTCACTTAAGTTTTGCCAAATAAGTCATTTCCTAATACCACCCCACATTGCCAACTTTGTTTCAAGTGCACACAATCAAATCCAAGTGAACTAAAGCCCATTAAGGATTTTTGAAACCAACATATATAAACCTTGAAACCCTAATCTGAAAAGGGTGGCTGCATTTCTGAAGTAAAGCAAGAGTGAGAAAGCAAGTAAGAGCAACACAAGTCAGCCTCCTTTTTTCAAAGATTGCAGCACTAGGAGCAACACACTTTCTTCCATTTTTCTCCACTAGCAAGGAGTAAGGGATTGACTTCCATTAGGTAAACATTCCTTGATTTGTTCACTACTACTTTGCTGTGTGTTCATGCCATTTCATAGCTATTGCCATGCCATTACTATTGTTTATTTGACACTTACCATGCTTGTTCATCATATTTACATGCTCACTTTATGTTGTTCCCTGTTAATACCATGCCATGATTTGTTTGTGAAGCCCTCACCATGAGGCATTGTTGTTGAGTTTGAGTTTATGTTATTAAAATTTCTGTTGGTATCCATGCTCATGTGTACACCTTGCTGTTCATATTTCTTTATGTTAGAGTCACCATTTTTACTAAAACAAAATACCATGATGTTCATCTTGCTTCAAACTCGAACTTTGCTTTTTACGGCATGGCATTTGGTTTACTATAGAGTGAGAAATGTGTTTGGGAAGTAGAAGAACCATGCCCGCATTTTACTGTGTTGTTCGCTTTGTGTGCATGAATTTTAAGGGTTTTCTTTGGCTTTGCATGAGAGCATTCTGGTGGCGCGATCTGGACCGCTAGATCGCGTGTCCAGACTTCATCATGACCATCCTTTCGTTTTTTTTTGTCTTTTTGTGCATTAATAAGAAGTGGACCGGTTGGCACATGTTGCACGATTTTGCTTAAATGTCACATTTTATTATGTTGTCACATGTAAATAAACTCAGCTGGACTGTGGGCTTACTCAACATCTGCTAATCGCCCCTCCCATCCAGGCCCATGCACATTTTCCTTTTCATTTTTCTTTCTCATTTTGTAATCCATTTTTTATGCTGTTTTGGTTTAATTAATGAAAATATTCCAATTATTCATAAAAATACAAAAAAATACTTTTTAGCTTCCTTAATGTGTTATTTAATTTATTTTAATTTTAATTTTCGTTTTTATTTAATGCAAGTATTTTATTTTAATTATTTATGTCAAATAGGCCATTTTAACACACTTTTTTCATTTATTTTATTTCCATAATTTAAAATCATTTTTAGATTCTGATTTTTGGGATGATGGTTGACCAATGTCTCATGGTCAACTTGACCTTTTTATTGAATTTTTATTTTTCATTTTTAATTTATTCTTGATTTATTTCTAACCTAGTCTTGTTGTTTGACTTTGGTTTGACTTTTGTTTTGATTCAATTAATTCAATAACCAATTTTCATTATTTTTTTGAAATCTTTATGGGGGATGATGATGTCCTGACCCCACCTAACTTAATTTAATTTTTCATAATTTTTGTGATTAATTTACTATTTATTTGACATTTCTTTAAGTTGACTTGACTTTTCGGTTGACTTTTGTATGATTGATGTTTGACTTAGGGATTGCTTAAGGCAATTGAAGAGATCTTTTGATCCTCCCTTGTCCATCTCATATGCCATGTATTAGAGGCCTTTCACCTCAATTTTGTTTGATCCTTGCATCATTTCCCGATTAAATTATTCATTGATTCTTTGTGTGCATAGTTTCACTTGTCTGTTTAATTTGATATTTTTTATACTTGTTTCTTTCATCCATGTTTCTATTTGTTTGATTGATTAACATGTTTATACTTCTCATACATTATTTAATGCTAATTCATTTCATTCTTTGATTATTTGATTTGATTATATACTTGTTTATATCTTACCTGTTTGATTAACTATGGCCTACTTGTATGGTGTATGAGGCATATACTTATATTGCTTGATTGCCATGTCAACCCCCATTCATAACAAATGTATCCCTCTCCCATGAAATGTATAACATTTATTCTTTCATTCTTTATTCATGTGTTAATACAAGAATTAAAATGAACATTTGATAACCATTTCAAAACAAGATCAAAACCTCGATCCAACGTCGAGTATTCATTTTTCAAAACCTAACAGAACCAGCACGTATTCATCCATTTACCTTGTAAGTCGATTGCTTTATGCATCGCCATCAACCTTATAAGTCGATTGCTTTATGCATCGCCATCAACCTTGTAAGTCGATTGCTTCATGCATCGCCATCTACCCTTATCCCTAACACCTCTCCTTGCTCCATTCGTCGATTCTTGTTCTGTTTAGGTAGCACCCATTAGATAGAACCCTTTGTATGATAACATAGATAGGATTCCCATATCCTTTTGTATGATAACATAGGTAGGATGCCCTTATCCTTTTGTATGATAACATAGGTAGGATTCCCATTTCCTTTTGTATGATAACATAGGTAGGATGCCCTTATTCTTTTGTATGATAACATAGGTAGAATTCCCATATTCTTTGCATGCCAACATTAGGTAGATGTTCCCATTTGTAAATCCTAACACCTAAGTACACCCCATTTCTTTTAGACCTTCCGTGCGTCTCCGATCTTGTGGCATGTCAATCCATCCTATTGCAAAGAGGTAACTGCCTAAGACTCGATTCAGCGAGCTGCGACACCTGCTGCTAGGATGTGAACACATTGCCCACTCTCCTTTGACACAACTGGTGTCCTCCTTTGTAAGTCCATGTTCATATGGCAATCCCTATGTAGCTGAACTACGGCAACTCTGATTCTCATGTTCAGATGAGATACGTAGGCACAAGATGCGATGTCTTGCCGAGTTTGACTAACGACTAACAACTAATCCTTGTTTGCTTTCGCCCTTGTTGCGATCCTTTCTCTCGCCCTCGTTGCGATCGAGACTTTCCTTTTCTCTGGCCCTTGTTGCAATCGAGACCCTTGTTCCCGTAGTTAGCTGAACTACATTATGCTCTGATTCTCACTCCAGATGAGATATGTAGGCACAAGACGCGATGTCTTGGCGAGCACACATCTCTTTAACCCATAGGTAGCCGAGCTATGAAGACTCTGATTCTCATATTCAGATGAGATACGTATACAGTGGATGCGACATCCGTGCGAGTCATTTTCTCTTAACCCTTCTTTTAGTAAATAGTACATTAGATAAACACACACCCTTTAGACAAGAACAACAAGAGTGGATCCCGTAGAGTACTACGGATGCGTAGGGGTGCTAATACCTTCCCTTCGCATAATCGACTCCCGAACCCAAGATTTGGTTGCGAGACCTTGTCTTTTCCTTTCCTCTCTTCAGGTTTACTTCGAGCGTTTCCTTTCCCTCCTTTGGGATAAATAACACACGGTGGCGACTCTTCTGTCATTTCTTTCTTTTTTCGCCGGTTGTTTCGTTTCGCATTTAGGTTGCGACACTCTGCATAAGTCATTGGAATAGGGTCAAAGAGACCTTCTTCCTCTCAAAATTATGATGATGATTATTGTTGTTGTTGTTGTTGTTGGTACGTTGATATGGTTGTTGCTAATGTTGTTGCTGAATGGGAACTAATTGATTTGATGGATTATTAGTAACTACCGGAATTACTGATGATACCTGATGATGTTGCTGTATCGGTGTAACATTCTTCCTCATATGAGGTCTTCTCTGCTTCCCTGTAGACACTGCATTGGTTTCTCCTTCCTTCTTTTTGGATAAACTACCACCATATTTCTTGCTTGAAGACGCTTCCTCTTTGGACAACCGGCATTCTCTAACACCTTCTTCCAATCGTATCCACATATGTTAGCATTGTCTAAGCTCATATACCATCTAAGTGCAGCACCAATTAGTCTGTCTTGGAAGTAGTGGATGAGTAGCTGATTGTTGTCTGTCTGAGTAGACATCTTGCAAGCATACAGGACAAGATGACTCAGAGGACATGTATTTCCCTTATATTTTTCAAATTCTCGAACCTTGAACTTTACTAGGATCTTGACATTGAGTATCAGGCACAACTCAACAACACTCTTACCAAATAGATCTTTCCCTCTTAAGGTCTTCAACTCCTTTCTCAGCTCAAGGAATTGGTCTTTCATCTTGTCCATCTTCTCATAAACATCGGGGCCTTCAGACGACTCGGATTGATAGATGGTATCCTCAACACGGGGAAAAGTATGCATAATGGGAGGAGGAACAATCAGGACTGGGCTGGATGCCGACATATAAGCAAATGTTGAAGCATAACCCTCAGGTACAAATTTGGCGGCATTCCCCATGGGAATCTAGAAGGCATGGCAGGCCCCGACTGGCTAGTAGCTGTAGCGGTAAATTCATGATCATCAAGCTATGGATAAGCTAGAGATCAAATAATAAGAGTCGCCACCGCACTTTTATTGTTTCCAAGGGAAAAGGGAAAAAGTACGAACAAAACCCAAAAGTAAGAAGTTTTCAAATCAAAACTAATAAAATGTCAGAGATTACAGGTAAGGGAGTTGGTTACACAGAGGGAAGGTGTTAGCACCCAAAGTGTCCTAGGTACTCCTAGGGAGCCCTTTTTGTATGCATATGTATCTGATACAAAGTGATATTTACAAACAAATAGAATTGGGGGATGAGAAAAAAAGTCATTAATTATATTTTTTGTGTTTGGCAAGACCTTCGGCCTTGTGCCTACATACCAACATAAAAATGAGGGATCAAAACCTCGTAGTTCGTGATATAAATTTCAAAGTGGATGCATTGCTTTTTAAAAAAATTAAGTTTGAAAGGCACAAAGGCCTAAAAATGATTTGAATGAGTTAGTTCTTTTTGGCTTTTTGAAAGTTTGAGTCAAGTATGGTTAAGTTTATTTACAAGTTTGATTTAAGAAAAGAAGTTTGAAAATGCAATGGCATAAGGCCAAAGTTTCTATCCTTTTTTACAAAAGTGGTCAAAGTTTGGAACAAAATAAGTTCAATCAAATAATGTTTTAAAAAAGAGAGAGAGAGATTTTGAAATTAAAGAAGTGGGGAGAAGATGAAGAGACTATCCTATGTACAAAATTAAAAGTTTAGAGTTGAAAAGATCTGACCAAATGGGTAGTAATCCAATAGACAAGAATGTCAATAGAAATCCATAATTCCCTTGGACTTTTTAGAATCAGGCAACACACAAATGCACAATTATATTATTTTGAAGAGCAAAGGCATCAAATAAAGATAGCCACATCCAAGCTTATTCATTCCATGATCTTCTTCAAGGTAGCCCATGCAACAATTGAATTCCACAAGTCATAGGTTCAAAATAATAGCTTCACAATGATCATGTTGCAGATGAACTCAAAGGGATCTTCAAAGATGTATCAGATGAAGTTTCAAATTTACAACACTTGGTTTCTCAATAAATTGGCATTGGCCAAGTCCTTTAGCATAGGAATGTTGCCTAAATTCTAAGTCCATTTGTCCAAGATCAAGCCAACAGTCCACACAAAAGTTTTTTTTAGGGTTTTTGTTGTTATTATGTACATTAATGGTCAAAGACCACACAAACAAACAAAGTATACACAAACAAAATATATCACACAATATGGTCCAAATGGACAAAGTGAAAATTGCATTAACATAAAAAATTAGAATGATATGAACAATGGCAAATGTATAAAAGCTAGGATTAAATGAAATTAAAGTAAAGGGCTTGAAATTAAAAGTTAGTAGTTAATAGGTTAGAAGTTAGTATTGTTTTGTTTTTGCTTTTCATTCTTAGACATTCTTTGGAGAACACTCAACCCACTTATCACAAGCATGGATCCTTGAACCAAGACATCTTCCAAAGGAAGGAAAAAAGGCCAAGTTCCTACACAATATCATGAAAGAGGGGAGACTTACAATCTCACTAACTAGAATGCTATGCCTTTTTTGGTCACAAATTTAGTGTTGTGTTAAGCAATCGTAATTAGACTTATGTAGAAGTCACAACTATTTGAGGTCGGGCAATAGAATTTTGGTGTTAATGCATGTTAGAGACATAATATTATGAACTATGCTCATGAAACATACCACACACAAAAATAATATGCAAAAGGTGTGGCCTAATCTCATCCATACTCATGTTAATTTTTCAATCAACTAGCTTTAGGACTTTGAGATGTCATAGGCCAAATGAGATGAATGCATAAGGAAAGGAATGATATGAAGAGGGAGGGGAATAGATGAAATCTCAAATTGATCAAAGGAGGACTTTTACCAAATTAATATCATTCATTCATTTTGGGAGATGGAATGTACATTCCATTAATCCCCTAAATCCAATGATATTAATTTGACAAAGTCAAATCAACCTTGACCAAGGCCTAACAACAAGAGTCAAACACCAACAAGTCATCACAATTGGTCAACAAAATTATTTGGCATTTATTCCAATTAAAAATACTAAAATAATACATTTAAATTAAATATGGTTTGTCAAATTCCTAAAACCTCATCAAAACACCAAATAAATGACCATGAGATTTATCATAGGTCAAACAAGGTCAAAGGACCTTGGAGAAATTTTTTCAGAATTTTAAAAGACATAAAAGTATTTTTAAACAATTAAAAACAAATAAAAAATCAATTAAATCATGAAAAATATTATTAATGATCCAAAAAATAATTTTAATTCAGAATATGAAAGAGGAAAATATTTGAAAATATTTGGTGAAACTCTCATATTTTTTGGATCAATATTAAAATTAATATGAATTAATGAAAATAAAGCAATTAAAATGAAATTCAAATAATCAGAAAAAACGTGGACCACTTGATCTCCCTCATTAATTGAGGTGGCATATCAAGTGGCCACAGGCGCGCGTTCCATGGTGCGCCTGAGTCAACCGTCCACACACTTGGTAATTAAGATGTACGCTCCTGAATAAAACAAATTGAATTCATCTAATGGCTCAGAACCACGCCACATCATTGCCGGAGTAATGCGCCAGTCGTCTTCTCAGGCGACTTTGGTCGGACTGGTCCATTCATCACCACATCATAAATGAAAAAGGAGGACATGATTTGAAAGGAAAAATGGTGTAGATCACGAATATCACCTCAATTTTAACTAACTCCTCACATATAGAAAGATATGAGGAGTTGAATTTTGAGGTATGTCAACTGAGTTGCTTTGATTTGACCTCTAAGCAACTCAATCTTCTTGCCTACATTGGTAGGACTTAAGATAACCAAAGAAACAAGAGAGTTGAGCAAGATTGAGAGAGAATCGAAGAGATGAAATTTTCTAGAAAATACCTTCAATGTAGGTCTAGATTCAACTGTTCTTGCATTGGCTCATGCTTGATCTCACTCATAATGCTTGTAGGAGTAGAATGAAATGCACAAAAGTTCTTAGATCCCTGGAGTTTTGAATCTTAAAGCAATGAGATTCAAACTCAATTTTAAGATGAAATTCTCAGGATTATCCTCTCAAATGGAAGGTTTAGGGGTTTAGGATCAAAGCTGGTGCGAATGTCTGTTGAATTATGATGCTAGAGGTCTCTATTTATAGTTGTAGCTCATAATATTTGCACCTTCCAAATCACTTTCCAAAATTGGCAATTGATGATGCATGGGTGCATGGGCATGTACAGGCCCATGAGATCATTGCTTTAGGTCCACAAATGAATGTAAAAGTGTCTGAAATCAACTTGGATTGCAAGGCAAGTGTGTGTGAAGATTTGAAGTTGGATCTTTGCCAAATGATGATACCATGTTCATGCCATGTGCAGCCCTAGCAATTCTTGTCCAAATTGGATGAACTTGGAGTTTTTAGAAAGGTTAGATCAAGAGGAACAACTTTTTGGTTCAAAACTTTTCCATTTGACGCTTGTATCATGATGAATCTTGAGGTGGAAGTTTGGAAATTTCAACATGTTAAAATTTTTTCTAAGTGTCAAGTCATATATCTCAATGGTCCACCTTGCTTAACTTTTTATGTGAGCTTCAAATGATAAAGGTGTCTTCGTAAAAGTTGTAGATATTTCAAGTACCTCAAAATGGTCACCAATTTAATATCATTTGGATTTGAAATGATAGAGTTATGCATTTTTGAAGTTTGGAAAAATCACTTGTTCAATGGTATAGGTCAAAAGTGACCTATAATGTAGCCTCATATCACATGCTCATAAAAGTTCAATTAGCTCTTACTCTAAAAATAAAATTTGAAGTATACATCTTTAATTTGATTGTGAAACTTGCAAATCTTTCATCTCATAAAAATTGAGCAAGTTATGGCCTTGGGAAGTTGACTTTCAAATTAAGGTTTAGACAAAATGACCTATAATGTTTCGACATAGAAAATGATTTTCCAAGCAAAAATAGCTCTAAGTCTCAACATTAAAGTTGTTTTGAATGTCATTTAGAGTAACTTTGCTCTTGTAATTTTTTTCATATGGTGAAAAATTGTAGGAGATAGGGTCTAGGGAGACCCAGTTTCAATCAGATGAATTCATCTGGCCAACCACCATCAACCAACTTGCTAACCTTCAATTCTCTTGCCTTTCTAGGATCATGGTAGATCATATATGCATAAGATGATGAAATTTGAAGTGTCCCTTGAGAAATTTGATCAATTGGTAAGATAGCTTGTTGGAGAAGTTACTTAAGATACCTAGTAAAACTAGGGTTTCCAAGGCAAATCACCCTCAAATTCTTGAAGAAAACTTGATCAATAAAACATGTAGTAATCATTGGGACTCATATATGATGCTAATAATAATTCTTGTATCAATTCATGGTTGTGCTCTTTGTCATGAGGGCCTCAAACCCTAGATATTAACTTGATAGATCAATGGAGATCATGCCCTAGCTACAAAAGAGTTAGGCAAATGCAAAGACATATTTTTGGTATTTTGGTTAGTAAAAATGATAAAATACAAGTATGATACAATCACAAAGTGCTTGGTGATCCTCCCAAAACAAACCCAATGAAGGAGGGGTAAGGAGGATGCCAATGTATGATCCCAATGCTAATGCTTATGATGAAATTGCATGGGGGATCTTAGGGCCAAAATTGGGGTCTTACAGTAGCAACGAAAAGCATAGATGATGAAGCAATCTTAGAAATCATAATCCTCTAAGGAGGAGGATTTGCAAGAAGAAGAGATGGTTGATTCAGAGCAGCAATAACAGACTCCAAGGTAGTGAGTTTGACAATCTCATCCTTAAGCTCTATGTTCTCCTGTTCAAGATGCTTCATTCTTCTCTTGTAATTAGCTCGAGTATTATAGTGATGAGTCAACTTGTCTCATACGCAAAAGAAGAACCATAAGACACTTGGCTGAAGAATCCTGTTATGCAAATGATACATGAAATGCAATGTTTTTTATTGTTTTTAATTCCAAGGAACATACAAAGTCCTATTTGCAAATATCTTCAATTAATAATAGTAATCAACAATAATAATAATTCAATTGACTATAAAATCTCTTTTTAATCATAAAATTTGGAAGGATTACGTTGAGTACAATTTCAGAAACCAATATATAAATACAAAAGAAAAGGAAAATATCATCATAAGGATCCTTAGCAAATACATCATATGAACTGGCAAAGGAGTGTACTTCCTTCGGATGCGTCAAATCTCTGACTCAAAAGTTGTCTGCATCCGAGCCTTCTCGAGGACGAACCGATCAACAATCTTCTTTCAAGCATCGGAAGGCTGAGGCATACTAGAGTAAAATAAACCCTCTGGCTCTCTATGTCTCTTTACTATACGCTCTTCTAGGACCTCAATAAGTGAATCCTTATCCTTCGACTCATGCTGCAACTCTTCATGCTTTTGGTAAGGTCTCTCTCTTACTTCATCTTGGCAAGTGCGTCTTCCAACTCCTCTACATCTTGGTTAGGGAGAGTTGATGGCTCAACCATAACCATATGAATAGGTCTCTCGCAAGCATACGACATCTTGAGCTCCAAAGATCTATTATTCACCCAAATAGTGTAAGCTTCCAAAGCTACGCAGTTACATGGACCAAGCTCGGGTCTACCCTTCCTATGAACATTTGGCCAAGCACGCACTATTCTACCCTTCAAATTTTGGGGATCTTTACCTTCTTGATAGAATAGACCCTCTAAGTGAATGTTATTAGGCTTATCTCTAAAGGGGAACCCAAGTTGACGACGGGCCAAAGCATAGTTATTGTTGATTCCCCATTGTGTACCAATGAGAGGTACATTAAAGAATTCACCATAACTGTCAATAATATCCAAGATATCCAAAGCATAATCATACCAAACAATATCATCATTAGTGAAAGACATAAGTCTCTGAGACCATCGTAGAACATATTGATTCTCCAAGAAACCATGCCTCTGAGGCAAGTGTGAAATAAACCACTTGTACAGAAGAGGAACACAACACACAATGGTTCCACCACCCTTAGAATTCCTCAAATGCAAAGATAAATACATGTCCCCTAACAAAGTTGGAACATGATTCCCAATCAAGAATATTCTAATGGTGTTAACATCAACGAAACTGTCAATGATAGGGAACAAAGCTAGACCATAGATGAACAATACAAAGATAGCTTCAAAAGTGTTCATGCTACCAACTTGAGCAAAAGCAGTAGCTCTCCCAATAAGAAACTCAGAAGTAAGACCTTGGATTCCTCCTTTCTTCACCATGTGGGCATCAATCTCAGATTTCTTCAAATGAAGAGCTTCGGTTATGACTTAAGATCTTGGGATATCCTCTAATCCACTTAAAGGTACCTTGTTAAAAATGGGCTTACCCAAGAGATGGGCATATTCCTCTCACGTGGGCACAAGCTGATAATCAGGAAAAGTGAAGCACCGGTAGAGAGGGTCATAAAACTGCACCAAAACACTCAAAAGTCCTTCAACCACATTAGTAGACAACATGGATAAAATCTTCCCATGAAGTTGCTTGAAATCCAAGGGATCAACTACAAAGGATGATAGCTTCCTTAACTCTTTCAAATCGGGATATCTGAAACTATACTTCTTAGTGTTCCTTCGTCCACAATCCATGATCTGAAAGTATTTGCAAATACAACCTTAGTTCCTTGAAATTTATTTTCTGTGATGAATGTTATGATGTGCATGTATGCATGAATGCAACAATCACACACAAGGGTTCACACACAAGGCAAACACAAACAAAGGTCAAAGGATGCATCAAGTCGTCATCAAGATCAATCATCCATTTTGGTGGATTGTGGTTTTCACCTTATCAACACCCAAGTTCCATTGATATTGATGCGACTAATCAGATCAACCGAGAATCAAAGGGTTTGTTATGAGTCATGAGCATGGAGTCGTATAAAGAACCATCCCAAAGGAGTGTAATAAGGATACAAACCTGTAGATCATATTCTAAAAATTTCCAGAGTCATGATCCCATCTATCGAATACTATAGGTTAGGATGACTGACTCATCAACCCATAGTATTCTCAAGAGAAACTCGTTTGAGTGTAGTATCGTGTAACAACTGTTATCAAGTCTACACTTGAACAGTCTCCGAACTACGTCCTAAAATAGGCCAAGTTGGGTTAAATGTTCTATGGTCCTCAGCTTCTCGGACCCCAAAATTAGTGAAAGTAATGCCTATCCACGACTTACTCGTGTGACATCAGTAACTCCAAAGCGGTCTCCACTGAGTGAGGGATGTCATGTCAACTCTTTTATGACTCCTCTTTCAAATCCAACATGACTATACCACCCTCCTATCTTAGATTTCACTCAAGTTCGGGTTAGAACTTATCTTACCACAAAGAGATCACCAAACACAACAAACATAATATCACACAAACAGTATATACAAACAAACATCAAATATACAAATATACACACAAAAAAGTAGGCTAAACCCTCTGAGAACTACTCCCCAACAGAGTCTCCACTTTTTTCTGTAGCGGTAAATTCATGACCATCGAGCTATTGGTTAACTCAACACAAATAAAACCAGAGTCACCACTGTGCTTTTATTGTTTTCAAAGGAAAAGGGCAAAAGTATGAACAAAACCCAAAGATAAGAAGTTTTCAAATCAAAACTAATAAAATGTTAGAGATTACAGGTAAGGGTTGGTTACAAAGATGGAAGGTATTAGCATCCAAAGTGTCCTAGGTACTCCTAGGGAGCCCTTTTTGTGTGCAAGTGTTTTAGTCGAAAACATGTTTGATAAATAAAATAGAGTGAGGGGATGATAAAATAATTCATTAATTATATTTTTGTGTTTGACAAGACCTTCGGTTTTATGCCTACGTACCAACACAAAAATGAGGGATCAAGACCCCGTAGTTCACGGTACAAATTTCAAAAGAAGTTGGTAGACTAATTTTAACAAAGGTTTAAAGAAAAGGGCCAAAGATTTAAATGAGGTTGTTAATTCGTTATGTCTTTTTGAAATTCGGGTCAATATGATTAAGTTTATTCACAGTTTGATTAAGAAGGAGTTATGAAAGTTAGATAGAAATCCATTTCCTTTGGACTTTTGAGCAAGCCATAAGCATAGGCAAACATCCAAGAAAATCATATAAAGACCTAGGCATCAAATAAAGATAACCATAATATCCAATCAAGCACTCCAATAGCTAGCATTCTTCAATGTCTTCAAATGTATCAGATGGAAATAATCCTTGTGGCAGACTCATAGAAACAATCATCAAACATCGACAATAATAACAGTATAACAATCAAGCATAGAGACAAAATGGAAAATGAACCAAGAGCACTTAAAGGTTTGCATCAGATGAAAGGAAGAATCAGGGATAACTCAGTCTCACAATAATGTCATTGGCCAAGTCCTTCAAAGCATGGGAATGTTGCCTACTTTTATGTCTAAGAGTTCAGATCAAGTCAAAGGCAAAGGTCCAGCAGTCCACCGACATATTTTTTAGGGTTTTTCTTGTCATTAAGTATTTTAAGGTCCTAAGACCACAAACGGAACAAAATCACAAGCACACAATATATACAATCACAAGATATGGCTCAAGTGTGTAAAATAAAAATGAATGAAACATAAACATCTTGCATGAAATGTAAATGGCAATGAATGATAAAGATACTAAAATTTAAATTGTATTAAGTAAATGACTTGAAAGTAAAACAATATTAATAAGAGGTTAGTGAAGTATTAGTTAAAGAATTTTAAATGTTTAATTCATTCCTTGGAGAACACTCAACCATCCATTCACAAGTATGAAAACCTAAACCAAGACATCATCTGTGAGAAGGGGTCCAACTTGAATAAATCAACAAGTATGCCACTAGCTTTCACAAATGGAAAAAAGGTCAAGTCTTCACACAATGCCATGAAGAATGGGAGACTTACAATATCACTTACAATAATGCTATGCCTTTTGGGACAAATTTAAATTTATGTTAAGAAATCGTAATTGGACTTATGTAGAAGGCACAACTATCTAAGGTCGGACAATAAAAATATTGGTGTTAATGCATGTTAGAGACATGGTATACATGACCAAGCTCCTAAAATATACCACAAAAAAAGTGGGAGGGACTTATCTCAATCAGGCTCATGTTGATTCATCTGACACAAGGTCATTGATGAATCAACTAGCATTTTACTTGTAGAGAATTCATAGGTCAATGATGGATTGGGGAAGAAGAGGGATGAAGATGAAGAGGGAAGGGGAAATAGAAACCCAAATTGATCATAGGAGGAATTTCATCTGATCAATACTATCCATTCATTTTGAGGGATGAAATGTACATTTCATCAACCCCTTAAATTCAATAGTATTCATCAAATGGAATCAAATAAACCATTATCAAGGCCAAACAGAAAGTCAAACATCACAAAGTCAACCAAGTGGCTCAACAATATATTTAAACAATTAAACAATTAAAAATGAATTAAAATGCATTTTTCAAAAGTCAAAACCTCAAATCCCTTCAAATCACCAAATAAATAGCCAAGGGATTTATCCTAGGTCAAACAAGATCAAAGGATCTTAGACAAGAAATTTCAGAACTTTTGGAAGGTCAGAAGTATTTTAAAATATTTAAACACAAGTAAAAAATAATTAAAATAAAAAAAAATATCAAAATTAATCCAAATAATGATTTTAATTCAAAATATGAAAGAGAAAAATATTCAAAGATTTTTGTTGAAAGTCCCATATTTTTTGGAGAAAAAATGAATTTAATATGAATTAAACTAAATAAGCTAGTTAAAAATAAAATGATAATTAATTAAAATAGATGGAAAAACAATGGCCATCAGATCTCCTTCATTAATTGAGATAGAAGATTTGATGGTCACGCGCTAAGGTGCACCAAACACTCTGGTCAAACGCGTGTCAAAGTGAGTAATCATAACCAATGACCGTGATTAGAACCTGGATGCATGATCAAATGGTTGGGAAGGTGCTAACACACTACCGGAGCTAGGGCTCTAGTCATCTTCTCCGGTGGACCTCACCGGACTAGTCCACCATCAACCTTCATAAAAATAAAAGATACATACATTATTTTGAACAGAAAAATGATAGGAATCCAAATCTGACCTAAGAATTTTCCAATTCTCACTATATTAAAAGATACATGGAATTGAAAATTGAGGAATATAAACTGAGTTGCTTCGATTTGACCTCAAAGCAACTCAATCTTGTTGGCTACATTGGTAGGTCTTCAGACAACCAAAGAACAAGCAAAATAGTGGAAAATTGAGGGAGAATCAAAGAAGAGAAAATCCAGAAAATTAACCTTCGATTTGCTTCAATTGAGCTTGATCCCTCTTCCAATTTGGCTTGGCTTGCTCCTAACAACTTCCAGGAAGTGAAATGAATGATCAAAGGGCTTGGATTCTTGGAGTTTCAATCTCAAAACAGAAGTGAAATTGAAGCTCAATTTCAATTGAAATATTCAAGTTTATCCTTTCAATGGAGGTTAGGGAAGATGAAGGTGAAATCTTGGGCAGGAGGGTCCTCATTCTGAGCAGCAAGGCCATGTATTTATAGCAATTCAAGTTACTTTCCACACACACTCCAAATTCTGCCAAAAATAGCAATGCCATGGTGCATGCTTGCATGGGTGTACGTAAGGCCTATGAAATAATGCAAATAGGTCCAAATTCATATCCAAATGATGCTTAAACAATAACATGGAACCATGCAATGATGAAATGAAAATTAGTCATGAAATCCTCCAAATGGGGCCATGTATTACACCCATGTGCAAGTCACTCAAAAATGCTCCAAATGCAATGATCTTGGACTCTTTGGTAAGGTAACATGAAGGGGAGCAACTATTATGTTGAATATGTTTCCATTTCAAGATTGGATCATGATGAATTTTGAGGTGGAAGTTGGAGAAATCAAACATAGTTGAAAATTTTCTAAGTTAAAAGTCAAATGACCACTTTTTCCACGTTGAATAACTTTTGTTATGAGCTTCAAATAAAAATGTTCCTTCTTAAAAGGTGTAGCTCTTTCATTCCTATTCAACCTGGTTACAAATTTGACACCATTTGAATCTTACATGAGGGAGTTATGGATTTTATAAGTTGAGGAAAATTGCTTGTTCAATGATGATGGCCCAAAATGACCTATAATGTTTCCTCTTGGTACATTCCCTTGCAAGTGGAATTTCACATTTATCAAATAATAAAAGTTGTATAAGACATATTGAAATGGATCATGAAACTTGGTTGTCCTTCATATCACAAATATTGAGAAAGTTATGGTTCTTGGAAGTTGACATTCCATCTAGGGCACAAACAAAATGACCTATAATCTTTCACCATAAAAAATGACTTTTCGAGCAAAACTAGATCTTGATATAAACATGAAAGTTGTTTGTAATGTCATAAGGAGTAACGTTTATATTGGAATCATTTTCATATGACAAACATTGTAAGATATAGGGTCTAGGGAACCCTAGATTTGACTAGTTGACTTTCCTGGTCAACCTCCTTGAACCAACTTACAAACTTGAAGTTATTATGATATTTGAGGCCCATGGATAATCATATATGCTTATGATGAGGTATAACGAAGTGTCCCTTGATATCTTTGACCAATTGATGAAGAAATTTGCTGAGGAAGTCACACAAGATACCCAAATGAATTAGGGCTTCCAAAACAAACAAGCTTCAAACTCTTGATGAATTCTTGATCAAAATTGAAAATAAAGAACACGGGGATTCATATATGATACTTATAACCATTGTGAACCTTTCCTTGATTGATCTCTTGCATTGAGGGTCTCAAACCCTAGATATGAACTTGGTGGGGCACAGATGGATACACACACACACCCCTACAAAAGAAACAAAACTACACATAGACATATTTTTGGTATTTTGGTTGGTACACAAAAGAAAATAAAGTATGATACAATCACAAATATGCTTGGTGATATCTCCCAATGCAAACCCTATGAATGAGGGGTAAGGAGGATGACAAGGTGTGATCCCAAAGCCAATGCAAATTATGAGATGGCATGAGGGATCCTAGGGTCAAAATTGAGGTCTTACACACCCACACCCACACGCACCACAAACATGAATACACTCATACATACATATATACCCACACACAGACACACACGCGTGCGCATGCGCTCGTACACACACGCGGTTGCACGCTTACATACAAGTGCACATGCACCCACACATACACGTTTGCGCGCTCACGTACAAACGCATATGTGCACTCACATACACACACACACACACACAAACACATACGCACACACACACACACATACACACACACACATACGTGAACACTTGCACGCGCACACACACAAACGCATGCATGCTCGCACGCACATACGCACACACACACACACACACACAATTTTGTTAGATATTCCTTAATCTTCAAAGTACAATGATATGTTAAAAGGCTTATTTGCAAGTTAAGAATCAGATTCTATCTAAAATACATTATAAGAAAACTTAATGGTCAACATCACTCTAATAAACTCAGATGTTGAGTAGAAATGGGGCCAATATTTTAAACAGAACTTCATAAAATTGCAGTAGAAGTATCTCTAATGATGTTTTTGCACACAAATGAGTTTATGTACTTAGTAATAACTCTACAAGTGGAATTTTTTTTAAAAACCACTATTTACAAAATTAATACCAAAATAACCAACTTTTCAAATTAATTACCAATATAACAATTTTTCAAACAAAAAAATTACACGTATAAAGCAGTCGCAAATACCAAATGGCACATGCGTATGCTTGTTACACGTCTAAAGCAGTCGCCATATATGATAATAGCTTTCAATCTAACGGTGAATTTTATTATACGAATGTATGGTGAAGAGTTATTGGAGGTGTCATGTTACTCAGTTTGAGACCTTATTGTCATTTGATCCTTATATATATATATATATATATATATATATATATATATATATATATATATAATAAATTCTTTGCATTCTTTAATTTTGACATATAAAAATAGACAAAAAAATTTAGCAATTAAAAACATAAATGATTAAAATATATAAGTATTGTTTATTGATAAAGACTTAAGAACCACGCTTTCCTCTCAAATCTTATATTAAAATTCTATAAGTGTTTGAATTTAATTATTATAGAAGATTAAAGATAAATAGAAATAAAAGACAATAAACACACCGGTCTTTGTTAACGCAGTTTGGATAATAGTGTTTACCTCTACGAACTTATAGCAGTTATAGTTTCCTTGATTTATATATAACAATTAAGGTAAAATTAGAATTACAAATTTTAATACACACACACACACACAGATATATATATATATATATATATATATATATATATATATATATATATATATATTATATATATATATATATATATATATATATATATATATATATATATATATATATATATATATATATATACCCGCCCACAATAAAAAATTAGGCCTAAGATCTGTTTGGAGCTTTCACATAATATGAGTCATACTCAATAATTCCCACTTTGGTGAATATCAAACCCCTATGTAAGACCCTAATTTTGACCCTAAGATCCCTCATGATATTCTCATCATATGCATTAGCATTGAGATCACACCTTGGTATCCTCCTTACCCCTCATTCATTGGGTTTGCATTGGGAGAGATCACCAAGCACTTTTGATTGTATCATACTTCATTTTTCATTATTTACTAACGAAAATACCAAAAATATGTCATTGTTAGTTTAAGTCTTTTGTAGGTAGTGTGTGTGCTCACCTATGCTCTATCAAGCTCATATCTAGGGTTTAAGACCCTCATTGCAAGGAGCTCAATCAAGAAATGATTCACTATGGATCTAAGTATCATATATGGATCCCCATGACCTCCACATGTTATTTTTATCAAGGGATCATCAAGTGTTTGGAGTTGGTTTGCCTTGAAAACCCTAATTCGTTGAGGTATCTTGTGTGACTTCTTCAAGTTTATTCAACAATTGATAAAATATTTTAAGGGATACTTAAAATTAAATAATCTTATGCATATATTATCCTCCATGAGTCCCAAAAGTCAAGATAATGTCCATCTAGCAAGTTGGTTCATGGGTGTTGTCTAGAGAAAGTCAACTGGTCAAAACCGCGGTTCCCTAGACCATATCTCCTACAATTTTTGTCATATGAAAACTATTCCAAGAGTAAAGTTACTATAAATGAAATTCTAAACAAATTTAATGTTGATGTCAAGAGCTAATGTTTCATGTAAAGTCATTTTTTATGGTGAAATATTATAGGTCATTTTGTCTAAACCCTAGTTTGGAGGTCAACTTCCCAAGACCATAACATGTCCAATTGTTATGAGATGAAATCCATTCAAATTGCATGATAAAATTCAAGATGTCTACTTCAATTTTTATGTTTGGAGGAAGTGCAAATTCAACTTTCAAATGTATGTTCCAAGATGAAACATTATAGGTCATTTTGGACCAATACCATTGAACAAGTGATTTTCCTCAACTTCTAAAATGCATAACTCCTTCATGCCAAATCCAAATGAGATCAAATTTGTTACCAAATTAAATAGGTTTTAAAGATATACAACTTTTGTGAAGGAACTCTTCTCATTTGAAATCCATAGAAAAAGTTATTTAAGGTGGAAGAAGTGAACATTTGACTTGGGACTTAGAAAACTTTCAAATATGTTTGATTTCCCAAACTTACACCTCAAAATTCATCATGATCCAAGCTTCATATGAAAATGTGTTCAACATGAAAGTTGTTCCCCTTGATCTCACCTTTCCAAAACATCCAAGATCATTTCATTTGGACTAATTTTGAGGGACTTGCGCATGGCTTCATTATGGGAAGTGTTTTGGCAAGTTTGAACTTCATATGATCATTCCCTTTTGCATGCTTGCATATGATGATTTCAGCAGACTTTATACATGATTTGGAAGTGGATTGCATCATCCTCAAGGCCCAAATGATTGCCCATGCACCCATGTAAGGAAGTTACTAATTTTGTCCAATTTTCAAATGGTGTAAATATCAAATGCATTGCCTATTTAAACAAGCTTAAGGCTTCAGATTCATCATCAACACCTTGCACAGGATTTGCTAGACCACTGCAAACCCTCACTGCCATAGAATTTTCTAAGATTTCTCTTGAAATAGAGCTTGAACTTCACCATCTGTTTGGAAGTTCAAACTCCAGAAATTCACTTCCATTTTCATTCCATTTGGTTTCTACAAGCAAGAGGAGGAGAAAGCAATCAAATCCAGATCAAGATCAAGAGAAATTAGATCAACTCGAAGGTGATTTTTAAGAAACTTCTCCACTTCGATTCTCTCTCAATGCTCCACTATTATTGTGGATTTTTGGTTGTCTAAAGTCCTACCAATATAGGCAACAAGATTGAGCCGCTTTGAGGTCAAATCGAAGCAACTCAGTTCATGATCCTCAAAATTCAACTCCCTGTATCTTTTCATATACTTGGAATTAGACAAAATTGAGGTCAGATTCGAGCTTCTGAGCATTTTTTATTTACATTCATGTCTTGCTTTTTCATTTTGGTGATGGTTGAAGGTGGACCAGTCCGGTGAGGTCCACCTAAGAAGAAGACCGGAGCTCTAGCTCCGGCGATGTCTTGGAAGCATCTCAACCATAGGATCCCTTTAAAGTGTTTTAATCTTGTGCATTGGTTCTGATTACAATGGGTGTTTCTCAATTGACTAGGGTCCATGTGGAATGCGGGCGATGAACCATCTGATCTGCCACCTCAATTAAAGAGGGAGATCAGATGCTCCACTTATTTTTGAATTTCTGGTAATTTCTTTTATTTGCATTATTTTCATTAATTCACATTAATTTCATTATTGTTCCAAAAAGTATGTGACTTTCACAAAACAATTTCAAATATTTTTCTCTTTCATTTTCTGAATTAAAATTATTTTTTGGATCAATATTGATATTTTTCATGATTTAATTGTTTTTGTGCATATTTTTAATTGATTAAAAATACTTCTGACTTCTCAAATATAATGAAATTTTTTGTCCAAGGTCCTTTGACCTTGTTTGACATGTGATAAATCTCTGGGGAAATTTATTTGGTGTTTGGAAGAGGTTTTAGGTTTTTGATAAAACATAATTTAATTTAATGCATTTTTAATTTGTTTAATTGAAAATAAAATGTGTTGAGCCATTTTTATTGACTTGTGAAGTTTGACTTTTTGTTTGGGCCTAGGTCAAGGTTGATTTGACTTTTGTTGGATTACAATCATTGGATTTAGGGGATTGATGAAATGTATATTTCATCTCCCAAAATGAATGAATGGTTTTAATTTGATAAAAATCCTCCCATGACCAATTTGTGTTTGTCTCATTTCCCCTCGCTTTTCATCTTTAATCCCTTTCTATCCTATCCTTTCATTGACCAATGACATCTCAATATCCTAAGGCTAATTGGTTCATCAATAACTTGGTGTTAGATGAACAATTACAAGTATGGATGGGATTAGGTCCACCCTTTGATCATTTTCTTTTTGTGTGTGGTATGCTTTAGGAGTATGATTCATTATACCATATCTCTAACATACATTAGCACCCAAAACTTTATTGCCCGACCTCAGATAGTTATGACTTCTACATAAGTCCAATTACGATTGCTTAACATAGCACTAAATTTTGACCCAAAGGCATAGCATTCTAGTAAGTGAGATTGTAAGTCTCCCCCATTTCATGGTATTGTATGGAAGCTTGGCCTTTTTTCCTTCCTTCGGAAGATGTCTTAGTTCAGGGATTCATTCTTGTGAATAGAGGGTTGAGTGTTCTCCAAAGAATGACTTAAAGAATTGCAAACCAAAACTCCACTAACTTCTAATAAACTAACTGTAAGACCCCAATTTTGACCCTAAGATCCCTCATGAAATTTCATCATATGCATAAGCATTGAGATCATATCTTGGCATCCTCCTTACCTCTTTCATTGGCTTTGTTTTGGGAGAGATCACCAAGCATCATGTGATTATATTACACTTGTATTTTATCATTTCACTAACCAAAATACCAAAAATATGTCTCTGTCTTTATCTAATTCTTTTGTAGGAAGGGACAAGATCTCATTGATTCATTGATCACATCTAGGGTTTAAGACCCTCATGAACAAAAAGCCCCATCAAGAATTGATTCATGAATGGTTATGATCATCATATATGAGTCCCATTTACTTCTACATGTTATATTGATCAAGTTTGCTTAAAAAGTTTGAAGGTGATTTGCCTTGGAAACCCTAGTTTGACTAGGTATCCTGAGTAACTTCTCCAACAAGATATCTCACCAATTGATCAAATTTATCAAGGGATATTTCAAAATTCATCATCTTATGAATATATGATCTACCATGATCCAAGAAAGTCAATAGAATTGGAAGTTAGCAAGTTGGTTGATGGTGGTTGGCCAGATGAATTCATCTGATCAAAACTAGGACCCCCTAGACCCTATCTCCTATAATTTTCACCATATGAAAATGATTCCAAGAGAAAACTTACTCTAAATGACATTATAAACAACTTTCATGTTTAGATCTAGAGCTAGTTTTGCAGGGAAAATCATTTTCTATGTTGAAACATTATAGGTCATCTTGTTTAAACCCTAATTTGAAAGTCAACTTCCCAAGGCCATAACTTGATCAATTTTTATGAGATAAAAGATTTCCAAGTTTCACAATCAAATTAAATGTGTCTAATTCAACTTTGATTTTTGGAGTTGGAGCTAATTCAACTTCTTTGCACATGTGATATGAAGCTACATTATAGGTCACGTTTGACCTATACCATTGATCAAGTGATTTTGCCAAACTTAAAAAATGCATAACTCTATCATTTCAAATCCAAATGACATGAAATCGATGACCATTTTGAAGGTCTTTGAGATATCTACAACTTTGATGAAGACAAGTTTCTCATTTGAAGGTCATATAAAAAGTTAAGCAAGGTGTAATATTGAGACATATGGCTTGACACTTAGAAAATTTTTGATATATCAAATTTTTCTAAACTTCCACCTCAAATATCTCCAAGTTCCAAGCTCCAAATGAAAAAGTGTTCAACATTAAACTTGTTCCTCTTGATCTCACCTTTTTAAAAAGCTCAAATTTATCCATTTTGGACTTGAAATGCATAGGCTGCGCATGGCTTAAACGTGCTGGTATCATGTGTCATGGATCCAACTTCAAGTGCCAATGCTCATTTGCCGTGCAATCCAATACACCTCCATTGCATCTGAACTTCATTATGGACTTTTGAACAATCATTTGATGGGCCTATGTGCGCCCATGCAGCTTGCTTACATCATTTTGCCAATTTTGGAAACTTGAAGGAGTGTGCAATTATCACTTGAATTCTCTATAAATTGAACTGCATTTGCTCAGAATGAAGACACACATTATGCAAGCTTTGATTCCCCACATAAAACCCTTCATACCAAGAGGATAAACCTGAGAAATTCTGTTGAATTTGTGCTTGAATCTCCACTGTTTTGGATTTCAATTCTCCAGGAGTCCTTTGATTCTAAGCCATTCCATTCCTCTTCTGCAAGCAATTGGAGTGAAGCAAAGCATGATTCAGATCAAGATCTAGTAAGCTCAGACCTCCATTAAAGGTATTTTGCACTAAATTTGATCTCTTCGATTCTCCTTGTTTCCTGCTCAATTCTCTTGATTATTGTGTTGGCTGAAGTCCTACCAATATAGGCAAGGTGTTTAATTTGTTTTGATGTTGAATCGAAGCAACTCAGATCATGAACCTCATTTTTCAATTCCACATATCTCTCAATATAATTGGAATTGGAAGAAATCAAGGTGATATTTGTGCTTAGTGATGTTTTCTCTTTGAAATCATGTCCCTGTTTGAAATTTTGGTGATGGTTGATGATGACCAGTCCGGCGAAGCTCGCCGGAGAAGACAACCGGAGCTCTGGCTCTGGTGATGATGTGTTTGAGGTCTAGACCGTGTGATCCAATTCCTAGGTTCTAATCTTAGCCGTGCATTGTGATTAACAAGTTTACAGCGTAGTTGACTCACGTATTGGTGGAACGCGCATTGTGGATAATCAGATCTGCCATCTCAATTAATGAGGGAGATCTGATGGTCCACGTATTTTTTGCATTTTTCTGATTTTTCATTTTATTCCATTATTTTCAATAATTCATAGTAAATTTAATATTGATCCAAAAAGTATGGAACTTTCACTGAAAATTTTCAAATATTTTTCTCTTTCATATTCTGAATTAAAATTATTTTTTGGACCATTATTAATATTTTTCATGAATTAATTGATTTTTCATTTGTTTTTAATTGTTTAAAAATATATTTAAGTGTCCAAAAATTATGAATTTTTTTATCCAAGGTCCTTTGACCTTGTTTGACCTATGATAAATCACATGGCCATTTATTTGGTGTTTTAAAGTGATTTTAGGATTTGGACAAAACATATTTGAATTTAATGCATTATTTTACTATTTTTAATTGAATAAATGCCATTTTAATTATGTTGACCATTTGGATTGACTTATTTGAGTTTCTTATTTGTTGTTGGGCCTTGGTCAAGGTTGATCTGACTTTGTCAAATTAATATTATTGGATTTAGGGGATTGATGGAATGTACATTCCATCTCCCAAAATGAATGAATAATATTAATTTGGTAAAAGTCCTCCTTTGACCAATTTGTGATCTCATTCATCCCTCTCCCTCTTCATCTAATCCCCCTTCTTCATCCATTCATTTCCATTTGGCCAATGACATCTCAAGGTCCTAATGTTAGTTGATTGAAAGATTAACATGAGTATGGATGAGATTAGGTCACACTTTTTGTGTTTGGTATCTTTAATGAGCATAGTTCTTAATACTATGTCTCCAACATGCATTAACACCAAAAGTTTACTGCCCGACCTCAAATAGTTGTGACTTCTACATAAGTCCAATTACGATTGCTTAACATAGCGCTAAATTTGTGACATAAAAGGCATAAGCATTCTAGTTAGTGAGATTGTGAGTCTCCCCCCTTCCATGGTATTGTGTGGAAACTTGGCCTTCTTTCCTTCCTTTGGAAGATGTTTTGGTTCGAGGATCCATGCTTATGGCAAGTGGGTTGAGTGTTCTCCAAAGAATGTTTTGAATGAAAAAGCAAAACAAAACTAACTATTAACTTACTAACCATTAACTTTTACTTTCAAGCTTTTACTTTTAATGAAATTTATTTTATTGCTCTATTATCATTTGTCATTGTACATATCATTCTAACTGTTTATGTTTATGCAATTTTCACTTTGTCCACTTGGACCATATTGTGTGATATTATTTTGCTTTGTGTATATCTTGTTTATTTGATTGGTCTCTGCCCATTAATGCACATAATAATAACAAAAACCCTAAAAGACTTTGAGTGGACTGTTGTTTGATCTCCCCAATTGGACTTAGAATCTAGGCAACATTCCTTTGCTAATGGACTTGGCCAATGCCAATTCGTGAAGAACCAAGAACTTGCAAGTTTTGAATTCATCTGATACATCATTCTAGAGCTCTCCAGATTCATCTGCAACATTGATTATCATTAAGTTGTTATGTTGAACTTGTGACGTGTGGAATTCATCTGCTACATGGGCTATCTTGAGAAGATCTTTGAAGTGGATAAGCTTGGATGATGCCATCTTTATTTGATGCCTTTGCTTTTCAAGACTGATATAATTGTGCATTTGTGTGTTGTTTGATTCTAAAAAAGTCCAAGGGAATTCCGGGTTTCTTTTGACATACTTGTCTATTGGATTGCTCCCATTTCGTCAGATCTTTTCAACTTTAAACTTTTAAATTGTTGTGCATAGGGTAGTCTCTTCATCTTCTCCCCATTTCTTTAATTTCAAAATCTCTCCCTCCATTTTCAAAATCTTCTTTCTTTGAACTTATTTTGTTCTAAACTTTGACCACATTGCAAAAGATAGAAACTTTGGCCTTATGCCATTGCATTTTCAAACCTTTTTTCTTAAATCAAACTTGTAAATGAATTTAACTATACTTGACTTAAACTTTCAAAAAGCCAAAAAAAGAACTAACTCATTCAAACCATTTTAGGCCTTTGTGCATTTCAAACTTAAATTTTGTTAAAAACCAACACACTCATTTTGAAATTTCTAGCACGAACTACGAGGTTTTGATCCCTCATTTTTATGTTGGTACGTAGGCACAAGACTGAAGATCTTGTCAAACACAAAAATATAAGTAATCAATTCTTTTCTCATCCCCACATTCTATTTGTTTGTAAACATCACTTTATACCAAGTACATATGCACACAAAAAGGGCTCCCTAGGAGTACCTAGGACACTTTGGATGCTAACACCTTCCCTCTGTGTAACCAACCCCCTTACTTGTGATCTCTGATTTTTATTAGTTTTTATTTGAAAACTTCTTACTAATTGGGTTTTGTTCACATTTTTTTCCCTTTCCCTTGGAAACAATAAAATCGGGGTGGCGACTCTTGTTAATTGATCTTTAGCTTGTCAATAGCTTAATGATCATGAATTTCCCGCTACACTAACATTTGACTAACTTTTTAATTTCAAGTCATTTACTTTATGCACTTTAAATTCAAGCCATTTATCATTCATCATTATACATATTATTTAACTTGTTTATTTTAATGTCATTTTCTCTTTGCTCACTTAAGCCATATATTGTGATTGTATATATTTGTTTGTGTATCTTGTTTGTGTTTGTGGTCTTAGGACCTTAAAATACTTAATAAACAACAAAAACTCTTAAAAAATGTTTGTGCGGACTGTTAGATTTGATCTAAGTTTTGGACTTAGAATTAGGCAACATTCCCTATGCAAAAGGACTTGGCTAATGCCAACATTTCTGAAACCAAGTTCTTATGATTTGAATTTTCATCTGATGCAAGTGTTGAGATCCTCATGATTTCATCTACTACATGGTCTTGATGCAAATGTTACTTTGAACCTATGTCTAATGCCTTATTCTGAGCCATTCAAGGAGTATGTCATCTGATACTTGTGTATTGATATTTCTTGATTTTAAAGTCCAAAGGAAAAGTGGGTTTCTATATGACATTCTTGTGTGTTGGATTGCATCCCATTGGTCAGCTCTTTTTAACTCTTAACTTTTAAATTTTTGCTTAGGATTAGTCTCTTCATCTACTCCCACTTCTTAAATTTCAAATCTCTCCCCCCTTTTTAAAAAAAACCTTTTTTGCTTGTGATTTCAAAACTTAGACTTTATTGCAAATTAGAAACTTTGGTCTTATGCCATCGCATTTTTAAACTCTTTTCTTGAATCAAACTTGTAAATGAATCTAACCATATTGACTTAAAATTTAAAAAGACAAAAAGAACTAACACTTATTGAAACTCTTTTAGGCCCTTTGTGCCTCTTTTAAACTTAAAATTTTGTTAAAAGCAATTCACTCACTTTGAAATTGATACCATGAACTACGGGGTTTTGATCCCTCATTTTTATGTTGGTTTTGTTGGTGTAAGCCCTAGAGGCAAATACTTTTGGTACTTGTATCAAATTATTTATTAATAATAAAAGGCTTTTTATTTGTTATGTTTGTTTAATAAAGTCCCTAGAATAGTTAGTCCGTTTAATGTATCAAGTATGACTTAATCACGAGATCCCATTAAACATAAGGACACTATTCTTAAAGTATATGTAGTCGAGCTTTATTGTGAAATGGGATAACATTAAAGCATTAAGACTATTATGTATATAGACTGATGATCATATCTCACGGATCATGGATAAGAAGTTATCAAGTCTTTAACATAGGTACGAATAATAAGAGTAATATTTATAATGGATTGACCCGTTATGAGAATACTATATAGAATGTTATGCAAATTGTCATAAGTTATTCTCATGGTGATAACGGTGTATACCACCCTTCGACCTAAAGCCATTATGGACCCTAGATGTAGAGTCGAGTGCCATATTTCTAATCAAACATTGCCTGTAACTGGATGACAATAAAGATAGTTGATGGGTACTCCACGAAGCATGCTGAGGGACATGAGTGACCTAGATGGAATTTGCCCATCCTGCATAATAGGATAAATGTCTACGGGCCCAATATTGAACTAGACAAGGATGACACGATCTATGCCTTATGTTCAATATAGATATAAGGGCAAAAAGTTAATTGTACACATAAGTATTATCATAAAAGAATTTGTCAAATCACATGACATTTTCGTGTCTTGGGTAGCAGTGATGTGTTGCTAGATACCGCTCACTATTTATTATGTTAAATACGTGATTTAATATAATCTCTAATGTCGCGAAAACCTACAGGGTCACATGCAAAAGGACGAAATGATGAGAGATAGAGTAATTGAGGAACACCGTATGGTACGGTTCACTTAAGTGAATTGTAGAACATCGTAAGGTACAGTGTACTTAAGTAGAATACGAAATATGGTAAGGTACCACACGCTTAAGTGATTTTGGCATATCATAAGATATGTCCTACATACACTTAAGTGAGCTTTTTAGCTTGCAGGCCACCCAAGTGGTTCTATAAATAGAACCCTTGTGCATAATCATTTGTTCAGTTGAAATTTTGTTTCTCTCTCTCTCTCTCACTCAAAGTCTTCATTTGTAGCAACTAGCATTGAGATTGAATGAATCCGTTCGTGTGGACTGAGTAGAGGCGTTGTCACCATTCAACATTCGTGATCACTCCTTAGATCTGCATCAAACGTTTCAATCACCACAAGAGGTAACGATTCTATCACTGATCATGCCCATTCATAAGGATCACTAAAGGAGAATTTTTTAATTTCCGTTGCATTTTGGATCGCTATTCTCCTTCAGTGGTATTAGAGCCACTTACAAAACCATGCATCTGATAGTTGTTTATTTTCTGTATTTTCTGTATTAATATGATTAAAAGACAGAATGAATCAAAGAATAAATGAGTAATTAAATTTGGCATCATGTGTGTACGATTTGGATGATTGAAGTTGACTATGCTTCGGAATCCGATGTTAGTATGGTGAAGCAGCGATACATCAATCGTCCATAGGTTATGCAATTGAGATCGATCAAGTTATATATATGATATAAGTAATCCTGATGCAAAATACAGTATATATGATATATTGTTTCTGTTTCGTTCATTCAAACACTTAATGGTTGTTTTCCTTTGAGCAATCAATGGTCATTTGCTTCTTGATCCGACATTAGTATGGTGAAGCAATAACTTGTTGATCAATCATACTTAATTAACAATCGAGGTGTGTTTGACAGTCTGAAATTGGTGCATTAGGGTTCATGAAGGTACAAGGGTTGTGCTGTCAAAGAGTTATGCGATTAGGGTTGTGATTGCGCAAGAGTTTTGCTTTAAAGCATCAAGTGTTGATGCTAACTCTGCGTAGTGTGATCGGTCGCCGATATTTAATTTGGTTTATTTAATTAACAGAATTTAAATTAATAATAATAATGTGTTTATTATTATTGTCTTGTGGTGATTGATTATGGCCTTAGTTTTCCTTTATTTTGTTTTGAGATTTTAAAATACGACTTGCGTGTCGTGCCTCTCTTTTAATCTCTTAATGTAACTTATTTTCTCATCTCACTCCCTCGTATGTAAAACAAGTTTCTTTTATGTAATTTAATGTTATGAAGAAAGAGAAGAATACAATATCAAAGGAGGACAACCTTGAAGATCTTGCTTGGAGAAGCTTAAAACGTTATTAGGTTAGCTTAGGTTCTCTCATTGGCTTGGGAGAACAATTGCGCTAGGGGTCATAACTGTTTCAATTTGTTTGTATGTTGATGCTTGTGAATGTATGTTGATGCATGTGAGAGACGATTTATATGATAAATAAGTCGTTGAGATCAGAATAATTGCAAATTCCCTCAAATTAAATATTAAGTTTATGCTTTCCAAGTTTTAGCACTCATCAAGTATCGAATAATGTAGGTTTCGCCTACGCTAGGTGCATATTCTATATTAGTAAGGTGCGATGAGATAATTTTAATATCCAATTGCTAAAAAAATGGGTCAAACTTAACTAAACAAATTTTAATAAGATTATATATGTTTAGAAGCAAGAGTTGGAAATGATCCATGTGATGGATTGGAATAATGAGTTATTGACCAAACTAAAATATTTGAGAGTTGTATTAGATATAATTGGAAAGAGTTCCTACCTAAATAACCTAGTTTTGTGTAATCCACCTACGCAGGCTTAAAACAAAGTGAAATGTGGATCTCGACCCACTAGAAAATCTTCCAACGTGATTTTTCGAATCAAATGGTGAGGGTCATTTGTTTTGAGTAAAATAGTGGGAGGATATTTAATTAAAGGCCTAATTAAATATGTTATTGATACTTATATTTTCATTATTTTCATGTAGATTACCATAACAACAAACACCTCTAACAACATTTTGCGACCAATCCTTGATAAAGAAAAATTGTCTGGGACAAATTTTCTAGATTGACATCGAAATCTGAGGATTATCCTCAAACATGATAGAAAGTTGTATGTCTTGGAGAAACCTATTCCTGAAGAGGAATCTCCTAGTTCTATGCCTAAGGAAAAAAGAGATGCTTATAAGAAGCATGTCGATGATGCCAATGAAACTGCTTGCCTCATGCTAGCTACCATGAACTCAGAGTTGCAAAAGCAACATGAGAACATGACGACGTTCGATATGACCGAACACCTAAAGATGCTCTATCAAGAGCAGGAAAGGCATTAAAGGTTTGCAGTTTCAAAAGCCCTTTTTCAAGGCAAGTTAGCTGAGGGAGCTCCTGTAGGTCCCCATGTGCTCAAGATGATTGGGTATGTGGAGAACCTTGAGAGGTTGGGTTTTCCCCTCGAAAAGAAACTTACGACTAATTTGATCTTGCAATCGTTGCCAGATAGATTCAGTCAATTTGTCCTTAGTTTCAATATGAATAATATGGACAAATCTCTTCCTGAACTGCTAGCCATGTTGAGAACTGCTGAGCAGAAACAGAAGTCAAATGGGAAGTCTATTCTGATGATCGGAAATGGAAAGAGACAGAACAAAAGACCCATCAAGCAGGGTGATAAAGGGAAAGGCAAGGCTAGTGGAGGGATAACAAAGGAAGGCACCTTCTTTTATTGCGGTAAGACCGGACACTAGAAGAGAAATTTCCCAAAGTACCTGGAAGATAAGAAGAATGGAGTTGAGACTTCAACTTCAAGTATTTTTGTTATTGAAATTACTTTATCTACTTCTGCATCATGGGTATTGTTGGTTCTATGTGTTGGCATAAATTTTGGTAAAACCTAGAGTTGTCACAAGTGTTGTCTTGACATGAGAAAACAGGTCCTTGCAGGGTGTTTAAAATGTGAATGTGCAGGATTTTGCTGAGATGTCAGACCCGATGTCAAGACATCTGTATACAGAACATTCAGTCTGAATGTTAGGTATTGTGTGATTGCGCTTTTTATGCTAATCCTTGTGTGATTGATGTAATGATTGAACGCGTCATTCAATCAGTAATTAAAACCAGATTGATTTATTTTCCAACAAGATATGATCAACTGTCATAAGAAGATACGAATGGAAAATAGTTTTAGGGTTTTATGATGTCCAAGCCCAGACAAACGCTTCTATAAATGTGGCATGGAAAACCTGGTTTTACACACAAGAAATAACGAACGAAGTATTGAGAGAGAATAAGGGTTTTAGTCTTCTGCGGTTGTGTGTATTGTGAGCCATTCATTCATCCATAGATGATTGAATTGGACTGACTTTTGAGTTGTAATTTGTCCACTCTAAGCTTTGAAGCATGAGTGTGTGTTTACTTGGTTGAAGCTGTTAAGCAAGATCAAGTATGTGTTCTTGAAGAGTGTCTTCTTTCATTGTAATATTTGTTTTTATATCACTGTTGTGATTGAGGGGGGTGAGTAGGATCTCATATCTAAGAGTTCTTAGATAGAAGTCACACGGATAGAGATTAGGTAAAAAGACTGTAACTTGAAATTGTTTACTGAGAGTCTTTGAACTAATTCTATTTAGTGGATTTCCTTCCTGGCTTGGTAGCCCCCAGACGTAGGTGAGTTTGCACCGAACTGGGTTAACAATTGCTTGTGTCACTCGTATTACTGTTCTTTATCTTTTATCCTGTTTATATTGTTCAGATATTAGTGTCGTGACATTACCTTCGACATCTCATATCTGATACCAGAATTTCAATTGGTATCAGAGAAGGCATCCTGCTCTGGTTCTGGGTGAGATCGAGGGAAGTTACTTTCTAGTACTATGGATAGAGACGGAGGATCTATTCACAGACCACCAATTCTAGATGGATCTAACTATGACTACTGGAAACCTCAAATGGTAGTCTTCCTGAAATCGTTGGATAATAAGGCTTGGAAGGCTGTTCTAACAGGCTGGGAACATCCAGTTATTACTAAGGAAGGAGAAGTTACAACTGATAAGAAGGCTGAGGAACAATGGACCAAGGAGGAGGATGAACTAGCCCTTGAAACTCTAATGCATTGAATGCTATATTCTATGGGGTTGATAAGAACATCTTCAGACTTGTGAACAACTGTGAGGTGGCTAAAGATGCTTGGAATATTCTCAAAACCACTCATGAAGGCACCTCTAGAGTGAAGATGTCCAGATTCCAGCAGCTTACTACCAAGTTTGAAAATTTGAGGATGAAAAAGATGAAAATATTCATGACTTTCATATGAATATCCTTGAAATTGCTAATGCATCAGGAGCCCCGGGTGAGAAGATGACAGATGAAAAACTAGTAAGGAAAATACTTAGGTCACTTCCTAAGAGATTTGCCATGAAAGTGACAGACATAGAAGAATATCAAGACATTTGCAATACGAGAGTGGATGAGATAATTGGATCCCTCCAAACATTTGAGTTGGGAATGGGTGATGGATCTGAAAAGAAAGTGAAACAAAAGGAGAGTCTTCAAATCTTGTGACTGCCTTGACTGGAAGATGGGGTTCTGATGAAGACTCAAGTGATGATGAAGTAACCTTTGATGGGTTAGCCACTACCTACAGAAAGTTGTTTCACAGAAGTGAAGAAGTGTGTCAACAAGTGGAAAGTCAGACGAAATTGATAACACAACTGGAGGATGAGAAGATAGGACACTTGGAAACCATCTCTAAGTTGAAGACAGAAGCAGTGTTCTTGAACTCCAAACTGGATGAGATGACAAAGTATGTCAGAATGCTAAACAATGGATCTGACACCTTAGACAAATTTCTCCAGACTGGAAAAATGGTAGGAGACAAGTCTGGCCTTGGGTTCAATGAATCCAAACTTAAATGTAGTTACACTGGTAGAAAACCAAAGATGTCACATCATGTGTCACAACATCATAAGGAAAGACAACATAAAAGAAAACACCAAAGACGGAGATGTCATTACTGTGGAAAATTTGGCCACATAAAACCATTCTACTTTAAGTTGTATGGCTATCCTAGTCCTTCTCATCATCAACCTAGACCCAAACACCACATCCCTGTCAACTGAAAACAATGGGTTCCTAGGAATGGTGCTACTAACCTAATAACTCACACTTCCTTCAGAGTTTCATCCAAAGAAGACTGGTATTTTGACAGTGGATGCTCCAGACACATGACTGGAAGCAAAAACCTGCTAATCGACCTTTATCCTCATGCCACCAACTATGTAACCTTTGGTAATGGAGAAAAGGGTGAAATCAATGGGATTGGAAAGCTAAACTGCCCTGGAGTCCCTTACCTTGACAATGTGCTACTTGTTAAAGGACTGACTGCAAACCTAATCAGCACCAGTAAACTATGTGACCAAGGTCTAAATGTAAACTTCACAAAAACTGAATGTCAGATTACTAATAAAGAAAATAAAGTGATCATGAAAGGAGTCAGGTCTAAGGACAACTGCTATATGTGAAGTTCTCAAGAAATTGGTTATTCATCAATGTGTACTCTAGCCAAAGAAGAAGAAGTGAAGCTATGGAATCAAAAATTGGGCCATCTGCATCTTAAAGGAATGAAGAGGATTATATCTGTTGAAGCTGTCAGAGGAATCCCAAACTTGAAGATTGATGAAGGAAGAGTTTGTGGGGAGTGTCAGATTGGAAAACAGACAAATATGTCACATCAGAAGCTCATACATGATACCACTTCCAGAGTGCTGGAACTTCTCCACATGGACTTGATGGGACCTATGCAGGTGGAAAGTCTTGGTGGGGAAAAGTATGCTTATGTGGTGGTGGATGACTTCTCCAGATACACCTTGGTCAATTTTGTAAGGGAAAAATTTGATGTATTTGAGGTATTCAAAGATCTTTGCATAAGACTTCAAAGAGAAAAAGAAAGTTAGGTTATCAGAATCAGAAGTGATGATGAGAAAGAATTTGAGAATAGCAAATTTGCTGGCTTCTGTTCATCTGAAGGAATTAGTCATGAGTTCTCATCTCCCATTACCCCTCAGCAAAATGGTGTCGTAGAAAGGAAAAATATAACTCTCCAAGAATCTGCCAGAGCTATGATTCATGCTAAGAAATTGTCCTACCACTTTTGCGCTGAAGCTATGAACACAGCCTGCTATGTTCCCAACAGAGTAACCTTGAAGAAAGGGACTCCTACTACTGTATATGAAGTTTGGAAAGGAAGAAGACCTACTATCAAATACTTTCATGTGTTTGGTAGTAAATATTATATCCTGACTGATCGTGAACAAAGAAGGAAGATGGATCCCAAGTGTGATGAAGGAATATTTCTGGGTTACTCAACAAACAGCAGAGCATTTGGAGTCTTTAATTCCAGAACAAAAGTAATGATGGAATCTATCAATGTTGTGGTTGATGATCAACAGACTGATGTCACAGACAATGTTGAGACATTTCTAAATGATGCCCCAGCTGATTTCCCAGACAAAAATAATGAGAGTGAACTCACTCAAGCTGAACCTGAAGCTGACAAAATTAATAAGGGACCCTTTATCAGAATTCAGAAGGATCATCCTAAAGATCTCATTATAGGAGACCCAAATAAAGGGGTCACAATTAGATCAAGGGAAGTGATCTCACATGGTTGTTTTGTGTCCAAGATTGAGCCTAGGAATGTCATGGAAGCCTTAACTGATGAATTCGGGATCAATGCCATGCAAGAAGAGTTAGGCCAATTCAGGAGAAATGAAGTATGGGAACTGGTTCCAAGACCTGAAGGAATAAATGTTATTGGAACAAAGAGGGTTTACAAGAATAAATCTGATGAACAAGGGGTGGTTACTAAAAATAAAGCAAGATTAGTAGCACAAGGATACACTCAAGTTGAAGGAGTTGACTTTGATGAAACATTTGCCCAGGTAGCTCGCCTTGAGTCCATTAGACTATTGCTTGGAGTGGCATGTATTCTGAAGTTTAAACTGTTCCAAATGGATGTAAAAAGTGCCTTCTTGAATGGTTACTTAAATGAGGAAATGTATGTTGAACAACCCAAAGGGTTTACAGATCCAAATCTTCCAAAGCATGTGAATAAGTTAAGGAAAGCCCTCTATGGTTTGAAACAAGCTCTTAGGGCTTGGTATGATAGATTCACAGTGTTTCTCATTAACAATGGATACAGGAAGAGAAGCATTGATAAGACCTTATTTGTTAAGAATGAAGGAGGAAAACTCATGGTGGCTCAAATATATGTGGATGATATTGTGTTTGGTGGGATGTCAGATAAGATGGTCGAACATTTTGTTAAACAAATGCAGTCTAAATTTGAAATGAGCCTTGTTGGAGAGATGGCTTATTTTCTTGGGCTACAAGTCAAGCAGATGGAAGATTCTATCTTTCTATCTCAAAGCAAATATGAAAAAAACATTGTTAAGAAGTTTGGCATGGAGAATGCAAGTCATAAAAGGACACTTGCACCTACTCATCTGAAAGTCTTTAAAGATGAAAATGGTGTTATTGTAGATCAACGTCTCTATATAAGCATGATAGGGAGTCTGCTATATCTCACAGCAAGTAGACCTGACATTGCTTTTATTGTAGGTATTTGTGCTAGATATCAAGCTGAACCAAAGGTGAGTCACATAAACCAAGTGAAAAGAATACTGAAATATGTCAATGGCACCAGTGACTATGGGATACTGTACATTCATGGATCTGGATATGTGCTGACTGGATAGTGTCATGCTGACTGGGCTGGAAGTGCTGATGATAGGAAAAGCACATCAGGAGGATGCTTCTTCTTGGGGAACAACTTAATATCATGGTTTAGTAAGAAACAAAATTGTGTGTCTCTGTCCACTGCTGAAGTTGAATACATAGCAGCTGGAAGTAGTTGTTCTCAACTGGTTTGGATGAGACAGATGCTGACTGAATACAATGTCACGCAAATTTCATGACATTGTACTATGACAACCTGAGTGCTATAAATATTTCTAAGAATCCTATTCAGCACAGCAGGACAAAGCATATTGATATTCGTCATCATTTTATTAGAGAACTAGTGGAAGATAAAATCATAGCCCTAGAGCATGTTGCTACTGAAATGCAGTTAGCTGATATATTTACAAAGGCTTTGGATGCTAATCAATTTGAATGTCTAAGAGGGAAATTAGGGATTTGTATCTATGAGAATTTGTAGCAATTAATTTGGAGTGGAAAAGGTAATAAAAATATTGTCTGCCCACTTAAAATAAAGTGCCTCATTTATGGTAAATCATCACCTAGTATTGGAACTTCCATTTATTGCCTTTTCACATGCAACCTCTACTCAAACATTTCCACCTTCCTTCAACTTCATCAAACTTCTCATCTAGGGAAACAGAAACCCTTCCACAAGAACAACAAGATGTCACAACATCCATCACCATCTGGTTCTAAAACTAGCAAACCTACTCACAAATATAGAACGCCTTCTATGGACTTTCTTGATGAAGATATTTTGGATGTGATTCCCTTGTCTGTCATTCCAGGCGAAGCTCCTAGCTCATCCACTACTGCATGCCCTACTCAAGGTAACAATTCTAATATCCCCTTCAGCTCTACTTATACTCCTAGTTCTAAGGACGACATGCATCACACTGATCGCGTCATAAGAAACCTAGCCATTAGGATTCTCGATGAAGGACACTCTGTAAAGGGAGTTTCTACTCCTCTATCAAGAAGGGACCCCTCTCCTGAGGTTGGACCTCACAATGAGAAGGATGATGATTCCTCTAGGTCTGAAAAAGATATAGCTACTGAAGGTTTGTGCTCTTTAGGGCAAACTTTGTCTGGTAAGAAATCTGTGGCATCATCTACTGCCAATGCTTCATAGTCTAAGAAGCATGATTCTGTAAAGAAGGTGATTGACTTAGAAGTTGTTAGTTAGGATGATAAAGATGATAGCTTGCTTCATCAATTGAAGCCTAGTGTGGCTAAGAGAATGAAGACTAGAAAGGGTAGGTTTGTGGCTGAAATGATGTCAGCCAAAACTGCTAAGAAGGCTACTGGTGTAGGCCCCTCAAAGTCCTGGAGCAAAGTGGAGGTGAAGAAGAGAAAAGTGACAGAAATTTCTGACTCAGATGAAGATTTTGAAGAAGATGTCCCTGACATTTCCCCTGTTAAGAGGAAAACTGTTAGGAAATCCCCTATAAAAGTTGTTGTTGTACACCTGGAAAATATTTCTTTCCATCTTGAAGATGGAGCAGCAAAATGGAAGTTTGTAATCCAAAGAAGGGTGGTGGTGGAGAGAGAATTGGGCAAGGATATTGCGGAAGTCAAAGTGGTCATGAACCTGATTAAAACTGCTGGATTAATGAAACCTGTTGTTGGGTTATCTTAGTGTTATGAAGGACTGATTAAAGAATTTGTGGTCAACATTCCTGAGGACATTGCTGATAAAAACAACAAAGAGTTTTGTAAAGTGTTTGTAAGAGGGAAGTGTATCACTTTTTCTCCAACTGTGATTAATAAGTTTCTTGGGATAGGAACAGAAGGTGCATGTGAACTGGAAGCCACAGACAATGAAGTCTGTAGGGAAATCACAGCTAGACAAGTGAAGGAATGACCTAGCAAAAAGCATCTCCTTGTTGGGAAGCTGACTGTGAAATATGTTGTTCTGCACAAGATAGGGTCAGCAAATTGGGTGCCTACCAATCGCATCTCTACAATTTCAAATGCCCTTGGAAGGTTCATCTTTGCTGTTGGAACCAAGCTAAAATTTGATTATGGTAGATTTATGTTTGAAAAAATTGTCAAACATGCTTCTACAAATGCAGTAAAGTTGCCCATAGCTTTTCCCTCAATGATTTATGGGATTATCCTGAGCCAGAAACCTGGAATTCTGAGCACAAATGATCTTCCTAGTAGAAGAAAACCTCCTCTATCACTTCATTACAAATTGTTTGAAGGTTGTCATGTTGAGGACATTGTCATGACATCTGTTGTGAAGAATCCAGCCTCAAAAGGTGGCCTTATTTCTAAGCTGAAAGAAACTTGTAAGGAGTTAGATACTGGGATAAGGGTAGCAAAAGCCAGGAAGGAAGCTTTGGAGGCTCTGATTGAAAGCTTGGAGCAAGCTGATAGAGATAATGTTGGACAGGCCAAGGAAACAGAAGCCCAAACCTCTAGTAAGAGGTCTGAATCTAAAGATGAATCAAGTGGCAGTTCTGGTTCTGATGTTGATGAAGATGCAAGCTCCTCTGACTAGTTTTGTTGAAGTTGTCCCCCACTCTTCTAATGATGTGTTGTGATGGATGTTCTAGTAGTTCTTTTGGCAGTCATGTTCTGATGCCTTGATGTACTTTTCTGGTTTTTATTTTATTTTATGGATTTCATCTCAGCTTGCATAGCTGTGTGTGTTATGGGATTTGTAACACTTAACAATATGCCTTGACATTCTGTGTGACATTCTGTTTGACTAATAGACATTTATTTTGTCTCTTTGGTGTATTTTGGATAAAAAGGGGGAGAAGTAGAGTAGCTATGCTATATTATAAACAGATGACAGATGATGTTGAAGATGATGTATGTTGGAGATAATCTGTTTAGTACAGGTGATGTTGAAGGTGATGTTGAAGGTGATGTTGAAGGTGATGTTAGATGGGGAGGTATATGTTATAGGAGATGTTGAAGGTGATGTTATATGGGGAGGTGTATGTTACAGGAGATGTTGAAGGTGATGTTATATGGGGAGGTGTATGTTACAGGTAATAATAAATAGGAGAAGTGTTCTGCCTGTGTTGAGCAGACTGAGGGGGAGGTGGAGCACAAGCGCATGTGTGTTTAATATGTGTTTACTAGTTGCTATCTTAGCTAGTAATGTGTGTTTTATTACTTCTGTTGCTGAACTTATATTGTGATTATACTCTTGTGAAACAAATGATCTGATGTATGTTTTAGCCAAAATTTTCCAAAGGGGGAGTGAGTTGGTTCTATGTGTTGGCATAAATTTTGGTAAAACCTAGAGTTTTCACAAGTTGTCACAAGTGTTGTCTTGACATGAGATAACAGGTCCCTGCAGGGTGTTTAAAATGTGAATGTGCAGGTTTTTGCTGAGATGTCAGACCCGATGCCAAGACATCTGTATACAGAACATTCAGTCTGAATGTTATGTATTGTGTGACTGTGCTTTTTATGCTAATCCTTGTGTGATTGATTTATTGATTGAACGCGCCATTCATTCAGTAATTAAAACCAGATTGATTTATTTTCCAACAAGATATGATCAGCTGTCATAAGAAGATACGAATGGAAAATAGTTTTAGGGTTTTATGATGTTCAAGCCCAGTAAACCCTTCTATAAATAGGGCATGGAAAACCAGGTTTTACACACAAGAAATAACGAACTAAATATTGAGAGAGAATAAGGGTTTTAGTCTTGTGTGGTTGTGTGTATTGTGAGCCATTCATTCATCCATAGATGATTGAATTGGACTGACTTTTGAGTTGTAATTTGTCCACTCTAAGCTTTGAAGCATGAGTGTGTGTTTACTTTGTTGAAGCTTTTAAGCAAGATCAAGTATGTGTTCTTGAAGAGTGTCTACTTTCATTGTAATATTTGTTTTTATATCACTGTTGTGATTGAGGGGGAATGAGTAGGATCTCATATCTAAGAGTTCTTAGATAGAAGTCACACGGGTAGAGATTAGGTGAAAAGACGGTAACTTGAAGTTGTTTATTGAGAGTCTTCGAACTAATTCTGTTTAGTGGATTTCCTTCCTGGCTTCGTATCCCCCATATGTAGGTGAGTTTGCACCGAACTGGGTTAAAAATTGCTTATGTCACTTGTATTACTATTCTTTATCTTTTATCCTGTTTATATTGTTCAGATATTAGTGTCGTGACATTACCTTCGACATCTCATATCTGATACCAGAATTTCAGGAATTAGATACTGGATGCGGTTCTTACATTTGCACCAATGTGTAGGGGCTAAAAAGGAGTAGAGATTTGGAAAAAGGTGAAGTTGACCTACGAGTTGGCACTGGAGAAAAGCTTGTTGCTTTAGCCGTAAGAATTTATGTATTGACTTTACCTAGTTGTTTAATAATTCAGTTAGAGAACTGTTATTATGTACCTGCAATTAGCAGGAATATTATTTTTGTTTCTTGTTTGGACAAGTTTGGTTTTTCATTTATAATAAAGAACAATTGTTTCTCCATTTATTTGAATTATATATTTCATGCTAATGTACAAATGAACAATGGACTATATGTCTTTGATCTTGAAATGCCTATTTATAACATTAATACTAAAAGGATGAAACCTAATGAGTTAAATCCAACTTACCTTTGGCATTGTCGATTAGGCCACATAAATGAGAAACGCATTTCCAAACTCCATAAAGATGGACTCTTGGACTCATTTGATTATGAATCATATGAGAGATGCATATCTTGTTTAATTGGAAAGATGACAAAGTCTCCATTCACAAGAAAAGGTGAAAGAGCTAATGATCTTTTGGCCCTCATACATACTGATGTATGTGGGCCACTGAACAGACCATCCAGAGGAGGTTTTCAGTACTTCATCTCATTTACTGATGATATCAGTAGATATGGTTATGTGTATTTAATGAAACACAAATCAGAGTCCTTTGAAAAGTTCAAGGAATTCAAGAATGAAGTACAAAACCAACTAGGTAAGAATATTAAAACTCTTCTATTAGATCGAGATGGTGAGTATTTAAGCCTAGAGTTTGATGACCATCTGAAAGAGTGTGGGATCCTATCCTAACTTACTCCTCCTGCAACACCCTAATGGAACGGTGTATCTGAGAGAAGAAATCGAACCTTGTTAGACATGGTCCGATCCATGATGAGTCACGTCGATCTTCCAAACTCCTTTTGGGCACATGCCCTATTGACAACAGCTTACACACTTAACCGTGTTCCATCCAAAAAGGTTGAGAAGACACCATATGAGATATGGAGTGGTAAGAAACAACACATGTCTTACATGAAGATTTGGGGCTGCGAAGTTTTTGTGAAATGACAAATTCCAACTAAGCTTGAGACCAAATCTGACAAATGCTTATTTGTGGGATATCCTAAAGAAACAAGAGGGTATTACTTCTACAATCCTTCTGAGGGCAAAGTGTTTGTCGCTCGAACTGGAGTTTTGTTAGAAAAGGATTTTATTTCAAAAGGAATCAGTGGGAGGAAAGTAGAACTTGAAGAAATTAAAGAATCACAAAGCATTGATACACTTATGGAGGAATTCGAGTAGGACACACAAGTAATTGTGGAAGAGCAACCTGCTTAAGTAAAACAAGACCAGCGTAGGTCAAGAAGGATATGTCACCTACCTCAGAGATATCGATATCTCATAACTGATCAAGGTGATGTATTACTCATGGATCATGATGAGCTTGTGACCTACCAAGAGGCCATAACTGGTCTCGAGTCTGAGAAGTGACTAGAAGCCATGAAATTTGAAATGGATTCCAGGTTTGGACCTTGGTAGAGCCTCCTGTAGGAGTCAATCCTATAGAATGAAAGTGGGTATTAAAAAAGAAGACTGACATGGATGGTAAGGTACATACCTATAAGGAAAGAATGGTTGCAAAAGGATATAAACAAATTCATGGGTTTGACTATGATGAAACCTTTTCACCAGTTGCAATCCTTAAATCTGTTCAGATTTTACTTGCTATCGTTGCATATCATGATTATGAAATATGGAAGATGGATGTTAAAACTGCTTTCCTTAATGGAAATCTTCTTGAGGATGTGTACATGACACAGCCTGAAGGATTTGATATACCAGAAGAAGCCCAAAAGATATGTAAGTTACAAAGATGAATCTATGGATTGAAGCAAGCTTCCAGAAGCTGGAATCTTTGTTTTGATGAAACAGTAAAACAATATGGATTCATCAAGAATGAAGATGAGCCTTGTGTCTACAAGAAGGTTAGTGGGAGCATGATCGTCTTCCTGGTATTATATGTAGATGACATATTACTCATTGGAAACGATGTCCCTACCCCACAACAAGTAAAGTCTTGGTTGGGGAAATGCTTTTCTATGAAGGACCTGGGTGAAGCAGCCTATATATTAGGAATCAGGATCTATAGAGATAGATCATAAAAACTGCTTTGCCTAAGTCAGAGTACATACATAGACAAAGTGCTGAGACGTTTAATATGCATGATTCCAAGAAAGGATTCATACCTATGCAACATGGCCTGTGTCTATCAAAAACACAATCCCCTTCAAATAAGGAAGAAAGGGATCGCATGAATAAGATTCCATATGCATCTGCAATAGGTTCTATCATGTATGACATGTTATGTACTCGACCAGATTCTCGTATGCTTTAAATGTAACGAGTAGGTACCAATCTGATCCTGATGATGCTCATTGGGTAGCTGTCAAGAATATCCTTAAGTATTTGAGAAGGACTAGGGACTCAATCTTGATATATGGAGGTCAGGAAGAGCTTGTTGTAATTGGATACACCGATGCTAGCTTCCAGACAGATAAGGATGACTTTAGATTGCAATTTGGTTATGTGTTTTGCTTAAATAGTGGCGCTGTGAGCTAGAAAAGTTCAAAGCAAGATACAATTGTTGATTCTACAACCGAGGCCGAGTATATTGTTGCCTCAAGTGCAGCAAAGGAAGCTGTTTGGATCAAAAAGTTCATTAGTGAACTTGGCATTGCTCCTAGCATTGTGGATCCCATTGGTCTCTTTGTGATAACATGGTGCTATTGCACAAGCTAAGGAGCCTAGATCTCACCAACGATCCAAATACATACTTAGGCGTTATCACCTCATTCGAGAGATAATAGATAGAACAGACGTGAAAATATGTAGAGTACCTACACTTGACAATATTGGTGACCCACTGACAAAGCCTCTTGCGTAGCAGAAGCGTGATGGTTATACTAGATCTATGGGAATTAGGGGTATGCCTGATTGGCTCTAGTGCTAGTTGGAGATTGTTGGTGTAAGCCTTAGAGGCCAATACTTTTGGTACATGTATCAAATTATTTATTAATAATAAAGGCTTTTTCTTTATTATGTTTGTTTAATAAAGTCCCTAGAATAGCTAGTCTGTTTATTCTATCAAGTGTGACTTAATCATGAGATCCCATTAAACATAAGGACATTATTCTTAAAGTATCCATAATCGAGCTTTATTGTGAAGTGGGATAATATTAGAGCATTAAGACTATTATGTATATAGACTGATGATCACATCTCATGGATCATGGATAAGGAGTTATCAAGTCTTAAACATAGGTATGAATATTAAGAGTAATATTTATAATGGATTTACCCGCTATGAGAATACTATATAGAATTTTATGCAAAGTGTCATAAGTTATTCTCATGGTGATAATGGTATATACCACCTGTAACACCCCAAAATTTGCCCTCCTCATTCATGCATTCATTTAGCATTTCATATTGTATTTCATCATGTCAATCAGAATTAGATCTAAAAAAAAAAAAAAAAAAAAATTTTAGATCTAATTTTAGATCCCCACAGACTCTCCTCACAGAGCCTCGCCGAGAAAAGTTTCCATAGTTGATACTCCCCCCGCAAGGTCAACTTTTCAAGCAGCCAATTTATTTTTGGTGGCTCATTGGTCCCGGCAGACGGATCGTTCCCCACAGAGCATTCAAGGATTGATACAGCGATCTGTTCCTTACCGGAGTTTGCTTCCCCTAGCAGATTTCTTTTTTCTTTTACACCATGCATAGCATTTGCATTCGCATGCATATCATATCAAGCATACACATAAGCTGATAAACAGGTTCTTCCAAGCAGACTGAAGAATTACTTTACAACCAAGGTCATGAGATCCAGCCAGATGATCAAGCGTGAGTGATCCAGCCTGAGGGTCGTTTTGAAGATTCAGCCTGAGAATCGTTTTCCAGTGATCCAGCCTGAGGGTCATTTTGAAGATTCAGCCTGAGAATCGTGTTCCAGTGATCCAGCCTGAGGGTCCATTTCGAAGATTCAGCCTGAGAATCGTGTTCCAGTGATCCAGCCTGAGGGTTATTTCGAAGATTCAGCCTGAGAATCGTGTTCCAGTGATCCAGCATGAGGGTCATTTTTGAAGATTCAGCCTGAGAATCAATTTCCCAAGAGTCAGCCTGAGGCTCAATTTGAAGATTCCCCAGTGAAGTCGTCTACAAGCTTTATTTCCCCAGCAAGTCTAATTGAGGAGTCGTTACAACATGTTCTAGCCCGAAGAATATGTACGAAGCCCAAAAGTGGAATATTCTCGAAGTTGCATATCTAATATGAAGGTTGGGTGTAGATTTCAAAAGAGGGTCAACCAGCGCATGCCTCAGATGCGGGATCCTAATGATGGGAATTTATCATCCAAACAATCCAGATCTAGCCAGAAGATCGAAGTCAGGTCTAGCCCGAAGACCGGAAATAGATTCAGCCAGAGAATCGAAACAAAGAAGATCTAGCCAGAAGATCGAAAATCGCAACAATTCAGATCTAGCTAGAAGATCGAAGTAGATTCAGCCAGAGAATCAAAGGAAATAGATTCAGCCAGAGAATCGAAACGAAGGAGATCTAGCCAGAAGATCGAAGAAGATCTAGCCAGAAGATCAAAATCGTATCCAGCCCGAGGATCAAAATTAATATCCAACCAGAGGACTAAATTGAGTATAGAAATTTTCGGAGCACAAATTTTAGATTTGTCTTTGGTATTCAATCACAGCTCACCCCGTTTGTCTGATAAGCTGTTCGCTTTCATCCTACTCGGGTTAGCTGATGTTTGAATAGGGGCAGCTGTAACACCCCAAAATTTGTCCTCCTCATTCATGCATTCATTTAGCATTTCATATTGCATTTCATCATGTCAATCAGAAATAGATCTAAAAAAAAAAAAATTTACAAAAATAAAGTAAAATAATAATAATAAAAAAATTTTAATTAATTAATTAATTAATTAATTAATTAAATAAATAATTAAATAAATAAAATATAATGAAAAAATTTTAGACTTGGGTCTCTCTCATTTGAGCCCACAAAACCATGAAATTCAGTCTATAAATACCAAGGCTTCACTTGAGAGAACACAGAACAAAAGGAGAATTTTGAAGAGAAGCAAAATACTCTGAGGTTTCCTTGGAACAAAACCCTGAGGAAAAAGATAGTGAGAGAAGACCTAACGGAGTTCAGAGCAGCCTCCAAACCCCGAAGGGAACTCAACTACACAGAATCACCTCTGCCTCACATAAACCCTGAAGATTGTTTTGTAAACCTCACGGGTGCAACTCAATTTCAATCAAGCTCTCCAATCAGGTTTGCCATTATTCCCATTACCTTTGCCCATGGGTTTAATATGTATATGAATGTATAAACAATGCCTTGAATGTTTAACCGTTTAATTTTTGAGTGTATGCCACAGGGTTTGAGGTTTCTGAAACCATACTGTTATTCATGAAAAAAATGCTTATGGTGTTTCACTAACCCTTTTGTTGAGTTTTTGTGAGGGCTCACATGACTTTTGCAGGGATAACTTGTGTGGTTTCCCACTTTATTTGTGGGATAACCCCTGGAGGTTCATTCCGATTACCTGTACTGACTCACTTTTCTTTGATGGCATTAGCTTGGAAGGATCTCAGGGTTTCCCATTCCTCTAATTGCTGTTACTTCGGATCTTTATCCGCGTGGTACTTTTACATTTTTCCCGCATTTTACTGCTTTCCTAGCTGGAAGACCTCGATAGGAGGCAACGTTTGAGCCCCTTGGTGGCATTTTACTTTGAGATACATGTTTTGTGTTTTGTATTCATATCCCTGCAGGTAGCGCGGTTCCTTCGTCAAGGACTGCCTTTTTTCCCTCGAGCATCCCAAACCCTAAAACCCAAAGCAACACGCTAACTCCTTCTACTACAGGCGAGTAAGTCTCCAAAGGTCGAGCATCCGGTAGATTACGTAGTGACGTCGTTCGTCCAAAACTCAATCCATAACCCCGTAGTTAGCCGAACTACGTTTTGCTCTGATTCTCAGGCCAGATGAGATACGTAGGCATAAGACGTGATGTCTTAGCGAGCACACATCCCCCAACCCATAGGTCAGCCGAGCTACGAAGACTCTGATTCTCATATTCAGATGAGATACGTATGTAGTGGATGCGACATCCGCGCGAGTCATTTTCATTTAACCCTTTTTTTGGTAAACAGCACAAGATAAACCCACACCCTTTAGACAAGAACTACAAAAGTGGATCCCGTAGAGTACTACGGATGCGTAGGGGTGCTAATACCTTCCCTTCGCATAACCGACTCCCGAACCCAAGATTTGGTTGCGAGACCCCGTCTTGTCCTTTCCTTTTTCAGGTTTACTTCGAGCGTTTCCTTTCCCTCCTTTGGGATGAATAACGCACGGTGGCGACTCTTCTGTCTTTTTCTTTCGTCAGTTGTTTTTTCGCGCACTGTATTTTTCAGGTTGCGACACCACCCTTCGACCAGAAACCATTATGGACCCTAGATGTAGAGTCGAGTGCCTTATTGCTAATCAAACGTTGGCCGTAACTGGATGACCATAAAGACAGTTGATGGGTACTCCACGAAGCATGCTGAGGGACATGAGTGACCTAGATGGAATTTTCCCATCCTGCATAATATGAAAAATATCTACAGGCCTAATATTGAACTAGACAAGGATGACACGGTTTATGCCTTGTATTCAATATAGACATAAGGGCAAAAGGGTAATTGTACACATAAGTATTATCACAAAAGGATTTGTAATATCACATGACATTTTCGTGTCATAGATAGAAGTGATGTGTTGCTAGATACCACTCACTGTTTATTATTTTAAATATGTGATTTAATATAATTGCTAATGTCGTGAAAACCTACAGGGTCACACGCAAAAGGACGGAATGATGAGAGATATAGTAAATGGGGAACACCGTAAGGTACGATGCACTTAAGTGAATTGTAGAACATCGTAAGGTACGGTGTACTTAAATAGAATACGAAATATGATAAGGTACCACACGCTTAAATGATTTTGGCATATCATAAGATATGGGTCACATACACTTAACTGGGCTTTTTAGCTTGCAGCCCACACAAGTGGTTCTATAAATAGAAACCTTTTGCAGAAGCATATGTTCAGTTGAAATTTCGTTTCTCTCTCTCTCTCTCTCTCATTCAAAGTCTTCATTCGTAGTTGTTGCGGTAAATTCATGATCATCAAGCTATGGATTAGCCAGAGATCTAATAACAAGAGTCGCCACCGCGCTTTTATTGTTTCCAAGGGAAAAGGGAAAAAGTACAAACAAAACCCAAAAGTAACAAGTTTTCAAATCGAAACTAATAAAATGTCAGAGATTACAAGTAAGGGGGTTGGTTACACAGAGGGAAGGTGTTAGCACCCAAAGTGTCCTGCGTACTCCTAGGGAGCCCTTTTTGTGTGCATATGTATTTGTTACAAAAATGATGTTTACAAACAAAATAGAATGGGGGGATGAGAAAAGAAGTCATTAATTGTATTTTTTTTGTGTTTGGCAAGACCTTCGGTCTTGTGCCTACGTACCAACATAAAAACGAGGGATCAAAACCTCGTAGTTCGTGATACAAATTTCAAAGTGGATGCATTGCTTTTAAAAAAAATTAAGTTTGAAAGGCACAAAGGCCTAAAAATGGTTTGAATGAGTTAATTCTTTTTGGCTTTTTGAAAGTTTAAGTCAAGTATAGTTAAGTTTATTTACAAATTTGATTTAAGAAAAGAGGTTTGAAAATGCAATGGCATAAGGCCAAAGTTTCTATCTTTTGCAAAGTGGTCAAAGTTTAAAACAAAATAAGTTCAAAGAAAGAAGATTTTGAAAATGGAGGGAGAGATTTTGAAATTAAAGAAATGGGGAGGAGATGAAGAGACTAATCCTATGCACAAAATTAAAAGTTAAGAGTTGAAAAGATCTGACCAAATGGGTAGCAATCCAATAGACAAGAATGTCAATAGAAAACCCAGAATTCCCTTGGACTTTTAGAATTAAGCAACACACAAATGCACAATTATATTATCTTGAAGAGCAAAGCCATTAAATAAAGATAGCCACATCCAAGCTTTAGCCATTCCATGATCTTCTTCAAGGTTAGCCCATGTAGCAGATGAACTCCACAAGTCATAGGTTCAAAATAACAGCTTCACAATGATCATGTTGCAGATGAACTCATAGAAATCTTGAATGATGTATCAGATGAACTTTCAAATTGCAAGATGGCATTGGTCAAGTCCTTTAGCATATGAATGTTGCCTAAGTTCTAAGTCCATTTGTCCAAGATAAAGCAACAGTCCACACAAAAGTTTTTTAGGGTATTTTGTTGTTATTATGTACATTAATGGTCAAAGGCCACACAAACAAACAAAATACATACAAACAAAGGATATCACACAATATGGTCCAAGTGGACAAAGTGAAAATTGCATTAACATAAACTATTAGAATGATATGAACAATGGCAAATGAATAAAAGCTAGAATTAAATGACATTAAAGTAAATGGCTTGAAATTAAAAGTTAGTTGTTAATGGGTTAGAAGTTAGTTTTGTTTTTCTTTTGGTTTTCATTTTAAGACATTATTTGGAGAACACTCAACCCACTTATCACAAGCATGGATCCTTGAGCCAAGACATCTTCCAAAGGAAGGAAAAAAGGCCAAGTTTCCATACAATACCATGAAAGAGGGGAGACTTACAATCACTAACTAGAATGCTATGCCTTTTATGTCACAAATTTAACGCTATGTTAAGCAATCGTAATTGGACTTATGTAGAAGTCACAACTATTTGAGGTCGGGCAATAGAATTTTGGTGTTAATGCATGTTAGAGACATAGTATAATGGACTATGCTCATGAAACATACCACACACAAAATGAATATGCAAAAGAGGTGGCCTAATCTCATCCATACTCATGTTAATTTTTTAATCAACTAGCTTTAGGACTTTGAGATATCATAGGTCAAATGAGATGAATGCATAATGTAGGGGAATGAGATGAAGAGGGAGGGGAATAGATCAAAACTTAAATTGATCAAAGGAGGACTTTTACCAAATTAATATCATCCATTCATTTTGGGAGATGGAATGTACATTCCATTAATCCCCTAAATCCAATGATATTAACTTGACAAAGTCAAATCAACCTTGACCAAGACCCAACAACAAGAGTCAAACTCAAACAAGTCATCACAATTGGTCAACAAAATTATTTGACATTTATTCAAATTAAAATTACTAAAATAAGGCATTTAAACTAAATATGGTTTGTCAAATTCCTAAAACCTCATCAAAATACCAAATAAATGGCCATGAGATTTATCCTAGGTCAAACAAGGTCAAAGGACCTTGGAGAAAAAAAATCAGAATTTTTAAAGACTAAAAATATTTTTAAACAATTAAAAACAAATGCAAAATCAATTAAATCATGAAAAATATTAATAATGATCCAAAAAATAATTTTAATTTAGAATATGAAAGAGGAAGTTATTTGAATTTTTTTGGTGAAACTCTCATATTTTTTGGATCAATATTAAAATTAATATGAATTAATGAAAATCATAGGAATAAAAATTAAAATCAAAAAAAGGTGGACCACTTGATCTGCCTCATTAATTGAGGTGGCAGATCAAGTGGTTGAGCGCACGCGTTCCATGATGCGCCTGAGTCAAACATCCAACGCTTGGTAATCAATATGTACGCTCATGATTAAAATATTTTGAATCCATTAAATGGCTCTAGACCGTGCCACATCATTGCCGGAGCAAAGCGTCGGTCGTCTTCTCAAGCGACTTTGGCCGGACTGGTCCATTCATCACCACATCATAAATGAAAAAGGAGGACATGATCTGAAAGAAAAATGGCGTAGAGCATGAATCTGGCCTCAATTTTAACTAACTCCACATATATAGAAAGATATGAGGAGTTGAATTTTGAGGTGTGTCAACTGAGTTGCTTCGATTTGACCTCTAAGCAACTCAATCTTCTTGCCTATATTGGTAGGACTTCAGACAACCAAAGATCCAAGAGAATTGAGCGGAATTAAGAGAGAATCAAAGAGATGCAATTTTCTGGAAAATACCTTCAATGCAGGTCTGGATTCAACTTTTCTAAGTGTCAATCCATATATCTCAATATTCCACCTTGCTTAACTTTTTATGTGAGCTTCAAATGAGAAACATGTCTTTATCAAACTTGTAGATATTTCAGAGATATTCAAAATGGTCACCAATTTCATTACATTTGGATTTGGGATGATAGATTTATGCATTTTTGAAGTTTGGAAAAATCACTTGTTCAATGGTATAGGTCAAAAGTGACCTATAATGTAACCTCATATCACATGCTCATAAAAGTTGAATTAGCTCTCACTCCAAACATAAAAGTTGAAGTAGACATATTTAATTTTATTTTGCAACTTGGAAATATTTCATCTCATAAAAATTGAGCAAGTTATGGCCTTGGGAAGTTGACTTTCAAATTAGGGTTTAGACAAAATGACCTATATTGTTTCCACATAGAAAATGATTTTCCAAGAAAAACTAGCTCTAGGTCTCAACCTGAAAGTTGTTTGGAATGTAATTTAGAGTAACCTTTCTCTTGGAATAATTTTTATATGGTTAAAATTGTAGGAGATAGGGTCTAGGGAGACCCAGTTTTGATCAGATGAATTCATCTGGCCAACCACCATCAACCAACTTGCTAACCTTCAATTATTTGGACTTTCTTGGCTCATGGTAGATCATATATGCATAAGATGATGAATTTTGAAGTGTCCCTTGAGAAATTTGATCAATTGGAGAGATAGCTTGTTAGAGAAGTTACTAAAGATCATCAAGCTATTGACAAGCTAGAGATTAAATAACAAGAGTCTCCATCGCGCTTTTATTATTTCCAAGGGAAAAGGGAAAAAGTACGAACAAAACCCAAAAGTAAGATGTTTTCAAGTAAAAACTAATAAAAGTCAGAGGTCGCAGGTAAGGGGGTTGGTTACACAGAGGGAAGGTGTTAGCACCCAAAGTGTCCTAGGTACTCCTAGGGAGCCATTTTTGTGTGTGCATATGTGTTTTTGTATAAAATAATGTTTGTAATAGAGTATGGGGGTGAGAAAATAATTCATTAATTATATTTTTGTGTTTGACAAGACCTTCAGACTTGTGCCTACGTACCAACATAAAATGAGGGATCAAAACCTCGTAGTTCGTGGTATCAATTTCAAAGTGAGTGAGTTGCTTTTAACAAAATTTTAAGTTTAAGAAAGAGGCACAAAAAGGCCTAAAAGAATTTTAATGAGTGTTAGTTCTTTTTGGCCTTTGAAATTTTAAGTCAATATGATTAGATTCATTTAGAAATTTGATTAAGAAAAAGAATTTGATTTAGAAATTTTTGGCTTTTAACAAAATTTGATTTAGAAATTTGATTAATAAACTTCTTGTGTGCATATGTATTTTGTACAAAGTGATTTTTACAAACAAATAGAATGGGGGGATGAGAAAAGAATTCATTAATTATATTTTTGTGTTTGACAAGACCTTCGGACTTGTGCCTACGTACCAACATAAAAATGAGGGATCAAAACCTCGTAGTTCGTGATATAAATTTCAAAATGGATGCATTGATTTTAACAAAATTTAAGTTTGAAATGCACCAAGGCCTAAAATGATTTGAATGAGTTAGTTCTTTTTGGCTTTTTGAAAGTTTAAGTCAAGTATAGTTAAGTTTATGTACAAGTTTGATTTAAGAAAATGAATTTGAAAATGCAATGGAATAAGGCCAAAGTTTCTATCTTTTTGCAAGAGTGGTCAAAGTTTAAAACAAAAAGTAGTTCACACAAAGAAGATTTTGAAAAATGGAGGGAGAGATTTTGAAATTAAAGAAATGGAGAGAAGATGAAGAGGCTACCCTATCCACAAAATTAAAAGTTTAGAGTTGAAAAGATCTGACCAAGTGGGTAGCAATCCAATAGACAAAAATGTCAATAGAAACCCATAATTCCCTTGGACTTTTGGAATCAAGCAACACACAAATTCACAATTATATTATCTTGAAGAGCAAGAGATCAATATAAATATGGCCACATCCAAGCTTATCCATTCCATGATCTTCTTCAAAAATAGCCCATTTAACAGATGAAATCCACAAGTCACAGGTTCAAAATAACAGCTTCATAATGATCATGTTGTAGATGAATCCTAGAGAGGTCTTCAAAGATGTATCAGATGAATTTCAAATTTGCAAGCACTTGGTTCTTCCACAAGTTAGCGTTGGCCAAGTCCTTTAGCTTAGGAAGGTTGTCTAGATTCTAAGTCCATTTGCTCAAGATCAAGCCAACAGTCCACTCAAAAGTTTTTTAGGGTTCTTGTTATTATTATGTACATTAATGGCCAAAGACCACACAAACAAGCAAAGTATACACATACAAAATATATCACACAATATGGACCAAATGGACAAAGTGAAAATTGCATTAACATAAACAATTAGAATGATATGAACAATGACAAATGAAATAGAGTGCTAAAAGTAAATTGCATTAAAGTAAAAACTTGAAATTAAAAGTTAGTATTTAGTAGGTTAGGAGTTAGTATTGTTTTGCTTTTCATTTCAAGACATTCTTTGGAGTAGACTCAACCCACTTATCATAAGTATGGATCCTTGAGCCAAAACATCTTCCAAAGGAAGGAAAGAAGGCCAAGTCTCCACACATTACCATGAAAGAGGGGAGACTTACAATCTCACTAACTAGAATGCTTATGCCTTTTATGTCACAAATTTAGCGCTATGTTAAGCAATCGTAATTGGACTTATGTAGAAGTCACAACAATTTGGGGTTGGGCAATAGAATTTTGGTGTTAATGCATGTTAGAGACATAGTATAATGGACTATGCTCATAACACATACCACACACAAAAAAGAATATGCAAAATGTGTGGCCTAATCTCATCCATACTCATGTCAATTTTTCAATCAACTAGCATTAGGACTTTGAGATCTCATAGGCCAAAGGGAATGAATGAATTAGGAAGAGGAATAAGATGAAGTGGGGAGGGGATGAATGAAATCACAAATTGGTCAAATGAGGACTTTTACCAAATTAATATCATTCATTGATTTTGGCAGATGGAATGAACATTCCATCAATCCCCTAAATCCAATGATATTAATTTGACAAGGTCAAATAAACCTTGACCAAGGCCCAATCAACAATAAGCAAACTCAAACAAGTCAATACAAATGGTCAACAAAAATAAGTGGCATTTATGTAATTAAAAATAATAATATAGTGCATTTAAATCAAATATGTTTTGTCCAATTCCTAAAATCTCATCCAAACACCAAAGAAATGACCATGAGATTTATCATAGGTCAAGCAAGGTCAAAGGACCATGGAGAAAAAAATTCATAATTTTTGGACCTTTAAAAATATTTCTAAACCATTAAAAACAAATGCAAAATCAATTAATTCATGAAAAATATTAATAATGATCTAAAAAATAATTTTAATTCAGAATATGAAAGAGAAAAATATTTGAATTTTTTTGGTGAAAGTCCCATATTTTTTGGATCAATATTGAATTTAATATGAATTATTGAAAATAATGCAATTAAAATAAAATTTCTAAAAATCAAAAATACGTGGACCACTTGATCTCCCTCATTAATTGAGGTGGCATATCAAGTGGCCAGGAGTGCGCTATCCACCATGGACCTTAGTCAGCGCGTGGCAACTTTGGTAATCAAAACCAACGCTCAGGATTAGAGCAAAAGGAACAGATCATGTGGTTCAGAGCCTTGCCAACTCATCGTCGGAGCCAGAGCTCCAGTCATTTTCTCCGGTGGACTTCACCGGACTGGTCCACCATGAACCATCACCAAAATGAAAAACAAGGACATGATCTTAAAGAAAAATGGCACTGAGCTCGAATCTGACCTCCATTCACTCCAACTCCTAGTATATTGAGAGATACATGGAGTTGAAATAAGAAGCTATGGATTCCTGGAGAATTGAATTTCAAAATAGGGTAAATTCAAGCTCAAATTCAAAGGAATATTTTAGGCTTATCCTTTGCAATGTGAGGGTTTGAGATGGGGGATCAAAGCTGGCGCGAAGGTGTCTGAATTTCTGAGCAATTAAAGCTCTATTTATAGCTGAAATGGTTGATAATTGCACACTTTCAATTACTTTCCAATTTTGGCAAATGGTGATGCAATGGTGCATGGGCGCGCATAGGCCCATGAAATGATTGCTTGAGGTCCAAAAATGAATATCAGATGCTCTGAACTAAGCTTGGATTGCAAGGAAAATGCACATTGATGTTTGAAGTTTGATCCTTGCCAAGTGATGTCACCCTATTTAAGCCATGCGCAGCCTATGCATTTCTTGTCCAAAATGAATGAATTTGAGCTCTTTGGAAAGGTGAGATCAAGAGGAACAACTTTCATGTTCAACACTTTTTCATTTGGAGCTTGGAACTTGGAGAAATTTGAGGTGGATGTTTGGAAATTTTTGACATATCAAAATTTTTCTAAGTGTCAAGCCATATGTCTCAATATTCCACCTTGCTTAACTTTTTATATGAGCTTCAAATGAGAAAAGTGTCTTCATAAAAGTTGTATCTATCTCAAAGACCTTCAAAATGGTCACCAATTTCATGTCATTTGGATTTGAAAGGTATAGGTCAAAAGTGACCTATAATGTAACTTCATATCACATGCTCAAAAAAGTTGAATTAGCTCCCACTCCAAACATAAAAGTTGAAGTAGACACATTGGATTTGATTTTGAAACATGGAAATCTTTCATCTCATAAAAATTGAGCAAGTTATGGCCTTGGGAAGTTGACTTTCCAATTAGGGTTTAGACAAATGACCTATAATGTTTCAACATAGAAGATGATTTTCAATGCAAAACTAGCTCTAGATCTCAACATGAAAGTTGTTTGGAATATCATTTAGAGTATGTTTTCTCTTGTAAGAATTTTCATATGGTGAAAATTGTAGGAGATAGGGTCTATGGAGACCCAGTTTTGATAAGATGAAACCATCTGGCTAACCACCATCAACCATCTTGCTAAATTCCAATTCTCTTGACTTTATTGGATCATGGTAGATCATATATGCATAAGATGATTAATTTTGAAGTGTCCCTTGAGAAATTTGATCAATTGGTGAAATATCTTGTTGGAGAAGTTACTCAAGATACCCAGTCAAACTAGGGTTTCCAAGGCAAATCACCCTCAAACTCTTGAAGAAAACTTGATCAATATAACATGTAGAAATCCTTGGGACTCATATATGATGCTCATAACCATTCTTGTATCAATTCTTGGTTGTACTCTTTGTTAATGAGGGTCTCAAACTCTAGATGTGATATTGATGAATCCATGAGATCATGCCCTACCTACAAAAGAGTTAGGCAAATGCAAAGACATATTTTTTGTATTTTAGTTAGTAAAATGATAATATAAAAGTATGATACAATCACATAGTGCTTGGTGATCTCTCCTAAAACAAACCCAATGAAAGAGGGGTAATGAGGATGCCAAGGTATGATCCCAATGTTAATGCTTAGAATGTAATTGCATGAGGGATCTTAGGGTCAAAATTGGGGTCTTACAGCTGCCCCTATTTAAGGATATTCTAACTAAGGAGAATGGGCTTAAATAACAACATATAGAAACAAATTTTGGTCCCTAAGAGACCTCATGATGCATATGATATGAATGCAAAAGTTAATGCTCTATGGGGAAATATTGCCACAAAGGAAAAAGAAATCAGAGAGACCGAAAGTCCACAGGAGTATAATGCATTTCGTAAGGAAAACTCGCTGGGGAGACAACGACTCTGAGGGGATAAAAAGAAGGTTATGTGTAGGCCAGACTACGACTAAAAACTGTTGGGGGACTAGAGGGATTCCATAAAAATGCAAAGACTCAGCCAGGGAAACAAAAACATCTGCAGGGGATACGACTAAGTCAGGATAAAAATGAGGTACTCGAATCATGCAGGGGAAAGCGATTTCACTAAGGAAATATGCACTGAACTCAACTGGAGAGAAATAAGCTTCAACACAGGAGGAGCAGAAATCTATTATATACTACCTATTACTGGGTAAGGAGATAATAAAGATCTGTCAGAGAGACCATCCGTCATCGGTTAGGATGAACATATCAAGGATAACTCGCTGAAGATCACCAAGAGGGAGTATTCATTACCGGTTACTGGGTAAGAATAGCCTTGCTGGGGTCAAACTGCAGAAAAAGGATTTACAACTACTAGTTACTGGGCAGAAGACTAAAGGTGAGAGTATCCGTCATCGGTTAGGATGATCATATCAAGGATACATCAACAGGGAAGAAGATTCGTCATCGGTTAAGATGAACATATCAAGGATAGACTTACCTGGAAAATGTCAAGGAGGATATCCGTCATCGATTATGTTGAACATATCAAGGATATACCAACTGAACATGAATCTTATCAGCATAAATTTGACACTTGTGGAACTTCTTCATGCACTTCAGTCATCAACAAGTCTGCTTCGTGTCTATCCATGCATCTAAGCAAAACCATGTTGAAGTTTCTCTTGTACAATATATCACCATTCAAGTAGAAATTACCGGCTAATCTTCTCAAAGTCTTCTTATCTTTCAAATATGCCCCAGGCGGGAAAAATCTGACTTTGGAGGAAAGACTTGATGTCGTAATACCATGGCTTCTCGTCTTTGATTTCTTCAACAGCAAAAACATGAGTTGGCCTATCAAGACGCATCACGGATAAAATGGGAACTTCATTCCAATATTTCACTACAATCATTGATGCCAACGTTGCAAAAGCATCTGCCATCTAGTTCTCATCTCGAGGGATATGATGAAACTCAACCTTTGGAAAGAAAGTTGAAATCCTCCTCGCATAATCTATATATGGTATTAAATCGGGTTGATTCATCTCCCATTCACCTTTGATCTGATTCACAACCAATGCCGAATCGCTGAAGACATCCAAATACTTGATTCTGAGATTCATGGCCTCTTCAAGCCCCATAATGCAAGCTTCATATTCTGCCATGTTGTTCGTACACTTGAAAGTCAATCTAGCTGTAAATGGTAGATGCGTGCCTTGAGGCGTAATAATCACTGCCCTGATGCCATTTCCATATTGATTAACAGCTCCATCAAATACCATGCCCCAACGGGAACCAAGCTTTGGCCCTTCTTCAAGCAATGGTCCATCACAATCTTTCATTTTCAAGTACAAAATCTCTTTATCAAGAAAATCATACTCCACAGACTGGTAATCTTCAATTGGTTGGTGAGCCAAATGGTCAGCCAAGATACTACCTTTGATCGCTTTCTGAGATCAGTATTCGATATCATACTCTGATAACAACATCTACCAACGGGCAATTCTCCCAGTTAAAGTAGGCTTCTCAAATATATACTTGACTGGATCCATTTTGGATATCAACCAAGTGGTATGATTCAACATATACTGGCGCAGACGCTTAGCAGCCCAAGCCAATGCGCAACAAGTCTTCTCAAGCATAGAATACCGAGTCTCACAGTTGCTGAATTTCTTACTGAGGTAGTAAATTGCAAATTCTTCCTTCCGAGACTCATTTTGCTGACCAAGAACACAACCCATACTATCTTCTAGCACAGTCAAATACATGATCAACGGTCTTCCTTCAATAGGTGGAGACAAAATCGGAGGTTCAAATAGATATTCCTTGATACTATCAAATGCTTTATGGCAGTCTTTAGTCCAATCACAAGACTGATCTTTTCGAAGAAGCTTGAATATAGGCGCACATGTGGTAGTCATGTGGGAAATGAATATGGAAATATAATTCAAGCGGCCGAGAAAACCTCTAACTTGCTTCTTAGTTTTGGGCCCAGGCATCTCTTATATTGCTTTGACCTTGGCAGGATCAACTTCAATACCTTTCTCGCTGACAATAAAGCCCAACAACTTACCAGAACAAACACCAAAAGTACACTTATTGGGATTCAAGCGGAGTTTATACTTTCTCAAACGCTAGAATAGTTTCAATAAATGCTCAACATGTTCCTCTTCATCAATTGATTTAGCAATCATGTCATCGACATAAACTTCAATCTCTTTATGCATCACATCATGAAAAAGAGTAGTCATTGCTCTTTGGTAAGTTGCACCAACATTCTTTAGACCGAAAGGCATCACTATATAATAGAATGTTCCCCAGGGTGTAATGAATGTGGTCTTCTCCATATCTTTGGGTGCCATCTTGATCTGATTATATCCGGAAAATCCATCCATAAATGAAAAGACTTTAAATTTAGCAGTATTGCCTACCAACATATCAATGTGTGGCAGAGGGAAATCATCTTTCAGACTGGCTTTATTCAAATCTCTATAGTCAACACACATGCGTACTTTTCCATCTTTCTTCGGTACTGGCACAATATTGGCCACCCATTGCAGATACTCAGCAGTCACAAGGAAACCATTGTCAATCTGCTTTTGAACTTCCTCTTTGATCTTCACAGCCATATCAAGATGCGTTCTTCTCAACTTCTTCTTAACTGACGGGTGTAACAGCCCAATTTTTAGGAACTAATGATTATATCATTTTTATTATATTTTAATTTAATTATTTGGAGTGTTAAGTAATTAAGCGGTTGTGAGGTAGTATGATAAGGGATTAATTAACTTAATTAGTGTGGGAATTAATTATTTAGTTATTATGAGAGATAGTTAAATAATTATATTAATTAAATTGGAATGACTAGTGAGTGGTTAATGATTTGAATTTAAATTTAAATATTAGGTATTATTGGGCCTAGTGATTAAATTAGATGATTTAAGCCAACTAGAATACCATTATAAATAGCAAGAGTGAAGGGAGTGAGAATCATAATTCACTTGAGCACTGAAGGCAATAGAGAAAGAGGAGAGGGAACATAAAGAGGAGTTAAGGTTTCCATCAGAGTTACAAGGTAAGGGGGGAAATCCTTATTATTATGGGTTAGTATGATTGGGTCAATGGGTAGGAACATGATTTAGGTTGAAATCCTTAATTGGCATGAATTGGAATTATTAGGTTTTGATAAATACCCTTGAATTGTGATGAATAAATTATGTTAAAACTATGAATGAATCTATATTTGGGTGAGTCGTAATTTTCTGAACGTGTAGCTTTTTACGGAATCGAAATCGGAGGTCCGGAAGTCCTCCAACGGCGAAAAATGCGGGTAATTCTGCATTTTGTTCGTTGTTAGCGCAGAAACAGCTTACTGTTTTGCGTTAACCGGTTAACCCAGGGCGTTAACCGGTTAACATTGTTATGATAATTAAAAAAATTAATTTCTGTTTTGCGTTAACAGGTTAACCAAATGCGTTAACAGGTTAACACTGTTATAATTTGCCAAAAAGCGTATTCTGTCTTGCGTTAACAGGTTAACCAAATGCGTTAACAGGTTAACACTGTTGAAAAACTGTTAAATTTGTATTCTGTCTTGCGTTAACAGGTTAACCCAGGGCGTTAACCGGTTAACACTGTTGAAATACTCTAAAACTTGTATTTTGTCTTGCGTTAACAGGTTAACCAAATGTGTTAACAGGTTAACACTGTTTGAAAAGTGAAAAATTGATATTTAAATATTGTGTATGTTTTGGAATGGAATTATGTGTACATATTTGATGATTGGCCTATATTGGTGAATAATATATTGCATGAATGAGTATGTATGCCATTATTGAATTGTGAATGATTTAGGGTTATGGATGTGTATGTGTAATCGTAATTGATGTGTTGTGATGACTGTGTATATGTACCAATTGTGAGTCATGGTGATATGTGGTATGTTAAGATGATATAGTCTTAATTGTATATGTGTTGGTATGTGTGCATTCATTCATAGCATGGTCGACTTCATTGTGGAAGTAGTGAAATTGTGGGTTCACATGAGCAGACGTTGATTCTTGAATTGGAATCAGGCGTAGTTGACTTCCTTGTGGAAGTAGTGAAACTGTGGGTTCACATGAGCAGACGTTGATTCTTGAATTGGAATCAGGCGTAGTTGACTTCCTTGTGGAAGTAGTGAAACTGTGGGTTCACATGAGCAGACGTTGATTCTTGAATTGGAATCAGGCGTAGTTTAAGCGGTGATCCTTCATTGGAAACAGACGTAGGCTTTGGTCTTGTCCGGATCTGAAGCGTGGCTTGGATTCTAGATATTGAATCGGAAAGCGGTGAAACTTCGAGTTCACATTACGGTACCACATGCATGGAGTCACATTGTCTTGCATGGAGTCATATTGTCTTGCATTGAGTCGTTTATAGTTACGTGATCATTGAATGCATGTATTGATGTGGGTGTGATATGTGAGATGATTGTCGTTTAATATTATTGACGTGATTATACTAAGTGTGATGAATTCTTAAATTGTGTTTTAATTCATTGTGCCTTATTATGCTATTTCATAATGATTTGGAATTCTCACCCTTTCTGTTTGAATGTTACCTTTACATGGGTATCGTGCAGATACTACAGAGTAGTATTGCTGGAGTAGGTGAACGGTAGCTCGCTCAAGATTAGCTGGAGAGTTTCCTTATTTAGTTTGAAATTTGGTAATGAGTCAATGCTCTGGTCATGTAACACTGGGTAGATTAGCGATGTCGATCTCGTATCTTATTTGGATATGCTTTATGTCATTAATCGATTTATTTTATTTGATCATGGTATGGGACATGGATCATCTTATTAAATGCATGAGTATTCCTTATTTTCTGCTGCGAACGCATATGTTTGAATATTCATGATGATTGGAATGTGTTACTTTAATTGGCCAGGTGTATTGTTGGTTTTTGAAAAGTTTTAAGTTTCGAAAACGTCGATGTGACGCCCTTTTCTTATATGCGTGTTTATTTACTCTGATTATATGCTAAATAATTTGGGGTAGCAAAAGGGGTGTTACAAATGGCATTCTGGCTTCAACAACAATCTATGCTCCACAATCTCAGAATCCAACCCAGGAATGTCTTGATAGGACCAAGCAAACACATCTGAATACTCTCGGAGAAGCTCAATCAAGCCCTTCTTAGCATCTGGACACAGTTGAGACCCAATCTTGACTTCCTTCACATCATCCTCGGAACCCAAGTTGACCAGCTCAATCTGCTCTTCAAACGGCTGAATGATCTTTTCATCTTGTTCAAGAAGACGAGACAATTCATCACTCACTTCTACATCAATTTCCTCCTCGGCCTCAAACACAGGGAATTCAAAATTTGGAGAAGGAGAAGGATCATTGTATTCAATGGGGTTAGGAACCAACCTGCATAATGATTTGATATTTTGATTTTAGAGAAGTGAATTTGTGACCAAATATTATGCAGATGGACAATTATATTGTTTATTTATGTTTTTTGTGATTACCATTTTCAGAATAAAGAAAAAAGTAAAAATAAACATCAAAGATGTGGAAGAATAGTCATTAATTTTATTGATGATCAATTTAAAATGCCCAAACAATGTTCACTTCTCCCTTAGGCATAGGAGAAGGATTTTTAAAATATAAAAGAAATTACTTAGATTGATGCAAAATAACAGGAATATCAACGGCAATCCAATTGTTGCATGTCCTTCCATGTGTTACAAAGTTGGTGCAGTCTTCCTCTTCGCTATCGTCTAGCACAACAGCTAAGTGTTGTTCATTGCCATGAATGAACCCTCCGCTACGGAAGCTGAGTTGCATATCTTCAGATCTTGCAATTGATGAGCCTTTCTGGAACCCCAAACCGGTTCTTCCTTTGTTGTCGGAGACGTCTACCAGGCGCCCCCACTGATCAACAGTTCCTTCTTCAACAATCTTCTGAGCATCTTTCAACGAGGACATAGGTCCCCCAACTCTCTTCTCAGCAGCAATAGATAAGGCTTGGAACGGAGTCCCAACCTCATCCTCAGCTTTGACGTACGAGAAAGATGACAGATGGCTAACCAAAAGCGCTTTCTCTCCTCCAACAATCACTAGCTTTCCATTTTTGACAAATTTGAGCTTCTGGTGCAGAGTGGGGGTAACAACCCCTGCCTCATGAATCCATGGCCTTCCCAATAAACAGCTGTAGGCCGGGTGGATATCAATTACTTGAAAAGTAATTTGAAAATCACTCGGACCTATCTTGACTGGAAGGTCCACTTCACCAATTACCGTTTTGCGCGAGCCATCAAAGGCTTTGACAATTACCCCACTATACCTCATGGGCGCTCCTTGGTAAGATAACTTTGACGAAGTTGACTTCGGAAGCACATTCAGTGACGAACCGGTGTCAACAAGCGCATTTGACAAAGCATCTTCCTTACAGTTCATCGAAATATGCAAAGCCATATTATGATTTCTTCCCTCCTCAAGGAGTTCTTCGTCACAAAAGCTCAAATTATTACATGAAGTGATGTTAGCCACAATGTGATCAAATTGATCCACAGTAACATCTTGCTCTACATATGCTTATTCAAGAACTCTCTAGTGCTTCTCTTTGCGCTTCAGAATTCAAAAGCAAAGACAACACTGAGAACTTTGAGGGAGTCTGGAGCAGTTGCTCAACCACATTAAATTCACTCCTTTTGATCAATCAGAGTACCTCATCATCATCATTGGCTTTCAAGTTGTTGGATTCACCAGACTTATCCTTTGAACAGCCAACTGGTTTTATATTAGGTATCTCTACTTTATTACCAACAATTGATTCCTCTTTGTTTTCTGGGACCACCGACCCAAACACTCGACCACTGCGGGTCACCTTCATAACATCAACAATGCTCACCACTGAACTAGTCGTAGGTAACGGGACCTCTTGATCATTCTTCATTATTGTAGCATTATACTGGTACGGTACAACCTTATCAGATGTATACGGGACTGGGCCCTTTAACCGTATTACCAACCGAGATACTGATCTTTGAATGACATTCTTGTTGCTGCTGCTATCATACTGAATTATCAACCGCTCTTGTTGCTTGAAAACGGGAACTATAACATTGACGTCGTTATCTACATGATGGGATTGAACAATCTGGATCATGCCTTCATCCATCAGACGCTGGATGTCCCTTTTCACCATATCACACCCTCTTGGGTTCACACTACACACAACACAACCATCATGGTCATGTTCACAGTCACTCACCATACAGATATCCTTGTACATCTGCACCAAAGATCTTCGGATAAACCGGACATCAAAAACCTTGAATTCTCCAGGACAACTGCCCACCATATTCACTGAAGAGTTCCCATGAGCGGGCAAAGGGTTTGCTTTCACATTTGGCGCGCGGTCCTCAAAGGACACCATACCACTCTTCATAAGCTTTTGAACCTCATATTTCAATGGATAGCAATTTTCAATATCATGGTCGGGTGCTCCTTGATGAAAAGCACAACGAAGCTCAGGTTTATACCACCAGGGAAGTGGTTCTGGGATCTGTGGTGGGTTCCTCGGTTGAATTAATTTCTTGAGAACTAACGAGGGATACAACTCTGCATACGACATAGGAATCGGGTCAAAAGAGACCTTCTTCCTCTCAAAGTTCTGCTGATGATGATTGTTGTTGGTATTGTTTTTGTTGTAGGTGTTGGTTCTTTGTTGCGGTTGTTGTTATTGACGTTGATGTTATTGTTGTTGTTGAATTGGTGTTGCTTGTTGATTAGAAAATAATGGAATCACTGATGACACTTGATGATGATGTTTTTGACGGGATGGTGGATTTCTTCTGATCTGAGGCCTCCCCTACCTCCCACTGGAAATTTCATTTGTCTCACTGTCCTTCTTCTTGCTAAAACTACTGCCATACCTCTTACTCGTTGATGCCTCATCTCTTGACAAACGTCCTTCACGGACTCCTTCTTCAAGTCTCATCCCCATATTTACCATTTCGGTAAAATCACTGGGGTCACTACCGATCATGCGTTCATAATAAAATGAACTCAGGGTTTTCAAGAAGATCTTTGTCATTTCTTTCTCCTCCAAAGGAGGAATGATCTGGGAAGCCAACTCCCACCATCTTTGCGCATACTCTTTGTGTTGGTTCTATGTGTTGGCATCAATTTTGGTAAAACCTAGAGTTATCACAAGTTGTCACGAGTGTTGTCTTGACATGTGATATCAGTTTCCTGCAGGATGTTTAAATATAGTTGTGCAGGATTTAGATGAGATGTCAGACCCGATGTTAAGACATGTGTATACATAACATTCAGTCTGAATGTTATGTATCTTAATATAGCGCTTTTCACGCAAATCTGTGTGTGATTGATGTGGAGATTGAACGCGCCATTAAAGGAGTAATTTGATTTAAAACCAGATTGATTTATTTTCCAATAAGATCAGTTGTCATGAATAAGAAGATACACAAGGAAAATAGATTTAGGGTTTTATGATGTCCATGCCCATTCAAAAGCTTCTATTTAAAGGCCATGTCAAACCTGGTTTTGACACACAAGAAACAAACGAAATAGTGAGAGAGAATAAGGGTTTTAGTCTTGTGTGAGCTTGTGTATTGTGAGCCATTCATTCATCCTATTGATGATTGAATTGGAATGACTTTTGAGTTGTAATTTGTCCACTCTAAGCTTTGAAGCATGAGTGTGTGTTTACTTGGTTGAAGCTTTTAAGCAAGATCAAGTATGTGTTCTTGAAGAGTGTCTTCTTTCTTTGTAATATTTGTTTTTATATCACTGTTGTGATTGAGGGGGAGTGAGTAGGGTATCATATATAAGAGTTCTTAGATAGAAGTCACACAGGTAGAGATTAGGTGAAAAGACTGTAACTTGAAGTTGTTTACTGAGAGTCTTTGAACTAATTCTATTTAGTGGATTTCCTTCCTGGCTTGGTAGCCCCCAGACGTAGGTGAGTTTGCACCGAACTGGGTTAAGAATTGCTTGTGTCACTTGCTCTATTGTTTCTCTGTCTTTTATCCTGTTTATATTTTAGTTGTTATTCAGATATTAGTGTCGTGACATTACCTTCGACATCTCATATCTGATACCAGAATTTCAATTGGTATCAGAGTTGGCATCTTGCTCTAGTTCTGGTTGAGATCTTGGGACGTTACTTTCTGGTACTATGGATAGAGACGGAGGATTTGTTCACAGACCACCAATTCTGGATGGATCTAACTATGACTACTGGAAACCTCGAATGGTAGCCTTCTTGAAATCGTTGGATAATAAGGCTTGGAAGGTTGTTCTAACAGGCTAGGGACCTCCCGTCATTACTAAGGAAGGAGAAGTTACAACTGATAAGAAGGATGAGGAAGAATGGACCAAGGAGGAGGATGAACTAGTTCTTGGAAACTCTAAAGCATTGAATGCTATCTTCAATGGGGTTGATAAGAACATCTTCAGACTGGTGAACAATTGTGAGGTGGCTAAAGATGCTTGGAATATTCTCAAAACCACTCATGAAGGTACCTCTAGAGTGAAGATGTCTAGATTGCAACTGCTTACCACCAAGTTTGAGAATTTGAGGATGAAAGAAGAGGAAAGTATTCATGACTTCCATATGAATATCCTTGAAATTGCTAATGCCTCAAGAGCCCTGGGTAAGAAGATGTCAGATGAAAAACTTGTGAGGAAAATTCTCAGGTCACTTCCCAAGAGATTTGCCATGAAAGTGACAGCCATAGAAGAATCTCTAGACATATGCAATATGAGAGTGGATGAGCTAATTGGATCCCTCCAAACATTCGAGTTGGGGACGAGTGATGGATCTGAAAAGAAAGCCAAAAGCATGGCCTTCATGTCTAACACTGAAGAGAAAGAGGAAGATAGTGGTCAGGATACTGATGAAGATATGGCAAATGATGTAGCACTACTGGGGAGACAGTTTAACAAACTCCTGAAAAGGATGGATGTAAGATCAAAGTCTAATGTCCAGAACAACTCATTTGACATCAGTGGGTCCAATGATGCTGGTAGAAGAACAAAACCTAAGGAAAAATCTAAACAAGGCAAAGGAGTTCAGTGCCATGAATGTTAACGGTATGGACACATTAGAGCTGAATGTGGGACCTACCTCAACAAACAGAAGAAGAGTCTTGCTACTACTTGATCTGATGAAAGTGAAACAAAAGGAGAGTCTGTTAATCTTGTTACTGCCTTGACTGGAAGATGGGGTTCTGATGAAGACTCAAGTGATGATGAAGTAACCTTTGATGAATTAGCTACTACCTATAGAAAGTTGTGTTACAGAAGTGAAGAAGTGTGTCAACAAGTGGAGAATCAGAAGAAATTGATAACCCAACTACAGGATGAGAAGACAGAAAACTTAGAAACCATTTCTAAGTTGAAGATTGAAGATGTGTTCCTGAACTCCAAATTGGATGAGATGACAAAGTATGTCAGAATGCTAAATAGTGGATCTGACACCTTAGACAAAATCCTCCAGACTGGAAAGATGGTAGTAGACAAGTCTAGCCTTGGGTTTAATGAATCCACTCCTGAGTGTAGTCACGCTGGTAGAAAACCAAAGATGTCACATCAGGTGTCTCAACATCACAAGGAAAGACAACATAAATGAAAACACCAAAGATGGAGATGTCATTATTGTGGATAATTTGGCCACATAAAACCATTATGCTTTAAGTTGTATGGCTATCCTAGTCCTGCTGATCATCAACCTAGACCTAAACACCACATCCCGGTTAATAGAAAACAGTGGGTTCCTAGGGCTGGTGCTACTAACTTGATAGCTCACACTTCCTTCAGAGTTTCAGCCAAAGAAGACTGGTATTTTGATAATGGATGTTCTAAACACATGACTGGAAGCAAAAACCTGCTAGTTGACCTTCAACCTCATGCCACCAGTTATGTGACTTTTGGTGATGGAGCAAAGGGTGAAATCAAGGGGATTGGAAAGCTAAACTTCCCTGGAATCCCTAACCTTTATAATGTGCTACTTGTTAAAGGATTGACTGCAAACCTGATCAGCATCAGTCAATTGTGTGACCAAGGTCTAAATGTGAACTTCACAAAAACTGAATCTTTGATTAGTAATGAAAAAAATGAGGTGATAATGAAAGGAGTCAGGTCTAAGGACAACTTCTATATGTGGAATTCTCAAGAAACTGGTTATTCATCAATGTGTACTCTAGCTAAAGAAGAAGAAGTGAAACTATGGCATCAAAAATTGGGCCATCTACATATTAAGGGAATGGAGAGGATTATATCTGTTGAAGCTGTTAGAGGAATCCCAAAATTAAAGATTGATGAAGTAAGAGTTTATGGTGAGTGTCAGATTGGAAAGTAGACAAAGATGTCACATCAGAAGATCAAACATGACACCACATCTAGAGTTTTGGAACTTCTCCACATGGACTTAATGGGACCTATGCAGGTGGAATGTCTTGGTGGGAAAATGTATGCTTATGTGGTGGTGGACGACTTCTCCAGATATACCTGGGTAAATTTTATAAGGTAAAAATCTGATGTATTTGAGGTGTTCAAAGATCTTTGCCTAAGACTTCAAAGAAAAAAAGAAAGTCAGGTTATCAAAATCATAAGTTATCATGGGAAAGAATTTGAGAATAGTAAATTTGTTGGATTCTGTTCATCTGAAGGAATCAGTCATGAGTTCTCATCTCCCATTACCCCTCAGCAAAATGGTGTGGTAGAAAGGGAAAATAGAACTCTCCAAGAATCTGCCAGAGCTATGATTCATACTAAGAAGTTGCCTTACCACTTATGGGCTGAAGCTATGAACACGTCCTACTATGTTCACAATAGAGTAACCTTGAAGAAAGGGACCCCAACAACTTTATGTGAAATCTGGAAAGGAAGAAGACCTACTATCAAATACTTTCATGTGTTTGGTAGTAAATGTTATATCCTGACTGATCGTGAACAAAGAAGGAAAATGGACCCCAAGAGTGATGAAGGAATATTTCTAGGTTACTCAACAAACAACAGAGCATTTAGGGTTTTTAATTCCAGAACAAAAGTAATGATGGAATCTATTAATATTGTTGTTGATGATCAAGAGACTGATGTCACAGACGATGTTGAATAATCTCTGAATGATGCCCCAACTTATCTCCTAGACAAACGTAATGAGAGTGAATCCACTCAAGCTGAAACTGAAGCTGATAAAATTAATAAGGGACCCTCTATCAGAATTCAGAAGGATCATCCGAAAGATCTCATTATAGATGACCTAAATAAAGCGGTCACCACTAGATCAAGGGAAGTGATCTCACATGCCTGTTTTGTGTCCAAGATTTAGCCCAAGAATGTCAAAGAAGCCTTAACTGATGAATTCTGGATCAACGCCATGCAGGAAGAGTTAGGCCAATTCAAGAGAAATGAAGTATGGGAATTGGTTCCAAGATCTGAAAGAATAAATGTTATTGGAACAAAGTGGGTTTACAAGAAAAAATCATGATGAACAAGGGGTGGTCACTAAAAATAAAGTAAGACTGGTAGCACAAGGATACACTCAAGTTGAAGGAGTTGACTTTGATGAAACATTTGCCCTTGTAGCTCGCCTGGATTCCATTAGATTACTGCTTTGAGTGGCATGTATTCTGAAGTTTAAACTGGTCCAAATGGATGTGGAAAGTGCCTTCTTAAATGGTTACTTAAATGAGGAAGTGTATGTTGAGCAACCTAAAGGGGTTACAGACCCAAATCTTCCAAAGCATGTGTATAAGTTGAGGAAAGCCCTTTATGGGTTAGAACAAGCTCCTAGAGCTCGGTATGATAGACTCACAGTGTTTCTCATTGACAATGGATATAGGAAGGGAGGCATTGATAAGAACTTATTTGTCAAAAATGAAGGAGGAAAACTCATGGTGGCTCAGATATATGTGGATGATATTGTGTTTGGTGGTATGTCAAATAAGATGGTTCAACATTTAGTTAAACAAATGCAGTCTGAATTTGAAATGAGCCTTGTTGGAGAACTAACCTATTTTCTTGGGCTACAAGTCAAGCAGATGGAAGATTCTATCTTTCTATCTCAAAGCAAATATGCCAAAAATATTATTAAGAAGTTTGGCATGGAGAATGCAAGCCACAAAAGGACACCTGCTCCTACTCATCTGAAAGTGTCTAAAGATGAAAATGGTGTCAGTGTGGATCAAAGTCTCTACAGAAGAATGATAGGGAGTCTTCTATATCTCACAGCAAGCAGACCTGACATTACTTTTGCTGTAGGTGTATGTGCTAGATATCAAGCTGAACCAAAGGTGAGTCACATAAACCAAGTGAAAAGGATCCCGAAATATATCAATGGCACTAGTGACTATGGGATGCTATACACTCATGGATCTGGATTTGTGCTGACTGGATATTGTGATGCTGATTGGGCTGGAAGTGCTAATGATAGGAAAAGCACATCAGGAGGATGCTTCTTCTTGGGGAACAACTTAATATCATGGTTTAGTAAGAAACAAAATTGTGTGTCTTTGTCCACTGTTGAAGCTAAATACATAGCAGCTGGAATTAGTTGCTCTCAACTGGTGTGGATGAAACAGATGCTGACTGAATACAATATCACGCAAGATGTCATGACATTGTACTGTGACAACCTGAGTGCTATAAACGTTTCTAAGAATCCTATTCAGCATAGCAGGACAAAACATATTGATTCCGTCACCATTTTATTAGAGAACTCGAGTAGGATAAAATTGTAGCCCTAGAGCATGTTGCTACTGAGATGCAGCTAGGTTATATTTTTACAAAGGCCTTGGATGCGAATCAATTTGAATTTCTAAGAGGGAAATTAGGGATTTGTATTTATGAAAATTTGTAGCAATTAAGATGGAGTGGAAAAGGTAATCAAATTATTGTCTGCTTACATAAAATAAAGCGCCCCATTTATGGTAAATCATCACCTAGTATTGGAAATACCATCTATTACCTTATCACATGCAACCTCACTACCTACTCAAACATTTCCAACTCCCTGCTTCTTCCTCAAACTCCTCTACTAGGGCAACTAAAATCCTTCTACAAAAACGACAAGATGTCACAACATCAAACTCCATCTGGTTCAAAAACTACTAAGCCTACTCACAAGGATAAAACTCCTTCCATGGACTTTCTCGATGATGAAATTTTGGATGTGGTTCCTCTGTCTGTTATTCTAGGCGAAGCCCTTGACTCAAACCATCCCATGGATGCATCTGCTTCTGCATTCCCCACTCAAGGTAACAACTCTTGTATCCCTTCTAGCTCTACTCATGCCGCTAGTTCTAAGGAAGATATACACCACACTGATCGTGTCATAAGAAACCTTGTCACTAGAATCCTCAATGAAGGATATTCTGTGAAAGGAGTCTCTACTCCTCTGTCTAGAATGTACCCCTCTCCTGAGGTTGAACCTCATAGTGAGAAGGATGAAGATTCCTCTAGATCTGAGAAGGATATGGCTGCTGAAGGTTTGTGCTCTTTATGGAAAACTGTGTCAGGTAAAAAATTTGTGGCATCTACAACTGCAAATGCTTCACATTCTGAGAAGCATGATTCTGCAAACAATGTGATTAACCTAGAGGATGATAGGTCTGATGATCAAGATGATAGCTTACTTCATCACTTAAAGCCTAGTGTGGCTAAGTGGATGAAGACTAGAAAAGGTAGATCTGTGGCTGAAATGATGTCAGCTAAAATAGCTAAGAAGACTGCTGGTGTAGGTCCTTCCAAATCTTGGAGCAAAGTTGATGTGAAGAAGAGAAAGGTGAGAGAAGTTTCTGAGTTTCACGAAGATGTTGAGGAAGATGTCCCTGACATCTCCCCTATGAAGAGGACAACTGTGAGGAAGTCCCCTGTGAAAGTTGTTGATGTGCATTTGGACAATATCTCTTTCCATCTTGAAGATGGAGATGCCAAATGGAAGTTTGTGATCCAAAGAAGGGTGGTTGTAGAAAGAGAGTTATGCAAGGATGTTGTTGAGGTCAAAGAGGTCATGGGCCTAATTAAGAATGTTGGGTTAATGAAGACTGTGGTTAGGTTATCTCAGTGCTATGAGGGATTGGTTAAGGAATTCATTGTCAACATTCCTGAAGATATTGCTGATAAAAACAGCAAGGAATTTTGCAAAGTTTTTGTGAGCGGAAAGTGTATCACATTTTCTCCCATTGTCATTAACAAGTTTCTGGGAAGAGGTATAGAGGGTGCTTGTGAACTGGAAGCTACAGACAATGAGGTCCGTAGAGAAATTACAGCAAGGCAGGTGAAGGAGTGGCCTAGTAAAAAGCATCTTCCTGCTGGAAAGCTGACTGTTAAATATGCCATATTGCATAAAATAGGATCTGCAAATTGGGTGCCTACCAACCACATTTCCATAATTTCAAATAGCCTGGAAAGATTCATCTTTGCTATTGGAACCAAGCTGAAATTTGATTATGATAGATTTATGTTTGAACAAATTGTGAAGCATGCTTCTACTAATGCAGTAAAGCTGCCTATAGCCTTTCCATCAATGATTTGTGGGATTATCACCCTGGGATTTTGAGTACCAATGACCTACCAAGTAGAAGAAAACCTGCTCTATCAGTACACTATAAATTGTTTGAAGGTAGTCATGTCGAAGACAATGTCATGACATCTGCTGTGAAAAAGCCAGCCTCAAAAGGTGGACTTATTGTTGAGCTGAAAGAAGTGTGTAAAGAGTTGGGTGCAGGAATAAGGGTAGCAACAGCTAGGAAAGAATCATTGGAAGCCCTGATTGCAAGCTTGGAGCAAGCTGAAGGTGAGAATACTGAACAGGCAAAGGAAGCTGAAGCCCAAACCTCTAGTGAGAGGTCTGAAACTAAAGATGATACAAGTGGAAATTCTGTTTCTGATGCTGATGAAGCTGCAAGCTCAAGCTCCTCTGATTAGTTCTTTTGAAGTTGGCCCCCATTCATGTGATGATTTTTTTCTTTGTTGTGGTGATGAATGTTCTGGTTTTTTTTGGCAGTTATGTTATGCTGCTTTGATGTGTATTTTTCAGGATTTTCTGGTTTGTTGGATTGTATCTCAACTTGTTTAAAGTTGTGTGTGTACTTGGATCTGTAACACTTAACCTTTGACATTCAGATTGTTTGATTAAATAGACATTTATTTTGTCTCTTTGGTCTCTTTTGGCTAAAAAGGGGGAGAAGTAGCTAAAGTAGCTATATGATGCTATAGTAAATATGTTATAGATGATGTTACAGACGATGTTAGAGATGATGTTAAATGGGGAAGTGGTATGTATGTTACCGATGATGTTAGAGATGATGTTAGATAGGGAAGTGTTTTGTCTGTGTAAAGCAGACTGGTTCTAGCTGGAGGGGGAGGTGGTGTGTTCTGAGCACAAGGGCATGTGTGTTTACTACGTGTTTACTAGTTGCTATTTTTTCTAGTAATGTGTGTATGCTTCCTTCTGCTGCTGAACTGATACTGTGAGTATTTTCTTATGAAATGTATGATATGGTGTATGTTTTAGCCAAAATTTCCTAAAGGGGGAGTTTGTTGGTTCTATGTGTTGGCATCAATTTTGGTAAAACCTATAGTTATCACAAGTTGTCACGAGTATTGTCTTGACATGTGATATCAATTTCCTGCACGATATTTAAATATAGTTGTGTAGGATTTAGCTGAGATGTCAGACCCGATGTTAAGACATGTGTATACAGAACATTCAGTCTGAATGTTATGTATCTTAAGATTGCGCTTTTCATGCTAATATGTGTGTGATTAATGTGGAGATTGAACGTGCGATTAAAGGAGTAATTTGATTTAGAACCAGATTGATTTATTTTCCAACAAGATCAGCTGTCGTGAATAAGAAGATACACAAGGAAAATAGATTTAGGGTTTTATGATGTCCAGGCCCACTCAAAAGCTTCTATTTAAAGTCCGTGTAAAACCTGGTTTTGACACACAAGAAACGAACGAAATAGTGAGAGAGAATAAGGGTTTTAGTCTTGTGTGAGCTTTTGCATTGTGAGCCATTCATTCATCCTATTGATGATTGAATTGGACTGACTTTTGAGTTGTAATTTGTCCACTCTAAGCTTTGCAGCATGAGGGTGTGTTTAATTGGTTGAAGCTTTTAAGCAAGATCAAGTATGTGTTCTTGAAGAGTATCTTCTTTCTTCGTAATATTTGTTTTTATATCACTACTGTGATTGAGGGGGAGTGATTAGGGTCTCATATCTAAGAGTTCTTAGATAGAAGTTACACAGGTAGAGATTAGGTGAAAAGACTGTAACTTGAAGTTATTTACTGAGAGTCTTTGAACTAAATCTGTTTAGTGGATTTCCTTCCTGGCGTGGTAGCCCTAAGACGTAGGTGAGTTTGCACCATACTGGGTTAACAATTGCTTGCGTCACTTGCTCTATTGTTTCTCTGTCTTTTATCCTGTTGATATTTTAGTTGTTATTCAGATATTAGTGTCATGACATTACCTTCAACATCTCATACATGATACCAGAATTTCACTTTGAATGTCTCTTTGTCTTTCTGAGACATAGACCTCGACTGGTCTCTATCCGGCGCCATGTCCATATTATATTTGTATTGCTTCACAAAAGCCTCTCTCAAGTCGTTGAAAGTGCGAATTCTAGCACTATCCAACCCCATATACCAACGAAGTGCAGCACCAGTCAGGCTATCCTGAAAGTAGTGAATAAGCAATTGGTCATTATCAGTCTGAGTTGACATCTTGCACGCATACATCACAAGATGACTAAGCGGACAAGATTTCCGCTTATATTTTTCTAAGTCAGGAACTTTGAGCTTCACCGGGATCTAGACGTTGGGCACCAAACATAACTTGGCAGCACTTTTCCAAAACAGGTCTTTACCTCTCAGCGTTTTCAATTCCTTGCGCAACTCAAGAAACTGATCTTTCATTTCATCCATATTCTCATACACATCCGGACCCTCAGACGGCTCAGAATGATAGATGGTATCCTCTACGCGAGGCAAAGTGTGCACAACGGGAGGTGGCACGAACATGACCGGGCTAGATGCCGGCATGGAAGCGAAGGTAGGCGCAAAGCCTTCTGGCACAAAGTTAGGCGGCATTCCCCATGGGAATCCGGCAGGCAGGTTCGGCGCGAAGTGGGCGGTAGCAACATGCATGGTAGAGGTAACCACTTCTGAAATAACAGTCCTCGTGGGAGGAGTTGCAGGTGTTGGAGAGGCTTGACTCTGAGCAGCAAGAACTGACTCCACCATGGCAGTCAGTCGGGAAATCTCGTCCTTCAGCTCTCTGTTCTCTTGCTCTAGATGTTCCATAATTTTTAGATGATTGGCTCTGGTATTGTACTGGTGAGTCAGCTTGGCTAAAGCACAGAAGAAACACCAATCAGACACCTGGCAAAAACCTGTTTATGCAAATGATGCATGAAATGCAATGCTTGATTATTTTTATTTTCAAGGAACTTACTATCTCTTTTTATTTATATAAATTGGAAGGATTACACTGAGTACAATTTTAAAAACCAAAATAAAAGATACAAGAGAAAAGGAGACTAGTCATCCTAAGGATCCTTAACAACAATGTCAGAAGATCTGGCTGAAGGCGCGTACTTCCTTCGAATGCGACGGATCTCGGTCTCAAAAGAAGCCTTCATCTGAGTCTTCTCGAGGACAAGCTGGTCAACAATCTTCTTCCAAGCAACAGAAGGCCGAGGCATGCTAGAAGATGAAACCTCTGGCTCTCTCTGTCTCTTCGTCACTCGGTCTTCAAGTAGCTCAATCAGTGCATCTTTGTCCTTAGACTCCAACTGCAACTCTTCATGCTTTTTGCTCAAAGCACGGAAACGCTCTTCCCACATATCCTTTTCTTGCTTCATCTTGACGAACGTATCTTCCAACTCCTCTACATCTTGGTTAGGGAGAGTTAATGGCTCAACCACAACCATAGACATAGGTCTTTCACAAGGATAAGGCATCTTTAACTCCATAGCTTTCTTCTTCACCCAAAGAGTGTAAGCTTCCAAAGCTACACAATTGCGCGGACCAAGCTCAGATCTTCCTTTCCTATGCACATTATGCCAAGCATGCACAATCTTCTGCTTCAAATGTTGGGGATCTTTACCCTCTTGATAGAAAAGACCTTCTAACAACATGTTATTAGGTTTGTCTCTCAAGGGGAACCCAAGTTGACGACGAGCCAAAGCAGGGTTGTAGTTAATTCCTCCTTGTGTACCAATGAGAGGCACATTAGAGAATTCACCACAACTATCAATAATCTCCAAACTTCTTAAAGACGGATCATACCAAACTATATCATCATTAGTGAGAGACATAAGTCTCTAAGACCACCTTAGACATTGTTTGTTCTCCACAAAAGCAGGTGTCTGAGGCAAGTGCGAAATAAACCACTTGTACAAAAGAGGAATGCAACAGACAATCGTTCCACCACCCTTAGAATTCCTTATATGCAAAGAGAAATACATGTCTCCCAACAAAGTAGGCACATGATTCCCAATCAAGAAGAGTCTAATGGAATTAACATCAACAAAACCATTGATGTTAGGGAACAAAGCTAATCCATAGATGAGCAACACAAAGATAGCTTCAAAAGCATCCACACTACCAGCTTGAGCAAAATTAGTAGCTTCCTTGATGAGGAAAACAAATGGCAACCCAAATAACCCTCTTTTCTTCACCCAATGAGCCTCTATCTCAGACTTCTTCAAGTGAAGAGCTTCAATAATAATGCTAGATCGGGAAATCTCCTCCAATCCACTAAAAGGCACTCTACTAGAAATAGGTATCCCCAAAAGATGAGAATACGCCTCCAAGGTAGGCACAAGCTGAAAATCTGGGAAAGTGAAACAATGGTAGAGAGGATCATAGAATCGCACTAGCACACTCAAAAGTCCTTCAACTACATCAGTAGACAAGATGGACAGAAGCTTCCCATGACGTTGTTTGAAGTCCAAGGGATCTAACACAAAAGATGCTAGCTTCCTTAACTTTTTCAAATCTGGACATCTGAAACTGTACTTCTTAGTGTTCCTTCGTCCATAATCCATGGTCTGAAAATATTTGCAAATGATACCTTAGTTCCTTGAAATTTTCGTGTGATGAATGGAACAATCACAAATAAGGGATCACACACAAGGAAAATAAAGGTCAAGGGATGAATTAAGTCATTGTCAAGATCAATCATCCATTTTGGTGGATTATGGTTTACACCTTATCAACACCCAAGTTCCATTGATATTGACAAGACTTGATTGGATCAACCAAGAATAAAGGGTTTGTTGCAAGTCACGAGCATGGAGTCTGGGTAAGAGCCATCCCAAAGGAGTGAACTAAGGAAAAAACTTGTAGATCATGTTCTAAAAGCATATTATATCACACATACATATATACAAACATCACATATATACAAATATATTCATACAAAAAGTAGGCTAAACCCACTGGAGACTACTCCCCAGCAGAGTCGCCACTTAATTTATGTAGTGGGAAATTCATGATCATCAAGCTATTGACAAGCTAGAGATCAAATAACAAGAGTTGCCACCGCGCTTTTATTGTTTCCAAGGGAAAAAGTAAAAAGCACGAACAAAACCCAAAAGTAAGAAGTTTTCAAGTAAAAACTAATAAAAGTCAGAGATCGCAGGTAAGGGGGTTGGTTACACAGAGGGAAGGTGTTAACACCCAAAGTGTCCTAGGTACTCCTAGGGAGCCCTTTTTGTGTGCATATGTATTTTGTACAAAGTGATGTTTACAAACAAATAGAATGGGGGGATGATAAAAGAATTCATTAATTATATTTTTGTGTTTGACAAGACCTTCGTAGTTTGTGATACAAATTTCAAAATGGATGCTGATTTTAACAAAATTTAAGTTTGAAAGGCACCAAGGCCTAAAATGATTTGAATAAGTTAGTTCTTTTTGGCTTTATGAAAGTTTAAGTCAAGTATAGTTAAGTTTATTTACAAGTTTGATTTAAGAAAATAAATTTGAAAATGCAATGGCATAAGCCAAAGTTTCTATCTTTTTGCAAGAGTGGTCAAAGTTTAGAACAAAAAGTAGTTCACACAAAGAAGATTTTGAAAAATGGAGGGAGAGATTTTGAAATTAAAGAAATGGAGAGAAGATGAAGAGGCTACCTTATGCACAAAATTAAAAGTTTAGAGTTGAAAAGATCTGACCAAGTGGGTAACAATCCAATAGACAAAAATGTCAATAGAAACCCAGAATTCCGTTGGACTTTTTGAATCAAGCAACACACAAATGCACAATTATATTATCTTAAAGATCAAGGTATCAAATAAATATGGCCACATCCAAGCTTATCCATTCCATGATCTTCTTCAAAAATAGCCCATGTAATAGATGAAATCCACAAGTTCCAGGTTCAAAATAACAGCTTCATAATGATCATGTTGCAGATGAATCCTAGAGAGGTCTTCAAAGATGTATCAGATGAATTTCAAATTTGCAAGCACTTGGTTCTTCAACAAGTTGGAATTGACCAAGTCCTTTAGCTTAGGAAGGTTGTCTAGATTCTAAGTCCATTAGCTCAAGATCAAGCCAACAGTCCACTCAAAAGTTTTTTAGGGTTCTTGTTATTATTATGTACATTAATGGCCAAAGACCACACAAACAAGCAAAGTATACATAAACACAATATATCACACAATATGGTCCAAATGGACAAAGTGAAAATTGATTAACATAAACAATTAGAATGATATGAACAATGAGAAATGAAATAGAGTGCTAAAAGTAAATTGCATTAAAGTAAAAGCTTGAAATTAAAAGATAGTAGTTAGTAGGTTAGGAGTTAGTATTGTTTTGCTTTACATTTAAAGACATTCTTTGGAGAACACTCAACCCACTTATCACAAGCATGGATCCTTGAGCCAACACGTCTTCCCAAGGAAGGAAAGAAGGCCAAGTCTCCACACAATACCATGAAAGAGGGGAGATATACAATCTCACTAACTAGAATGCTTATGCCTTTTATGTCATAAATTTAGCACTATGTTAAGCAATCGAATAGAATTTTGGTGTTAATGCATGTTAGAGACATAATATAATGGACTATGCTCATAAAACATACCACACACAAAAAATAATATGCAAAAGGTGTGGCCTAATCTCATCCATGCTCATGTCAATTTTTCAATCAACTAGCATTACGACTTTTAAATGTGATCACACTAAAATTTACGTATTTTTGACTCCGATTTCACATGCATTCTAGTCGTTTTATTGTCATTTTGTTGTGTTATTACTGTGTTTTCTTTTGTTTTCAGGTTTTTACTTTAATCGGAGCCCCGATCGAGAAAAGGAGTGAAAAAGAGCTAAAAACCCTAAAATTCAGCATTTTGTGCTTATGGCCTACCCCATGGCGGGCGCCACAGACCAAGCCATGACGTTTCCAAGTCCAACTTCCTTAACTCCCACGTTTCCCCACTTCATCCACTAAGGCGCCCCACTCTGTGCTTGTGGCGGGCGCCATAGCCTTGTGGCGGGCGCCACAAGAAGGAAACGGTTTCCTCTATTTTCAAGTTGAAGGACATCCAAGTCAATTCCATCTTTTTTATTTGCTTATAAATAGAAACGCGAATTCAGTTTTACAATCATCCAAACTTAGAGCAGAGGCAAACTCAAAAGCAAATTTGTTTCACTTAGGCATATATTCAGTATTTTATAGTGGTAATCGCTTCGCATTGGAGTGTTACAACAATTGTGTCATCAAGTTTGTGATAGAGTGTGTAATCGAGTTTGGAGCACTTTGGAAGGAAGTTAATCCTGCCGCCATTTTCTTTTCCGCATTGCAATTTACTCAGCCCTTCGATTGGATCAGGTTTTTATTACTCGCCTTTACTTTATTTATTTCCCGCACTCGCTTTACTTTATTTATTTCCCACACTCACTTTTACTTTATTTATTTCTCCGCACTCGCTTTTACTTTATTTATTTCCCGCACTCGCTTTTACTTTTTTTATTTCCTCGCACTCGCTTTTACTTTATTTATTTCCTCGCACTCGCTTTTACTTTATTTATTTCATCGCACTCGCTTTTACTTTATTTATTTCCTCGCACTCGCTTTAAATTATTTACTTTCCGCACTCGCACTACTTTTATTTACTTTCCGCACTCGCACTACTTTTATTTATTTTAATGCACTTTTACTTTACCATGTCTAGCTAAATTTATAAGGCTAGAATGTAAGGATCGTAATTAAACCAGTAATACGTACAATTGTTCGTAGAAACACTTAAAGGGCTATTTTAACTTTCAACTTAAGTTTTCCCGCACTTCAATTCCGTTGGGTAAGATCGAAAGTCGTCCAACGTTTTTATAAACTTAATTGTTTTTAACTATTTCAAAAACAGCGAAAGCGCTTTGTTTAGTTCATTAGGAGTTTTTAACATCAAGAAGAAAAGAGATTTTAAAACTATTTTCGGACGCGTTTATAAGTTTAGAGTCTGGTTCGTAAGAACCTCTTTTGGTTAAGAAATCCAGGTTATAATACTTTTCAACTTAGTCAAGATACTATATTTCTTAAAAATAGGTTTACTACTCTAACGCAATGCACGCCTTTTTATAAGTGACAATAAGAGGGTTTGATTAGGGAGTACAACTCGGTTCTGAATACGCGAAAGCGACAGTTCCTGTTAAATTAGTTCTTTTCAAAGTAGGAAACATTGCCCATAAGTAGTTCTATTAGCAAGTACTTAGATTATCAACTGATTACGTGAATTACATTCGACCCTGTCTTTATTAATTAAATCTATTTAAATACTTTACTTTTCATTGCACACTATGAAAAACACCTATTTTGACTGCCTTTGATAAAGACCATAACAACAGATAACGATAGCTTGACACTTGGTCTCTGTGGATTCAACAATCTTTTATATTACTCTGACGCGTTCGTATACTTGCGAACACCGCATCAAGTTTTCCAACGCATCAAGTTTTTGGCGCCGTTGCCGGGGACCAATTTCGTCAAATTTCATTTTCCTGTTGTTATATCGTTTAGACTTAGGTTATTTCCCGCCGGTCAATGCGAAGAACTCGCAGCACCGGAAGTTTAAGCTTAGAAAACCCTCTGGCGGAACCTGAACGTTACGCTCGCGCACGTTTATTCTTTCATAGAATTAAGAGAGCTATGGCCGAAGATCAAAACCAAAGACCTAATAAGGACTTCGCTCAACCATCTAATGAAAAACCTAGTTCTAGTATAGTAAACCCGATCATCCCAGCCAATAATTTTGAACTTAAACCATCCCTGTTGCAACTAGTGCAATAGAGACAATTCGCGGGTCTCGCTACCGAGAACTCTAACCAGCATTTAAAAATATTTATTCAATTAGCAAATACTTTTAAAACCAATGGAGCTTCTCCTGAGGCAATACGTTTAAGATTATTTCCTTTTTCCCTCAGAGATAAAGCCCTATCATGGTTAGATTCCCTTCCACCCAATTCCATTACGACTTGGGATAACCTTAGAAGAGTTTTTCTTGCTAGATATTTTCCCCCGAGTAAGACCGCCATTCTTCGAAACCATATAACTAGATTTACCCAAAACCATGGAGAATCGTTGTTCGAAGCTTGGGAGAGATATAAAGAGTCGTTACGAGCATGCCCACATCATGGCTTAGAAAATTGGTTAATCATTCAAACCTTCTATAATGGACTTCATTATAACACAAAGATGACCATCGACACTGCCGCAGGCGGTGCTCTGATGAACAAACCTTATCCTGAAGCTAGTTCCCTCATTGAAGACATGGCTCAAAACCATAAATCATGGGGAGTCGAACGAGCGACAGTTGAGAAAAAGGAAGCCCAAGGAGGAGTGCATGAACTAAGCTCTATAGACATGATGTAGGCTAAAATGGATGCATTAGCCCTTAAGGTCGAGCATATGTGCATAAACCCGAATACTGTAGCCGCAGTTTCGTCGGATTGTGAGATATGTGGAACCCAAGGACACCAATCCACCAAATGCAGTCTATTGAACGAAACCCACTCTGAGCAAGTGAACTACACCCAAGGGAACCCATATTCGAATACCTATAACCCTGGATGGAGGAATCACCCGAGCTTCTCCTATAAAAACAATAACCCTATTCAAAATAATGCACCTCCGAGACCTAGTTATCAAGCCCCTAGATCAAATCAACCTATGCAACCTGTACCACTAAAGCCGAGCCTTGAGAAAATTATGGAAAATTTTATCACCGCTCAAACCCAACAAAACAAGGAGTTCATGAACCAAAACATTCAAGTTAACGAATTGATTACTCAGTTAGGAACCAAGGTTGACCAAATAGTTACTCATACCAAGATGCTTGAAACCCAGATCTCTCAGGTAGCTTTAAACCAAGCCCCTCAGACTACACCTGGAGGACAATTCCCTGGACAACCTCAACAAAACCCGAGAGGACAAGCCAATGCCATCACCCTAAGAAGTGGGAACGCTTATGATGAGCCACCAAACCCAAGATTAAGTGAACTCGAAACTTATAAGGAATGTACCAAGCCCCCAGACGAAGTAAAGGAACCAGAGGAATCTAAAAATCAGGAAGGTCGAGATAAAGGAGAAGAACCTAAAGATAAAATTTACGTATCGCCCCCACCATATAAACCACCTATACCATATCCCCAAAGACTCAAACAAACCCAGATCAATAAACAGTACCAACATTTTTTTAAAGTTATAGAAAAACTTCATGTAGAAATCCCTTTCACAGAAGCCATCACCCAAATACCTTCTTATGCAAAGTTTCTGAAAGACATCCTTACCAACAAACGTAGACTTGACGATCCTAAGCCTTTGGAATGTAATGATATTTCCGAGGACAAATTAGCAAAGAAAGATTAAGATCCTGGAAATTTCTCCATTCCTTGCCTTTTGGGTAATCATGTCGTCGAAAAAGCTTTTCTAGACTTAGGAGCTAGTGTGAGTTTAATGCCTTTAGCGGTTTGTGAGAGGTTAAACTTAGGAGAATTACAACCCACTAAGATGTCACTTCAGTTAGCCGATAGATCTGTCAAATATCCGATAGGCATTTTGGAAGATGTTCCTGTTAGGATAGGTCAACTATTTATCCCTACTGATTTTGTCGTCATGGACATCAAAGAGGACAATGATATACCAATCCTTCTAGGTAGACCATTCTTATCGAATGCAGGAGCCATAATAGATGTCAAGAAAGGAAAGTTGACATTTGAGGTAGGTGACGAGAAAATAGAATTTATACTTTCGAAATTTCTTATGGCACCTGTGATGGGAGACTCGTGTTATGCCTTAGATATCATTGATGAATGTGTTAGAGAATTAGAACAAAAAGAAATTATAAAAACAATCAAGTTACCATCAACCCCCATAAAGGAAGATGATGACTTTAAAGAACCTTACATCGATGATAACCTTTACGAATGTTTATCCCTTACTCCAGATCCTATGTCATGCCCTAAGAAACCAACCTTAGAACTTAAGGAACTGCCTAAGAACCTGAGATACGAGTTCCTCGATGAAAAGATGAACCGTCCAGTTATAGTTAGTGCTACCTTGAGCCAAGAGGAGACGAACCAAATTTTAAACGTTTTACGAAGATATCCCTCAGCATAAGGATATAATATCTCTGACCTGAAAGGTATAAGCCCATCCGTATGCATGCATCGGATTTCGCTCGAAGAAGATTCAAAACCCTCTAGGGAGCATCAGAGAAGAATAAACCCTATAATGAGTGATGTTGTTAAGAAGGAAGTTTTTAAGTTTCTTGAGGATGGTATAATCTATCAGATCTCGGATAGTAAGTGGGTGAGCCCTGTGCATGTAGTACCTAAAAAGGGAGGCATCACAGTCGTGCAAAACGATAAAGGCGAACATGTAGCAAAACGTTTAGAAGGAGGATGGCGGATGTGTATGGATTATAGAAAATTAAATAAAGCAACTAGGAAGGACCATTTCCCTTTACCATTCATAGACCAGATGTTGGAGCGTCTAGCCAGACACTCTTACTTCTGTTATTTAGATGGATACTCTGGATTCTTCTAAATACCTATTCACGTAGAAGATCAAGAAAAAACTACCTTTACATGCCCCTATGGAACCTTTGCCTACAGACGAATGCCTTTCGGCCTCTGTAACGCCCCAGCTACTTTCTAACGCTGCATGATGTCAATCTTCGCAGATTACCTAGATGGTATCATGGAAGTGTTTATGGACGATTTCTCGGTTTGCGGATTCAATTTTCACAATTTCCTTGCTACCCTTGAGAAAATCCTGGAGAGATGCGTGGAGGTGAACCTCGTGCTAAATTGGGAAAAATGTCATTTCATGGTGACCGAAGGAATAGTTTTAGGACATATAGCTTCCGAAAAAGGTATAGAGGTAGATAAAGCTAAAATAGAAGTTATAAAAAACCTAAAACCACCAAAAGCCATCAGAGAAGTCCGAAGCTTTCTTGGACACGCTGGATTCTACCGGCGTTTTATTAAGGACTTCTCCAAAATAACTAAACCTTTAACTGGACATTTAATGAAAGATGTTGAATTCATTTTCGACGAAAAATGTAATGACGCATTTAATCTTTTAAAGCAAGAATTAACCTCTGCACCCATTATGAAACCGCCCGATTGGTCGGAACCTTTTGAGATAATGTGCGATGCTAGTGATTATGCAGTTGGAGCCGTTCTAGGACAAAGGAAAGATAAAAAATTACATGCCATTTATTATGCCAGTAGAACCCTAGATACTGCCCAACTTAATTACGCAACAATCGAAAAAGAATTACTCGCTGTAGTTTTCGCTATAGACAAATTTAGATCTTATCTAGTAGGAGCAAAAATTATTGTTTACACCGATCATGCTGCCATTCGTTACCTATTGAGTAAAAAAGATGCCAAGCCCAGGTTACTCCGATGGATTCTATTACTACAAGAGTTTGATTTAGATATAAGAGATAAAAAAGGCACTGAAAATGTAGTAGCCGATCACCTTTCTAGGCTAGAACATCTAAAACCTGAACTAGTACCCATAAACGATAATTTCGCCTATGATAGACTGATCGCTAGAGTAGAAACCATTGAAGACAATAACCTAGATCCTTATGAGCATTCACAAAATTCCTTAGCAATAAATAACATACCCTGGTATGCAGATTTCGTTAATTACCTAGCTGCTGATATAGTACCCCCTGATCTTGACTACCACCACAAGAAGAAATTCTTCCACGATGTGAGAAACTTCTATTGGGACGAACCGCTCCTTTTCAAAAGGGGTAAAGATGGCATTTTTCGCCGTTGCGTTCTAGAAGAAGAGGTAAATAATATTATCGAGCATTGTCATTCTGCACCCTATGGTGGACATGCGAGCACCTCTAAGACATACGCCAAGATTCTTCAAGCTGGCCTATTCTGGCCTACCATGTGGCGTGATGTCTATGCTTTCATTGTCAAGTGTGATAGATGCCAACGCACTGGAAACATTTCAAGACGTGATGAAATGCCTCTAAGAAACATTCAGGAAGTAGAACTCTTTGACGTATGGGGTATAGATTTCATGGGACCTTTTCCACCATCCTTAGGAAATAGGTATATCTTAGTAGCTGTAGACTATGTGTCTAAGTGGATTGAAGCTATAGCTGCACCCACAAACGACACTAGGGTAGTAATAAAACTATTTAAAAACTATATATTCCCTATATTTGGAACACCACGTTTAGTCATAAGCGATGGAGGATCACACTTTATATCAAGAATATTTGACAAACTTTTAAGAAAATATGGAGTTAGGCATAGAGTAGCAACACCGTACCACCCACAAACTAGTGGCCAAGTAGAAGTATCTAATAAGGAGATAAAACAAATCCTAGAGAAAACTGTTTCTATTTCTAGGAGAGACTGGTCTCAAAAGCTTCAAGAAGCATTATGGGCCTATAGAACCACTTTCAAAACCCCTATAGGAACTACCCCTTACCAACTAGTTTATGGAAAATCATGTCACTTACCATTCGAATTAGAGCATAAAGCCTATTGGGCCATTAAAACTTTGAATTTAGACTACCTAGCCGCTAGAGAAAAGCGTACCCTAGACATTCAAAAATTAGAAGAACTTAGTCAATCTGCCTACGAGAATGCAAAAATATATAAAGAGAGGACAAAAGCCTATCATGACAAAAGAATAGTAAAGAAAAACTTCAATGTAGGCGATTCTGTTCTCCTTTTCAACACTAGGTTACGACTCTTCCCTGGAAAGCTACGTTCAAGATGGACTGGTCCTTTCGAAGTATCCAAGATTCTGAGATCAGGAACCGTAGAAATCAAGAACCAAACGTGTATTCCATTCATTGTAAACGGACAAAGACTGAAGCTCTACGAAGGAGGAGACATTCCAGCATACTACTCGAGCCACACCCTGATTGATCCACCGATTCATACTACTACAGGTGTATAAATTCTAACCGTCAAGCTAATGACGTTAAACAAGCGCTGCGTGGGAGGCAACCCATGGTTTTTCTTTTCATTTTACTTTTTTCGCATTTATTTACATTTATTTTTATTTTTATTTTATTTTATCTTATTTTGCATTGAGACGAAAGTTTGAATGGTTTGTATTTTCAGGATCACTTTCCTAACTTTTACAGGATGCAGGGTTTTGATGACATGCATGTTGCCTATAGAGACAATGCTCAGAGGGAGCGCTACATTGCTTTATACCAGCGCCCTATGGCACCCACACGTTACCCTGATCAGCATTGTATGGAGGCACTGGGTATCGAGCCTAGTATCTGATTCCTTAGCCACCAGCTCCACTGGGACGAATTTGCTGATGACTTGAGTAACACATATAGGAACCTGACTTTGGAGTTCCTGAGTTCATTCGACTACGACCCATATTCTGGACCAGATGAGTATGCTGCTTTCAGGCTCTTTGGAGTTGAGTCCTCCTTCAGCCAAAAAGAGTTCGGCGACTTATTGGGCTTCCAGACCACTCCTGATGCTATCCCGGAGACACCTTTGGGATATTTCCTGGGTAAGGAAGTGGAGAAGTTTTGGAGTGATATATCAGGTGGCGGAAGCCAGGATCCATCTACACAGTTATCTTATGTCATACATAACCCAGCCTTAAGATATTTTCAGATGATATTAGCACATTCCTTCTTGGGAAGACAGGATGCAGAGACACTACTGAGTGAAGAGGAGATCTTCCTATTATTTTGCGCATCCCAGTCTCGCCCAGTAGCATGTGGGAACTTTTTATTGAATAACCTCAGCGGTATCTCTAGATCCACCGAAGGAGTCATCCATGTTGGTGGAATCATCACACAGATTGCAGTCGCTTTGGGTCTGTCTCGCAAGCTGTTGCATCTTCGGACCTACTGTGGATATACTACCATGGACATCGATTTCTGTTTGACCAGAGGATTGATGAGGAAAGCCTCTTTCCACCCATGTAAGTTCCGACTGCTAGTCGACAGCGAGGCCATCCATTACTTCACATTGCCAGACCCTATGATGACCAGTGTGCATGATCCAGTGAATTGGAGTTATGCTCTAGAGGGCCAGGGAGAGACCGTTGAGGAGCCGAGATCGCCCCCAGTTTCTGAATACACACCTGCACCACCATCTCCTAGAATCACTGTTCTCTCTAATAATCATTCATTGCAGATACTCGACATACGCACCCAGATTGCTGAGTGCCGTAGAGAGATTGCAGAGCTTAGACAGGAAGTGGCGGACCTAACTTTACTGTTATGAGTGTCTGATCTCACCCATGCTACTGAAGCCAATTGTCTATACCAGGAGATCGCAGAGCTCATGCAGGAGATAGCCGTGCTCCGTGGATCCATTCAGGCAGACGACACCCCTAATACCTGATCTCACCATTTCATTCTATTTCTCTTTTATATATTTATCGTATTTGCATTACTCATTTTATGTTATCGCATTTGGATATTATATAAACTACTACTATACATTAGTATTTCTATTTTTATCTATATATGTTTTATATTTTATTTGCATTTTAATTTTTCAGTTATTTATTTATTTATATTTAATTTCTGTTTTTGTTTTTGTTTCAGTTTCACTTTTTATTTTTCGTTTTTACATTTATAAAATTATGCAAGTCAAAGAAACTAGGAGAATCACAAGACAAATGCTATCCAGACCCCTCAAAGCCAAAAGACAAGCGAAGCCCAAACCAAAGGACCAAAATCTGGCCCAGCCAGATTTTTCCTTGTGGCGCCCGCCACAGCGTCTGTAAATGGTCGGGGCCGACCACTTTTCTTCACCATTTTTGCAACTTACAACCTCCAAAACCCATTTTTTCACCTTGGAAAAAAAGCCCTTGAACCCACAAAAAGCTCATACTTTCCTAACCATCATACCACACAAATCATTAATCCACTTTCCATTTTCGATTTCATCCGCCGAATTTTGTAAAAATCCAACCTTTTCACCAACCACTTCATCTTCTTCATCCACATTTCAAGAGTATTCAAATGGAGTTCAACGGATTCATTCTTCGAGGAGGGAAACCAGGGGAGAGACAAAGAAAAATCATTGAACGGTTGCAAAATTGGGAAATTCTCCCGACAAGGTATGTTGACGAAAATTGTCTATATACTTTAGGTATCTACCATAGCGTTTTTCATTTATTAGACATCTTAGGTTTGCATAATTTCTTTATCAACAAAGAACCCACCTATGAGCAGTTGACAATCGAATTTTTAAGTTCCTTAATTTATATTGTCAACCCTAACACTACTAGCACAGTCGGTACTGTCCAATTTAGAATGTTTGCTGTTGAATACCAATTCAGTACCGATGAACTAGCCAGTCTGTTAGGGATCCCTCATGGGGAAGGTGCTATTTGTGAGACCCCTTTGGATTCCAAATGGTCTGTTGAGGTATTTTCCTTCTGGGAGCGTTTATCAAACACTTCCATTAACTCTTTTGAAGGAGTTCTTGCCTCAACTATCCATAACCCGGCCATCAGAGTTTTTAGATATCTGTTGGCATGCACTATTTTTGGCCGGGAGAATCCAAATAAGGTTAATGCCAAAGAGCTTCTATATTTGCAAGGAAGCCTCACAAATAGGAAAATTAATTCGGTTTCGTTCATGCTCTCCCATATGATTTTAACTCTGAATAAGGCAGGACCGATTTCTTTTTGTGGATTGATTACGTCTATTGCTCGGGCACTTAACCTGAACAATGAGATGGCTACCCTAGACCCCTTACCTCCTCGCTCAATTAACTTAAAATTTCTGAGAGACATGAAATTGTGCCGCTTAAGGAGAGAAGGAGGTTATACACTTATGATTCATGGTGTGGCCATCCCATCTGTTATTCTACCTTGCACTAGACGTACAGATATACGTGATGAGTGGAATTGGACCTACAATTTAGATGCTCCACCTGTTTTGGGTCCTCTTCCTCCTAACATTTCTGATGAGGCGGGACCAGACACTAATGATGAATATGATCGGAGAGAGAGATCTCCCGTACCACATGTGTCCCCCCATCATCCTTCACCATCACACACCGCACCATCTTCTTCTTCTGCAGGTACCACTCCTGGCTTTTATATTACAGAGGAGATGTGGCGAGACCACATGGCTAGAGAGCAGAGGCGAGATGACCTACTCTCTACCATCCAACAACAAATGACGGATAATATGAACTTCATGCAAGAATCACAGCGGAGGACAGACAGGTCCTACGACACTGTTCTACAGTCGCTGCAAACGATCACAGATACACAGGCCCGTCAACAACACTACCACCAACAACACATTGCTCTCGTAGAAAACACTCAGGGTACCATTATAGGTAACCTTCGAGAGGTGAGGACCGCTCAGGATGCCCTGCAGGCGAGGATGGATCAGAGAGACTGGCGTCGTACCCGATCCCTCCGTCCACCTCAGGATGGCGAGGGCACTAGTGGTCAGCATTAGGTTGCCAGGTAACTCTTCCTTATCTTATTTCGAAACATTGGGGACAATGTTCGATTTAAGTGTGGGAGGAGACTCTATCATCTTTTCTTTATTGTTTTTCTCGCTTTTCTTTTATCGTTTTTCTTTACTGTTTTTAGATAATTTACTTCCTTTTAGTTGTTTATTTTGCTTTTTAGTATAATGCATGGGTCTGACGAGTCACCAAATATAGTAGATCCTTAGTACAATCCTACCTCCCCATACCTTTAGCCCCACCAAAATTTTTTTGCAAAAGAAAGTAGTGTTATTTCGAAAGTTTTCAGGTTTTAAGGACATGTTTTGAGTAAGGATGCGGTGACTTGGGAGAACTTCGCGAAACATCAATATCTGTTTTAGCACCATAAGCTTCATAAATATAGGAATCATTCCCGAAACCCCATATATCATGGCCTTAATCATCATTTCCGTATAAGTCCTCAGTAGTTTATCCTAGCAGTCAGCTCCGGCCTACGCATCCTCTACGTAGGGGACCGATGCAAATAAGTGAATGATCCAAAAAAACAAAAAAACAAAATAAAGCAAAAAGGAAACTCCTGTATAGGTGACCCTCACAAAGTCATTTAAACCAAAGGATTGTAAAAAAATTACTACAAAAAGAAAAAGATGTATCAAAGATGTATCAGATGAATTTCAAGTCCTTTAGCTTAGGAAGGTTGTCTAGATTCTAAGTCCATTTGCTCAAGATCAAGCCAACAGTCCACTCAAAAGTTTTTTAGGGTTCTTGTTATTATTATGTACATTAATGGCCAAAGACCACACAAACAAGCAAGGTATACATAAACACAATATATCACACAATATGGTCCAAATGGACAAAGTGAAAATTGCATTAACATAAACAATTAGAATGATATGAACAATGACAAATGAAATAGAGTGCTAAAAGTAAATTGCATTAAAGTAAAAGCTTGAAATTAAAAGATAGTAGTTAGTAGGTTAGGAGTTAGTATTGTTTTGCTTTTCATTTAAAGACATTCTTTGGAGAACACTCAACCCACTTATCACAAGCATGGATCCTTGAGCCAACACGTCTTCCCAAGGAAGGAAAGAAGGCCAAGTCTCCATACAATACCATGAAAGAGGGGAGATATACAATCTCACTAACTAGAATGCTTATGCCTTTTATGTCATAAATTTAGCACTATGTTAAGCAATCGTAATTGGACTTATGTAGAAGTCACAACTATTTGAGATCGGGCAATAGAATTTTGGTGTTAATGCATGTTAGAGACATAGTATAATGGACTATGCTCATAAAACATACCACACACAAAAAATAATATGCAAAAGGTGTGGCCTAATCTCATCCATACTCATGTCAATTTTTCAATCAACTAGCATTAGGACTTTTAAATGTGATCACACTAAAATTTACGTATTTTTTACTCCGGTTTCACATGCATTCTAGTCTTTTTATTGTCATTTTGTTGTGTTATTATTGTGTTTTCCTTTGTTTTCAGGTTTTTACTTTAATCGGAGCCCCGATCGAGAAAAGGAGTGAAAAAGAGCTAAAAACCCTAAAATTCAGCATTTTGTGCTTATGGCCTACCCCATGGAGGGCGCCACAGACGAAGCCATGACGTGTCCAAGTCCAACTTCCTCAACTCCCACGTTTCCCCACTTCATCCACTAAGGGGCCCAATTTGTGCTTGTGGCGGGCGCCATAGCCTTGTGGCGGGCGCCATAAGAAGGAAACGGTTTCCTCTATTTTCAAGTTGAAGGGCATCCAAGTCAATTCCACCTTTGTTATTTGCTTATAAATAGAAACGCGAATTCAGTTTTACAATCATCCAAACTTAGAGCAGAGGCAAACTCAGAAACAAATTTGTTTCACTTAGGCATATATTCAGTACTTTATAGTGGTAATCGCTTCGCATTGGAGTGTTACCACAATTGTGTCATCAAGTCTGTGATAGAGTCTGTAATCGAGTTTGGAGCACTTTGGAAGGAAGTTAATCCTGCCGCCATTTTCTTTTCCGCATTGCAATTTACTCAGCCCTCCGATTGGAGCAGGTTTTTATTACTCACCTTTACTTTATTTATTTCCCGCACTCGCTTTACTTTATTTATTTCACGCACTCACTTTTACTTTATTTATTTCCCCTCACTCGCTTTTACTTTATTTATTTCCCGCACTTGCTTTTACTTTATTTATTTCCCCGCACTCGCTTTTACTTTATTTATTTCCTCGCACTCGCTTTTACTTTATTTATTTCCTCGCACTCGCTTTAAATTATTTACTTTCCGCACTCGCACTACTTTTATTTACTTTCCGCACTTGCACTACTTTTATTTATTTTAATGCACTTTTACTTTACCATGTCTAGCTAAATTTATAAGGCTAGAATGTAAGGATCGTAATTAAACCAGTAATCCGTACAATTGTTCGTAGAAACACTTAAAGGGCTATTTTAACTTTCAACTTAAGTTTTCCCGCACTTCAATTCCGTTGGGTAAGATCGAAAGTTGTCCAACGTTTTTATAAACTTAATTGTTTTTAACTATTTCAAAAACAGCGAAAGCGCTGTGTTTAGTTCATTAGGAGTTTTTAACATCAAGAAGAAAAGAGATTTTAAAACTATTTTCGGACGCGTTTATAAGTTTAGAGTCTGGTTCGTAAGAACCTCTTTTCGTTAAGAAATCCAGGTTATAAGACTTTTCAACTTAGTCAAGATACTATATTTCTTAAAAATAGGTTTACTACTCTAACGCAATGCGCGCCTTTTTATAAGTGACAATAAGAGGGTTTGATTAGGGAGTACAACTCGGTTCTGAATACGCTAAAGCGACAGTTCCTGTTAAATTAGTTCTTTTCAAAGTAGGAAACATTGCCCATAAGTAGTTCTATTAGCAAGTACTTGAATTATCAACTGATTACGTGAATTACATTCGACCCTGTCTTTATTAATTAAATCTATTTAAATACTTTACTTTTCATTGCACACTACGAAAAACACCTATTTTGACTGCCTTTGATAAACACCATAACAACAAATAACGATAGCTTGACACTTGGTCTCTGTGGATTCGACAATCTTTTATATTACTCTGACGCGTTCGTATACTTGCGAACACCGCATCAAGTTTTCCAATGCATCAAAATGTCATAGGCCAAAGGGTATGAATGAATTAAGAAGAGGAATGAGATGAAGTGGGGAGGGGATGAATGAAATTACAAATTGGTCAAATGAGGACTTTTACCAAATTAATATCATTCATTCACTTTGGGAGATGGAATGTACATTCCATCAATCCCCTAAATCCAATGATATTAATTTGACAAAGTCAAATCAACCTTGACCAAGGCCCAATCAACAATAAGCAAACTCAAACAAGTCATTACAAATGGTCAACAAAAATAATTGGCATTTTTGTAATTAAAAATAATAAAATAGTGCATTTAAATCAATATATGTTTTGTCAATTCCTAAAATCTCATCAAAACACCAAAGAAATGACCATGAGATTTATCTTAGGTCAAGCAAGGTCAAAGGACCTTGGAGAAAAAATTTCATAATTTTTGGACATTTAAAAATATTTTTAAACAATTAAAAACAAATGAAAAATCAATTAATTCATGAAAAATATTAATAATGGTTCAAAAAATAATTTTAATACAGAATATGAAAGAGAAAAATATTTGAAATTTTTTGGTGAAAGTCCCATATTTTTTGGATCAATATTGAATTTAATATGACTTATTGAAAATAATGTAATTAAAATAAAAATTCAGAAAATCAAAAATACGTGGACCACTTGATCTCCCTCATTAATTGAGGTGGCAGATCAAGTGGCCAGGAGTGCACTATCCACCATAAACCTTAGTCAGCGGGTGGCAACTTTGGTAATCAAAACCAACGCTCAGGATTAGAACAAAAGGAACGGATCATGTGGTTCAGAGCCTTGCCAACTCATCGCCGGAGCCATAGCTCCGGTCATCTTCTTCGGTGGACTTCACCGGACTGGTCCACCATGAACCATCACCAAAATAAAAAACAAGGACATGATCTTAAAGAAAAAATGGCATTGAGCTCGAATCTGACCTCCATTCACTCCAACTCCTAGTATATTGAGAGATACATGGAGTTGAAATTTGAGATACATGAACTGAGTTGCTTCGATTTGGCTTCAAAGCAACTCAAACTTCTTTCCTACATTGGTAGGACTTCAGACAACCAAAGAATCAATAGAATTGAGCAAGAATTTGAGAGAATCGAAGAGCTTAAAATTTCTAGAAAATACCTTCAATGGAGGTCTGGATTCAATTGATCTTGATCTTACTTGTGCTTGATCTCACTCCACTTGCTTGCAGGAGAAGGATTAAATGGTTAAGAAGCTATGGATTCCTGGAGAATTGAATTTCAAAACAGTGGAAATTCAAGCTCAAATTCAAGAGAATTTTTCAGGCTTATCCTTTTCAAAGTGAGGGTTTGAGATGGGGGATCAAAGCTGTTGCGAAGGTGTCTGAATTTCTGAGCAATTAAAGCTCTATTTATAGCTGAAATGGTTGATAATTGCACACTTTCAATTACTTTCCAATTTTGGCAAATGGTGATGCAATGGTGCATGGACATGCATAGGCCCATGAAATGATTGCTTGAGGTCCAAAAATGAATATCAGATGCTCTGAACTAAGCTTGGATTGCAAGGCAAATGCACATTGATGTTTGAAGTTTGATCCTTGCCAAGTGATGTCACCCTTTTTAAGCCATACGCAACCTATGCATTTCTTATCCAAAATGAATGAATTTGAGCTCTTTGGAAAGGTGAGATCAAGAGGAACAACTTTTATGTTCAACACTTTTTCATTTGGAGCTGGAACATGGAGAAATTTGAGGTGCAAGTTTGGAAATTTTTGACATATAATAATGTTTCTAAGTGTTAAGCCATATGTCTCAATATTCCACCTTGCTTAACTTTTTATATGAGCTTCAAATGAGAAAAGTGTCTTCATCAAAGTTGTATCTCTCTCAAAGACATTTACAATAGTCACCAATTTCATGTCATCTGGAATTGAAATGATAGATTTATGCATTTTTGAAGTTTGGAAAAATCGCTTGATCAAAGGTATATGTCAAAATTGACCTATAATGTAACCTCATTTCACATGATGAAAAAAGTTGAATCAGCTCCCACTCCAAACATAAAAGTTTAAGTAGACACATTGAATTTGATTTTGCAACTTAGAAATTTTTCATCTCATAAAAATTGAGGAAGTTATGCCCTTGGGAAGTTGACTTTCAAATTAGGGTTTAGACAAAATGACCTATAATGTTTCAACATAGAATATGATTTTCAAAGCAAAACTAGCTATATGTCTCAACATGAAAGTTGTTTGGAATATCATTTAGAGTAAGTTTTCTATTGGAATAAGTTTCATATGGTGAAAATTGTAGGAGATAGGGTCTAGGGAGACCCGGTTTTGATCAGATGAATTCATCTGGCCAACCACCATCAACCATCTTGCTAAATTCCAATTCTCTTGACTTTATTGGATCATGGTAGATCATATATGCATAAGATGATGAATTTTGAAGTGTACCTTGAGAAATTTGATCAATTTGTGAAATAGCTTGTTGGAGAAGTTACTCAAGATACCCAGTCAAACTAGGGTTTCCAAGGCAAATCACCCTCAAACTCTTGAAGAAAACTTGATCAATATAACATGTAGGAATCCTTGGGACTCATATATGATGCTCATAACCATTCTTGTATCAATTATTGGTTGTACTCTTTGTTCATGAGGGTCTCAAACCCTAGATGTGATATTGATGAATCAATGAGATCGGGCCCTACCTACAAAAGAGTTAGGCAAATGCAAAGATATATTTTTGGTATTTTAGTTAGTAAAATGATAATATAGAAGTATGATACAATCACATAGTGCTTGGTGATCTCTCCCAAAACAAACCCAATGAAAGAGGGGTAATAAGGATGCCAAGTTATGATCCTAATGTTAATGCTTACGATGTAATTGCATGAGGGATCTTAGAGTCAAAATTGGGGTCTTACAGCAGCTAGCACTAAGATTGAAGGAATCTGTTCGTGTGGAATGAGTAGAGACGTTGTCACCATTCAACGTTCGTGATCACTCCTTAGATCTGCATCAAAGGTTTCAATCGCCACTAGAGGTAACGATTTTTTCACTGATCATGCCCATTCATAAGGATCACTAAAGGAGAAATTTTTAATTTCCGCTGCGTTTTGGATCTCTATTCTCCTTCAGGTACGTAGGCACAAGTCTGAAGGTCTTGTCAAACACAAAAATATAATTAATGAATTCTTTTCTCATCCCCACACTCTATTTATCACAAACATCATTTTATACCAAAAACACATACAGACATAAAAAAGGGCTCCCTATGAGTACCTAGGACACTTTGGGTGCTAACACCTTCCATCTGTATAACCAACCCCCTTACCTGTAATCTCTGAAATTTTATTAGTTTTGATTTGAAAACTTCTTATCTTTGGGCTTTGTTTGTACTTTTCCCTTTTCCTTTGGAAATAATAAAAGCGCGGTGGCGACTCTGGTTTTATTGACGTTAAGTTTATCCATAGCTTAATGGTCATGAATTTACCGCTACACCCTATGAAGACTTCCTGCAAGACAATTACATCTTGCTAGCTAGGAAGGTACACCTCATGCTTAACACTAAGAAACATGTAACGAGTCCAAGCAATACTTGAACATGACACTAATAATTTTGTAGTCAACATATCAACTGCATTATTTGAATTATGAACCTTTTAAACTAATATTTGTCCATATACAAGTAACTCTTCGATTTTCTAAAGCATTACATAAATTTTATTGGTAACTGTAACGGTAAATTCATGACCATTAAGCTATGGATAAACTTAGCGTCAATAAAACCAGAGTTGCCACCGCGCTTTTATTATTTCCAAGGGAAAAGGGAAAAGTACGAACAAACCCCAAGAATAAGAAGTTTTCCAATCTAAACTAATAAAATGCCAGAGATTACAGCTAAGGGGGTTGGTTACACAGAGGGCAGGTGTTTGCAAGTGTCCTAGTTACTCCCAGGGAGCCCTTTTTTGTGTGCATATGTGTTTTTGTACAAAATGATGTTTGCAATAAATAGAGTGGAGGGATGAGAAAAGAATTCATTAATTCCATTTTTGTGTTTGACAAGACCTTCAGACTTGTGCCTACGTACAAACATAAGAATGAGGGATCAAAACCTCGTAGTTCGTGGTATCAATTTCAAAGTGAATGAGTTTCTTTTAACAAAAGTTTAAGTTTAACAAAGGCACCAGAGGCCTAAAAATGGTTTGAATGAGTGTTAGTTCTTTTTGGCTTTTGAAATTTTAAGTCAAGTATAGTTAAGTTTATTTACAAGTTTGATTAAGATAAGAGTTTTTAAAAATGCAATGGCATAAGGCCAAAGTTTACAATTTGCAAAATGGTCTAAGTTTAGAAAACAAACACAAGAATAAAAGATTTTTGAAAGGAGGGAGAGATTTGAAATAATGAAATGGGGGAGAGATGAAGAGACTAATCCTAAGCACAAACTTAAAAGTTTAAGAGTTGAAAAGATCTGACCAATGGGCTGCAATCCAATAGACAAGAATGTCATATAAATACCCAAATTTCCCTTGAACTTTAGAATCAATCAATAAAAATACACAAATAGCAAGATGAAGAGCAAGGCATCAAATAAAGATAGCCACATCCAAGCTTAACAACTCCTTGTTTTTCTTCAAAAATTCCCATGCATCAGATGACTTCTAGAAGTAGGCATTATACACAGGTACAAAAGAACAACTTCAAAATGATCATGTTGCAGATGAACTCAAATGGGATCACAACACTTGCTTCAGATGAAGGCTTAAATCACAAGCACTTGGTTTCATGAAAGTTGGCATTGGCCAATTCCTTTTGCATAGGGAGTGTTGCCTAATTCTAAGTCCATGTCTCAGATCAAATCCAACAGTCCACCCAAATGTATTTTAGGGTTTTTGTTGTTATTATGTACATTAAGGTCCAAAGGACCACACAAACAAACAAGTATATACAAACACAATGTATCACAAATTATGGCTCAAGTGGGCAAAGTGAAAATGACATTAAAGTAAACAAATTGAATGGTATGAATAATGGCAAATGAATAAAGCTTGAAATTAAAGTACATAAAAGTAAATGGCTTGAAATTAGATGTTAGTTGTTAGTTGATTAAAAGTTAATATTGCTTTTGCTTTGGCTTTGTTTAAGTCATTCTTTGGAGAACACTCAACCCACTTGTCACAAGCATGGATCCTTGAACCAATACATCTTACAAAGGAAGGAAAAAAGGCCAAGTTTCCATACAATACCATGAAAGGGGGGAGACTTACAATCTCACTTACTAGAATGCTATGCCTTTTTGTGTCATAAAGTTAGCACTATGTTAAGCAATCGTAATTGGATTAATGTAGAAGTCACAACTATTTGAGGTCGGGCAATAGAGTTTTGGTGTTAATGCATGTTTGATACATAGTATAATAGACTATGCTCGTGAAACATACCACACACAAAAAGAATATGCAAAAGTGTGGTGGACCTAATCTCATTTATACTCATGTTGATTTTGCAATCAACTAGCCTTAGGATATAGAGATATCATAGGTCCATGACATGAAAGAATAAAGAAGGGGAATAAGATGAAGAATGAGGGTGAATGGAATCAACACAAATTGGTCAAAGGAGGACTTTTACCAAATTAAGATCATTCATTCATTTTGGGAGATGAAATGTACATTTCATGAATCCCCTAAATCCAATGATCTTAACTTAACAAAGTCAAATCAACCTTGACCAAGGTCCAACAGTACAAGTCAAACTCAACAAGTCAATAATAGAAGCTCAACACAATTTATTTGGCATTTAATCAATTAAAATCAATTAAAATACTCTAAAATATGCATTAAATTAAATTATGGTTGATCAATTTCCTAAAACCTCAACAAAACACCAAAGAAATGGCCATGAGATTTATCATAGGTCAAACAAGGTCAACGGACCTTGGAGAAATTTTTTCATTATTTTTGGAAACTTAAAACTATTTTTAAACAATTAAAAATATTCACAAAATCAATTAAATCATGAAAAATATTATTAATGATCCAAAAAATGATTTTAATTTATAAAATGAAAGAGGAATTTATTTAAATTTTTTTGGTGAAACTCTCATATTTTTTGGATCAATATTAAAATTAATATGAATTAATGAAAATAACACAAATAAAATGAAAATCAAATAATTAGAAAAAACATGGACCACTTGATCTCCCTCATTAATTGAGGTGGCACATCAGGTGACCACAGTTGTGCAATCCATTATGGGCTCTAGTCAGCGCGCCCCAAACTTGGTAATTCAAACCAATGCTCGTGATTAAAACAAATCAAATAGATCATGTGGCTCTAGACCTTGCCTACTCACCACCAGAGTAAATCTCCGGTCTCCTTCTCAGGAGAGCCTCGCCGGACTGGTCCAATCATAACCATCACTAAAATTAAAAAGGACATGATTTTAAAATAAAAATGGCACTGAGCACGAATTTGGCCTCAATTTATCGTAACATAAGTATATTGAGAGATACAAGGAGTTGAAATTTGAGGTGCATGAACTGAGTTGCTCTGATTTGACCTCAAAGCAACTCAATCTTGTTGCCTACATTGGTAGGACTTCAGACAACCAAGGATCCAATAGAATTATGGAGAATTGAGTGAGAATCGAGGAGATGAATTTTTTTGGAAAATACCTTCAATGCAGGTCTGGATTCACTTGTTCTGGCTTTGGCTCGTGCTTGATCTTACTTAGGATGCTTGCAGAAGTAGATTAGAATTCCCAAAAGGTCTTGGATCCCTAGAGTTTTGAATCTCAAAGCAGCGAGATTCAAACTCAATTTCCAAAGGAAATTCTCAGGATTATCCTCTCAAATGGGAGGGTTAGGTGTTTGGGATCAAAGCTGGCGCGAAGAAGTCCCTAATTCTGAGCATATGGGCCTCTATTTATAGCTGAATCACATGATATTTGAATCTTACAATTGAGTTTCCAAAATTGGCAATGAGTGATGCATGCGTGCATGGGCGTCTACATGCCCATGAGATCATTCCATTTGATCCATAATTGAGTGTGAACAAGTCTGAAATAAAATTGGAGTGCTAGGCAATTGTACATGGAAGCTTGAAGTTTGATTTTTACCAAATGATGATACAATGTTCAAGCCATGCACATCCTATTCAAATCATGTCCAATATGGATGAAATTGGACTTTCTAGAAAGCTTAGATCAGGAGGAACAACTTTCATGTTGAACACTTTTCCATTTGAATCTTGTATCATGGTGTATATTGAGGTGGAAATTTGGAAATTTTAACATATCAAAAAAGTTTCTAAGTGTCAAGCCATATGTTCACTTATTTCACTTTGGCTAACCTTTTATGTGAGCCTCAATTAGGAAACATTCCTTCATAAAAGTTGTATCTCTTTCAAAGTCCTTCAAAATGGTCACAAATTTGACCTCATTTGGATTTGATATGAAGGATTTATGCATTTTTGAAGTTGAGGAAAATCACTTGTTCAATGGTATTGGTCCAAAATGACCTATAATGTATCCTCATATCACATGCTCATAAAAGTTGAATTAGCTCTTCCTCTAAACATCAAAGTTGAAGTATACACCTTGAATTTTATTTCTCAACTTGGAAATCTTTCATCTCATATAAATTGATCAAGTTATGGCCTTGGGAAGTTGACCTCAAAATTAGGGTTTAGACAAAATGACCTATAATCTTTCATCATAAAAAATGCCTTTCCAAGCAAAACTAGATCTACATGTAAACATAAAAGTTGTTTGGAATGTCATTTAGAGTAAATTTTCTCTTGGAATCATTTCTCATATGGTAAACATTGTAGGAGATAGGGTCTAGGGAACCCAGTTTTGATCAGATGAATTTCTCTGGTCAACCGCCATCAACCAACTTGCTAGCTTGCAATTCTCTTGACTTTTGGGACTCATGGGAGATGATATAGGCATAATATGATGAAATTTTAAGTATCCCTTGAAACATTTGATCAAATGTTGAAGAAGCTTGGTGAAGAAGTTACACAAGATACCTAGATGAACTAGAGTTTCCACTATAGCCATTTGTAGACCATTCTTGATTGAGCTTTTAGCAATGAGGGTCTTAAACCCTAGATATAAACTTGATAGATAAAAGGTGAGCATGTGCCCTACCTACAAAAGAGTTAGATATATACAAAGGCATATTTTTGGTATTTTGGTTAGTAAAAATGCTAAAATACAAAGTATGATACAATCAAATGGTGCTTGGGGATCTCTCCCAATGAAAACCCAATTAATGAGGGGTAAGGAGGATGCCAAGATGTGATCACACTGCCAATGCATATGAAGAGATAGCATGAGGGATATTAGGGTCAAAATTGGGGTCTTACAGTAACAATATAATAATACACTTGATTGATTGTGAAATAAATGATACTTTGAGTATCATAATGTAACAAAACTCCAACTTTCTCAACACCTAATTTTATAATCAATCACGTAAGCCATAAGGCTTCTTTGGAAGCTTAACCTGCTTCAATGTGCTCTGCTTCAGTTGTCGACATGACCTCTATGGGTTGAGCTGATAATTTCTAACAAATAAGTCCTTATACTAAAGTAAATAAATATCTTATTGTAGACCTCCTATCATCCAGATCAATATCATAGTTTGAATTAGCATATTTTAAAACTGAAGGACCACCATGTTTGTTGCTAAACATGATACCATAACTCGTTGTATCCTTCAAGTACCTGAAAATCTATTTGAGTGCTTTCCAGTGACGCTTTTATGATTTGGATATAAAATTAAAAAGTTTACTTATATCTTGGGTCAAATATGGTCTTATGAAGACCATGTCATAAAATAAACAACCAATGATATTGACATAAGAAACCTTTGACATATACTCAACTTTTGCATTTATCTTTGGACATTGATCCAATGAGAACTTAAATTGATTTGTCAATGGAGAACTCACAGTCTTCGAATTAATCATGTCAAACTTTTATAACACTCATATCCATGTGAATTTTCATACTTATAATCTTCTTAGTAGCACCAAAGTCTTTCTTGTCAAACTCCTTTTCCAACACGATTTTTCAGTTCATTTATATCATGTAAATGATTAACAACAATCAACGTAACATCAACATACAATAATAGGAAAAAAAAATAGCCATCATCATGGCTTGTAACATAAACACAACAGTCATATTCACACATGTTGTAGCTAGTACAAAGCTTGTATGAATCAAATGGCTTGTACCGTGGCTAGAATAATGTTAAGAAATATTGTCTTCACATTTTATTGCTCTAAATGCATGTCTTGGATGGCAAACATGGTTAACATAGCTCTGATAGAAGTATGTATGATGACGGGATAGAAAATATCATCATAGCAATTCCCCTTATGTTGTGAGTACCCCTTGAACCATTCACCTTCTTTTATGTTACTGCTTGTTTTCTCTTGAACACCTACTTACAACCTATGGACCTTTTCCCCTTAGCAAGTTTAACAAGGTCCCATGTCTATTTTTTCTTTAAGAACGATATCTTCTCCACCATTGCGTCCAACACTTACCTTTCTTCTAGTTAACTATAGCCTCTCAAAAGGTGGAAGGGTCTCCATAACTAGTATAAATGCATATGTTGCCAAGTCTTCATGCCCATTTATTTCTGGTGGTTTGGCTTTGTTGAAACTTCAGGTCTGTTGTAAATTTTAGTAACAAAGGATGGTTCCTCTTATGTTTTAGGCACTACATTCATATTATTAGTGGAGGATTAACATCCACCTTCGTATGTTAACACACCTGTTTCAACCGACTACTTCAACATCAAATTCTCATAAAACCAACATCCTTGTTGATTACCATATTATTTTTAATCAGATCCCATAACTTAAACTCCTTCACACCTTTTGCATAATCTAAGAAGACACACTTCTTTGACTTTGATCGAGTTGGGATCTTCTTTGAATATATGCACATAAGTTGGACTCCTAAATATCCATAAGGTCTCAAGATCAAGAGGATTACTTGTCTATACCTCCCATTTACCATTACCATCCAATGAAGTCTCTAGTGACCTGTTGGTAAGATAGCATGTAATGCTAACTGCTTCTTCCCAAAAACCTTTTGATAGTCCAACATTTACCTAAATACACATATTTCCCTTTCAGCTAGAGGCCTATTCGTTCTCTCCGTTATACCGTTTTATTATGGTGTCCTATGAAATGATAAATATATTTAAATATTGTGTTCTTCACATAACCTCTTGAAATTCTAATTAATGTACTTTGTCTGATTATCTGATCACAAATACTAGATTTTTATGCCGATTTGATTCTATACACATGCCTTCCACAACTTGAATTTGGTAAAGACTTCAAATTTATGCTTCAATAAGTACACCCAAACCTTACGATAAAAATCATTTGTGAAAGTCACAAAATACCTAGAACTACCCATGGGAACCTCTTTGGTAGGCCCTCACACATCATAATACACATAGTCTAGAATTCCCTTTGTTTTTTGGTTTCTAGTCTAGAAGCGAACACAACATTGTTTCCCAAGTAAACAAAACTTGCATAAATCTAGTATGCGACTACGAACACTCTTAAATAGATTTATCTTATGAAGTTCCATTATCCCACACATACTGAGATGACCTAGATGTGTATGCTACAGTTTGGTTGAATTATTATCAGACTCAACTAATACAACATTGACTACAACAATGTTTCCCAATCATTTATAGATATTGCTTGCAATCCTTCTTTCTCTCATCATAATCAACGTGTCCTTGATAACCTTAATTATATCCCTATCTCTATCAAAACTGTAGGAGAAACCATTTTTGTGTAGTATACCTAGTGAAATCATATTATTCCTTAGTTCTTGAATATACCTAACATCCTTCAATTTTTGCACGTAGCCAGTGTCCATGGAAATTTAAATTTATCCCATTCTAGTGATAGTACACGTTTTTATCATCACTCAGATAAACAACTCCAACATTACCTAACCTTAATGAAGTGAAACATTCCCAATCTGGTGTCATATGGTACGAACAACCAGAATCAAGAATCAATGTATATATGCACTTGATGGATGATACACACAATGTATCTATTTTACTGCCAGAATAATCAGTTTGAACCACATTTTTGAACTGGATGTGTCTGACTTTCTGTTTGGACATCCCATATTCCAATGCCCAATTTGTTTACAAATATAACACTTAATTTCTTTCAAATTTTTGTATTTAGACCTCTTCCTTTCATAATCTCCATTACCCGTGTTCCATCCACAATCTTAATCCTCTTTCACTTTATATATTGTCGCTTTGAGTTCCTTCCTCTACCCTTTGTCTACTTTGATAATGAGACTAAAGTGTAATTCTAATCACATTAACAATGACAATGTTTTTATCGTAGGTAAGAGTGTTCACCAAATGGAAAAAGGAACTTGGTAACGAGATTGGTGATTATGTTATTGAAGATATTGACATGTTGTCGCAAATCATATCCTTCCTACATCTTTATACTATATAGTCATTAATTTAAAAAATATTTTTGCATCCGCATCTTTAACAAATACCAACTCTCCAATTTATCACAAACCTCCTTCAACGTCATTAGGTTTTAGGATATGATACATCACCTCGTCTAACTCACATAGAGGAATCAATCTTGTGACCTTTTACTTCATCTATTCCCAAGTAGTACTCTTCATGTTGGTCGATCTTCGTTATCAATCTTCACCCAACATCATGGCATAATCGTCATCTGATACCAACTATTAGAACAACAACTAGTATATAAGATTGAAGAGGAATAAAATTAAACGACAATGAATAATGTACATCCTAGAATTCTCATAGTCGAGTTACAAGTCACCGGGGACGAGCATGGAAATTCGTTATGCCGGGTATTTGCATAATGTAATGAGTGTCAGGTTACTGCATATGAGACAAGTAGGAGCCTAAGTTGTTTAGTTCTAGAAGATTTGGTTTCAGACAATGTGTAATCAGTGTAACGGCTATAGAGTAGTTCCATGGTCGCACGGGAGTTACATAAAGTGATAAAGATGACTTTACGTGATAATGATGAGAACGACAAATGTTATGATCATCATTTAATCATAAGACTTGATGGGATACTTCTTAATGATCTTAGGAAGTGAGATGGGTATAAAAATACTGCCCATTGAGGAATAAAAAGGGGGGATAAACGCATATACAACACCAAAAAAAATCAAGTAATATCCAAGTCTCCATACCTTTGTGGTCACACCTATTTTGTGTTATGTGAGATTATCCAAAAGTGTTTATTTGGAACATTTGGCGCCCACCGTGAGACCTCAATAAAAATTTCCCAAGCCACATAAAAACATCATAATTATACCATAATAATACGATGTCTGGGTCATCTCCCATTAGGATTAAACCTCGCACTCCACCAGACATGGAACAACTTTTGACAGTTGTAGAGAATTTGTGTCATCAGAATGAGTCCTTGCAAGAGAGGGTTCACACACTTTAGTAAATACAAAACATAAGGAACGAGGAAGTATAAGAGGAACTTTTGGATCCTCAACCTCTTTTAGAATAAATCTGGTAAGATCAAGTCCCAAATAATTTCAAGTCACCACCTTTTCCATCCTTTGATGGTAAAAGTGATCCACATAAATGTCTTTTAGGGTTTTTGTTTTTATTATGTACATTAAGGTCCAAAAGACCACACAAACACACAAGTATATACAAACACAATATATCAAAAATTATGGCCCAATTGGGCAAAGTGAAAATGACATTAAAGTAAACAAATTGAATGGTATGAATAATGGCAAATGAATAAAGCTTGAAATTAAAGTAAATAAAAGTAAATGGCTTGAAATTAAATGTTAGTTGTTAGTTGATATTGCTTTTGCTTTGGCTTTGTTTAAGTCATTCTTTGGAAAACACGCAACCCACTTGTCAGAAGCATGGATCCTTGAACCAAGACATCTTACAAAGGAAGGAAAAAAGGCCAAGTTTCCACACAATACCATGAAAGAGGGGATATTTACAATCTCACTTACTAGAATGCTATGCCTTTTTGTGTCACAAATTTAGCGCTATATTAAGCAATCACAATTGGACTTATGTAGAAGTCACAACTATTTGAGGTCGGGCAATAAAATTTTGGTGTTAATGCATGTTAGAAACATAGTACAATGGACTATGTCATGAAACATACCACACACAAAAAGAATATGCAAAAGTATGGTGGATCTAATCTCATCCATACTCATGTTGATTTTGTAATCAACTAGCCTTATGATATAGATATATCATAGGTCCATGACATGAAAGAATAAAGAAGGGGAATTAGATAAAGAGGGAGGGGGAATGGAATCAACACAAATTGGTCAAAGGAGGACTTTTACAAAATTAAGATCATTCATTCATTTTGGGAGATGAAATGTACATTTCATCAATCCCTAAATCCAATGATCTTAACTTAACAAAGTCAAATCAACCTTGAGCAAGGCCCAACAACACAATTCAAACTGAACAAGTCAATAATAGAAGCTCAACACAGTTTATTTGGCATTTAATCAATTAAAATCAAATAAAATATGCATTAAATTAAATTATGGTTGATCGATTTCCTAAAACCTCATCAAAATGGCCATGAGATTTATCATAGGTCAAACAAGGTCAAAGGACCTTGGAGAAAAAATTTCATAATTTTTGGAAACTTAAAACTATGTTTAAACAATTAAAAATATTCACAAAATCAATAAAATCCTGAAAAATATTAATAATGATCCAAAAAATATTTTTAATTCAAAAATTGAAAGAGGAATTTTTTTTTTTGTGAAACTCTCATATTTTTTGGGTCAATATTAAAATTAATATGAATTAATGAAAATAAAACAAATAAAATGAAAATCAAATAATCAGAAAAAATGTGGACCACTTGATCTCCCTCATTAATTGAGGTGGCAGATCAAGTGGCCACAAGCGTGCAATCCATTGTGGACTCTAGTCAGCGCGCCACAAACTTGGTAATTCAAACCAACGCTCGTGATTAAAATAAATCAAACATATCATGTGGCTCTGGACCTTGCCAACTCACCATCGGAGTAAATCTCTGATCTCCTTCTTAGGCGAGCCTCGTCGGACTGGTCCAATCATAACCATCACTAAAATAAAAAAGAAGGACATGATTTTAAAGTAAAAATTGCACTAAGCACGAATCTGGCCTCAATTTATCCTAACTCCAACTATATTGAGAGATACAAGGAGTTGAAATTCGAGGTGCATGAACTGAGTTGCTTCAATTTAACCTCAAAGCAACTCAATCTTGTTGCCTACATTGGTAGGACTTCAGAAAACCATGGATCCAAGAGAATTATGGAGAATTGAGTGAGAATCGCAGAGATGAAACTTTCTGGAAAATACCTTCGATGTAGGTCTGGATTCACTTTTTCTTGCTTTGGCTCGTGCTTGATCTTACTCAGGATGCTTGTAGAAGTAGATTAGAATGCACAAAATGAAGGAGAATTGCGATCCAAGGCGCAGCGGAATTTAAAAATTTCTCCATTTAGTGATCCTTACGAGAGGGCATGATCAGTGATAGAATCGTTACCTCTTGTGGCGATTCAAACCTTTGGTGCAAATCTCTTGTAACGATCAAAACCATGGATACAAATCCACGGTGCGATCACGAACGTTGAACGATGACAACGTCTCTACTCAGTCCACACGAACGAATTCCTTCTATCTAAGTGCTAGCTGGTACGAATGAAGGCTTTGAGTGTGAGAGAGAGGGAAACGAAACTCCAAGTCTTCACTTGAGTTTGAGTCTGAGTGGAGTGACAATGCTTCTACCCAAGGGTTCTATTTATAGAACCACTTGTGTGGGCTTCAAGCTAAAAAGCCCACTTAAGTGTATTTTGGCCCATATCTCATAATATGCCAAAATCACTTAAGTATTTGGTACCTTACCATATTTCGTATTCCACTTAAGTGCACCGTACCTTACGATGTTCCTTAGTTACTCTACCTCTCATCAATCCGTCCTTTATGTGTGACCCTGTAGGTTTTCGCGACGTTGGCAATTATATTAAATCACGCATTTAACATAATAAACAGTGAGCGGTATCTAGCAACACATCACTGCTACCCAAGTCACGAAAATGTCATGTGATCTGACAAAACCTCCTGTGATAATAATTATGTGTATAATTACCCCTTTGCCCTTATGTCTATATTGAACACAAGGTATAGACCGTGTCACCCTTGTCCAGTTCAATATTGGGCCCATAGACATTTATCCTGTTACGCAGGATGGGCAAATTCCATCTAGGACACTCATGTCCCTCAGCATGCTTTGTGGAGTACCCATCAACTGTCTTTATGGTTATCTAGTTACGGATAACGTTGGATCAGCAATAAAGCACTTGACTCTACATCTAGGATCCATAGTGGTTTCAGGTCGAAGAGTGGTATACACTATTATCACCATGAGAATAACTTATGACACTTTGCATAACTTTCTATATAGTATTCACACACTTTAGTAAATAATTCGATACAAGTACGAAAAGTATTGGCCTCTAGGGCTTACACCAACACAAAAGGCCTTGGATCCCTGGAGTTTTGAATCTCAAAAAAACGAGATTCAAACTCAATTTCCAAAGGAAATTCTCAGGATTATCCTCTCAAATGGAAGGATTTGGTGTTTGGGATCAAAGTTGGCGCGAAGGAGTCCCTAATTCTGAGCATATGGGCCTCTATTTATAGATGAATCACATGATATTTGCACCTTACAATTGCGTTTCCAAAATTGGCAATGAGTGATGCATGTGTGCATCGGCGTGTATAGGCCCATGAGATCATTCCATTTGATCCATAATTGAGTGTGAACAAGTCTGAAATCAAATTGGAGTGCTAGGCAATTGTACATGGAAGCTTGAAGTTTGATTTTTGCCAAATGATGACACAATTTTCAAGCCATGCGCAGCCCACTCAAATCTTGTCCAAACTGGATAAATTTGGACTTTTTGCAAAGGTTAGATAAAGAGGAACAACTTTAATGTTGAACATTTTTCCATTTGAAGCTTGTATCATGGTGAAATTTATGGTGAAAGTCTGGAAATTTTAACATATCAAAATATTTTCTAAGTGTCAAGCCATATGTTCACTTATTCCACTTTCGCTAACTTTTTATGTGAGACTTAAATGAGAAATGTTCCTTCATAAAAGTTGTTTCCCTTTAAAAGTACTTCAAAATGGTCACATATGTGACCTCATTTGGATTTGATATGAAGGAGTTATGCATTTTTGAAGTTGAGGAAAATCACTTGTTCAATGGTATTGGTCTAAAATGACCTATAATCTATCCTCATATCACATGCTCATAAAAGTTGAATTAGCTCTTCCTTCAAACATCAAAGTTTAAGTAGACACCTGTAATTTAATTGTGAAACTTGGAAATCTTTGATCTATTAAAAATTGAGCAAGTTATGGCCTTGGAAAGTTGACCTCAAAATTAGGGTTTAAACAAAATGACCTAAATTCTTTCATCATATAAATCAACTTTCCAAGCAAAACTAGCTTTATACCTAAACATGAAAGTTGTTTGGAATGTCATTTAGAGTAAAGTTTCTCTTGGAATCATTTTTATATGGTAAACATTGTAGGAGATAGGGTCTAGGGAACCCAGTTTTGATCTGATGAATTTCTCTGGTCAACCACCATTAACTAACTTGCTAGCTTGCAATTCTCTTGACTTTTGGGTCTCATGGTGTCACAACGTGAAAAACAACCGGCGGAAAATAAAGAGCTGCCACCGACGCTATTCATCCTATGATGGAAAGGGAGCGCAGGACTAACCTAAGAAAGGGAAAGGAATGGTCTTACGACCAGAGATTACAAGGTACGGGAGTCAGTTACGCAAGGGGAAGGTGTTAGCACCCCTCACGTTCGCCGTACTCGACAGGATCCACGCTCAAAAGATAACTTAAAGGAAAAGAAAGGGTTGCTGCTAAACTGCTTAAAGAAATTACACAAACTGGAACAATAAACAGGTGGGGAAGAGAAAGAAGACGGAGGAAATGGACTCGGCAGGATGTCGCATCCTGGGCCTACGTAGTTTGTCAGAAACAAACATCAGAGTCAACATAGTTTGGGAAAGGGAGACATGCTCGCTAAGACATCGCGTCTTGTGCCTACGTATCTTTTCTATCCAGAGGAGAATCAGAACACTCGTAGATCGGCTAACGCACACCGAAACAAGACACCAAAAAGGGACGCTGAGACGTCAAAAGACATACCCAATAGGAAACAGAATGCCAATACATGGACTTACACCCGACTCCTGACAACGACAAACACAAACAGGAAACAGAATGCCAATACATGGACTTACACCCGACTCCTGACAATAACAAACAAAAACAGGAAACAGAATGCTAATACATTGACTTACATCCGACTCCTAACAATAACCCACAAAAGGAAACAGAATGCCAATACATGGACTTATATCCGACTCCTAACAATAACAAACGCTAACCAGCGAACACCAAAGATGAACCCCAAATGATAACAATCATCACGAATGAACCCCAAAGATGAACCCCAATATGAATCCCAAGATGAATGACAACCGTCATAAATGAACCCCGAAGATGAACCCCAAATGAATCTCAAAGATGAACCCCAAATGAATCCCAATATGAACTCCAAGATGAATGACAACCGCCATAAATGAACCCCGAAGATGAACCCCAAATGAATCTCAAAGATGAACCCCAAATGAATCTCAAAGATGAACCCCATAAGGTATAAACATACCACATACGCCCACGCTGGACAAACAAGTACTCATACCAAAACAAAGAAGAGGGTGAACACACAAAAAAACAACACAACAAAAAAGAAAAAGGGGGCCCGAAAAGATTGCTCACAACCTCCTGCCTACGTATCTCATCTGGTATGAGAATCAGAGCGACGTAGTTCCCCTTAACAGGGGTAAAACACTCTCCTAACCAGAGACCAGGGAGACAACAAACTAATAGGGAGACTAAGACTCGAGCCTAATAGTTGTCATGCAATCAAATCCCTAGGTTGAGGTCTCTAACAAGAACTTAACTCACACAGGAAGCGAGTCAACTCAAGTCTAAACTCTACATACGTTCAACCTCCTCAGAAGTTAATCGTACGACTCCTACAGGAAAGGAGATGAGAAGAGGAAAGCAGAGAAACACATAACCACAAGTAAACAAACATCACACTCTATATCCATACAAGAGGCTCAAACAATGGGTGGGTTTTAGTCAAGAGGGTTCATATCAACGTCGACAAACAAGCCAAACTTTAATGGGTAATCTGTAGCTCTTAACCACTGACATTGAACGTCAGGGTGAGCAGATCAAAATGGTAATGAGGATGAGACCTCATGCTCTTAACCCTGGCCTGGGTGAGCTCATGACACAGAAAGCTTGGGGATCCAGAAAGTGGGATCCTATTCCACTTGACAGACTCTGGACAAAGATATGGGGCACATGTTCAGAAGCATCAGCATGTAGTGCGAGCATAAAGAACGACACACTGAATAACGGGGGATTGGCTACTAATCCCTTTTATCCGTCAATTTCCTCTTCTCTTGGAGGTCTTATCAAATAACACATGCCTCTCCTTGGAGGTCTTTGGGCACAATTTAAACAAACACAAACAAAGCCTCTGAAGGAGGGCTTGCCAGCAAAATGCCTGCCAAAAAGGTGACAGGACTTCCAGACTACATGGAGTAAGAAGCTAACTACCTGAGTGGTGTGTCAACCACAATCCAAAGCTCAAGCAAGAGCTAAAGCAAGCAAGCAAATAAGGTACCTGTACAAAGACTAAACAGTTAGTACTTCAGTCATACAACTAGAAAAAACAAGCAGTGAATCCCTCTAACAGTTACACACATCAATGCATTAGTGCTCTAGCACTCAAATAAGCTCATGAGCTCACAACATCAATTACAACCCTACAAAACAAACATAGGTCAGAACTCAAATGTATCTCACAAGGTGAGAACAAACCCAATCATCAATGATGAGTATCCACCTGAAACACAAGACAAAGTTAGTTTATGTACCTCCAATCAACATAACAAAACCCTAGTGCAAAGGCCAAACTCAAAACCTAACCAAATGACCAATCCAGGGCCCATCCTTTGGTACATTACGCCTTCAAACACTCTCCAAAATGTCCTCAAAAGGACCAACATCAAATCAATATCCAAGTGCCTCAAATGGCCTATGTAATGTGATGACCAAAAATATGCACAAAAATGAACTTCCAACTTAGAAAATTCAAATCAAATCAGAAATGCATGCAATGACTTTGAGATTTTTTGTGTAAGTTCCTCATGCCTTGAGTGTCCAATATGGAAAAGATCAAATCCAGAATGATGCAAATGCTATGTGAACAAAAATGCACCAATTCAATGTCAAAAATGTGACACAAATTGTCACATTTTTCTCTCTGTGTCAAAAGTGATGATAACATGTGAGAAAAATTCCAAACTAGTGATCAAAAATTTATATTATATATGAATGTCATGTATGCAAAAAATTGGATCAGAAGGTTCAACATAGAGAATTTCACAATGCATTGAATGCAATAGGTCAATTTGGCACAACCTTGATTCAAAAATTCACACATAAAAATCCAAGCATCAACAATTCATGAAATCATCACCATAAAATAGTAGAGATCCATACAAATCTATGAAAAAAATTGGGACTCATTTGGACTATTTTTGCATTTTTTATGAATTTTCTAAAATGACTAAAATAATTGAATTATACAAATGAAAATGGAGGGAAATAATATTATTCAAATTAAATCAGAAAAATCACGAGCCACACGATATGGCGCGCTCATCAAATCAATGGTCCACGTTTAAACAATCAAAACGCGCTGTTTCATTAAATGAATCAGCACGCACAGTCACTAGTCAGCGCACACATGGCTTGGTCAAGCGCTCCTCCACCAATCAACCTTCCACGTAGTGAACACATGGATCCACATCATCCAAAACCCTAACAACACGCAGACGCCGGAGCTACAGCTCCGGTCGTCTTCTCCGATGAATGCACGTTGGCTCCCACGGCGGCGCCACCATGAAATTTTCCAGAAATTCTCAAGGCCTACACCATTCCACTCCTCTTCCAACGCTGATTCCAAATATGCTATTGGTTTTTCCTAATTCCTCCTATTATTTGCAAATCGAAGAGAGTAAATTCCTATATCTAAACTTCCAGTCCACATAACATCCTCAATTCTCACTCAAATTCAATTCTAAACACATATCCATGCTCTACTCAACAAGATCTACAGTTCTATATCATGAAATAAGCAAAAGGAGAAAGTGAATTTGAAGTCACCTTGGAATGGAGCTCTCTGAAACCGCAATCTCACAAGCTATGAAGCTCTAGATCAACCTCCTTGAACCTCCTTTGAAGCTTTATGCCAAAAGAACTGGTTGAAGCCTCTTGAATGCATCTCAATTTCCAACTTCCATATTCATGAGAATGCACATGAACTGCTTGAAATCTTGATGAATTGCACCAAACAAATGATGATTCTTGATCAGTGAAGGATGATGATCAAGAATATGCAAGAATCTTTGAGAATTATGTGGAAAAAATGAAGAATCGAAGAGAGAGAAAGTTGAGAGAGTTCTTGAATTTTTGATCTGAAATTGGTGGTTATGGCAGTTAGGATTAGGGTTTGGCTATTTATACTTCATGCTAATCACACTGAAAACCAATTTAGCCATTCACTAAACATGACTAGTGAGTTGTGAAGCCATTTGCAAAAAAATGAAAATTGACACTTCATGGCCATAATACACGTGAGACATCCCATGCTAAGCTTCCAATCCTCTCCTGAACAACCAAGGGCTAGGATTTTAAGATCATTTAGCTTACATCTCAAGCCAAAAATGAATGGGGAAGATTTATTCCATTTTGGACATGTGTGAAATAATGTGAATTTTGACCATGATCCCTTTGCATAATTGAGCCAAATGAGGTCATTTTGAGATGCCTTGATCATGAGAAGCATTTTGCAAAAAGAATGAACCAATTTGAAGCATTACATCAAAAGTTAGGCCATTTTGAATTTCCATGCACACTTTGTGATCAAATGACCATAACTCCTCAACCAATCATCATATGGACATGAATTAGGACTTTTTGGAAATGGGGGACAAAGATCTACAACTTTCATGTTCCCCAAAAATCCATTTGAAACACCCTTGATATTGCAAAGTCAAGTTGAAAGTGGACCAAAAACTTGCCAAATTTGGAAACTTTGAATTATAGGTCACTTTCCATTTTTAGTAACTTTGCCATGACCTTTGAATCTTCAAGATGGATGTTTAAAATGATGAATGGACCCCATTTGAACATGATTGAGGTGTCTCCACTCATTTCCCCACCTCATAGCCCTCAGTTGACTGCACAGTTGACTTTTGGTCCTCAGATGACCTTGAAATGCCTTGATGATGATAGAACCATGACGATGGTGATATCTCCTTGCAAATGAGATGATGCTCAAGACCTCTGAAGAATCAAGAAACCCTAATTGAAGCTCATGCCCTCAGATGGTTGATAATCAATTCATAGAGACCCTCAGGCTTGAATCATGTAACTTCTCCATCTTTTGAAAAGACTTTGGGGGATGACCTTCTCATTTTCATATGAGATGCAAAATGCAATGCCTAATACTTTAAAATATGAAATGCAATGACCCAAACTAGTCTCAAGAAGAGGAGGGCAAATTTTGAGGTGTTACAGCTGCCTCTATTCAATCCACTGGAGACCCGAAAAGAAGATAGCAGCGGCTTTCGCACTTTCGAGGTATCAAGGGATTGAATACAATAAAAGCCTGAAAATTTGCACTGGAGTGAAGTGAAGTAACAATGCCTGTCAGAATCGGCAAAGAGGTGGTCTTGAAAGAAGAATCCGTCTGGTACGGTGAGACTCGGTCTGAATACCGAAAAAGAATGTTAACCTGGATACCAAAATAAATGGTAACATAGAAATACCCATGGCCTGAATGCCGCTCATCAGTCTGAATACTGGAAATGACTTCGATCTGAGCATCGGACGATATGAGATTATTAATATCGATCTGAACACCGAGAAACTGGCCTGAATGCCACTTCGGTCTGAATACCTAAAAAACTTGCCTGAATGCCACAAGTTGCGTCGACCTGAACGTCGGAAACTTCTTCGATGCGAACATCGGAAAATTGGCCCGGATGCCACTTCGGTCTGAATACCGGGAAAACTGGCCTGAATGCCACTTCGGTCTGAATACCGGAAAGCTGGCCTGAATGCCACAAGTTGCATCGACCTGAATGTCGGAAACTTCTTCGATTTGAACATCGGGAAAACTGGCCTGAATGCCACTTCGGTCTGAATACCGGAAAGCTTTCATGCCTGTCAGTATCGGCAGAAATAAGGAAAATGATAATTGAGGCGGCGCGTGGGCCAACAACCCCTGCTGGGAATAATAAAGATAAGCCACGAACAGGCTGCCGCTATTCAATCCACCGTGAACCTGTCGATATGAACAACATCGACTTTCAGATGATCAGGGCGAAGAGTGGTTGAATACTAAGAACCAACGAACAATTTGCGCTCCGCTGGGAATTATTATTATTTTTTGCTTTTCTTGAACACCAAAACTTCTCTGATTCTTTTTTCTTTCACGCGGATAATCCCTGATCACCGCATTTGAACCCCGTCAACTTCCTGTAACCCTTGCTGCCAAACAATGAACCCCGTTCTCCATTTGAACCCGAGTCGCCTGACGATAACTCTCGATCGTCATTGTGAACCTCATTCTCCAGAAGACACCCTGTGTCTCCTTTTCTCCATTTGAACCCCGTTCTCCAGAAAATGCCCAGCACTTCCTTTTCTCCTGGTGGACCCCAATTTCCGCGCCGATCGCGTAACGTTCTCCAACCTTCATCTCCATCTCCGAACGACGGAATCTCTTCCTCCAATATCACACTACTGGGGAATACTATTGATTCAAAATCACGATGCCATACTCCTCAGATTAACATCTTCACCAACCAGCTAAACCAACCCTCAAACGGTAACCACGGCTTGAGACTAGCTTATGCTTGTAATGCCGATGCATGGGTTTTACAGTGTAATGCTTCATAACCATGGAAATGCTACGCAATTAGCTATGCAATATGCTATGCTTCTCTAAATGATGAATGCGTAAAAAAGCATCCCCCTCAGGGGAAGGCACGAGCAACTCTATTGAGGAACTCGATATCGCTCCAATCTCCAACCCTGCTTGGGATATCACTGATGCTGAGGAAAGAGAAACCCTCACGGGGATGACCTCCACTGAACTCGATCTTCTTGGGGACTTTACTAGGGAAAAATTACCAACGCACACCCCTGCCGGGGAAACAGCAACCTTCAGACCTGTTGGGGAAATAACAATCTCAACCCTGCTAGGGGAAATACGAAATACCTAGCACGGAACACCCGTTGACTCGTCGAACCCTGGTATTCACCATCTAACCACGGTGTCAATTTTCAACTTTTAAGAATTCCCGGACTCATCCGGTCTTTCCCGATTCATCACCTTGTATTCTCGACTTCTCCATACCTCGAGAAAATCGACCTCTTTAAGTTCGTGCCAACTCTCCAGTCCTCAGACTTTGAAGAGTCTTCTTGATTAACCCTCTGGGTTCGTCGCAATTCTTTCTCCATCTTTACACCATTCTTCAATTCCTCGTCCCTGATTGGACCTCAAAGGAGTCTTTTGTCAAAGAGAAAACGCGTTGCACCACCACCTGCAAGTGAGTGAAAATAAACCAACAACACCTGCAAAAGAGATCGTTAGATAAAACGTGCCCCAGGCGTGCCAAATTTTCAACACCTAGGTCACTTAACCTTTCGAATAAGATTTCAAGTTTTCAATCCTATAAACATGCGTTGGAAGGGACCCCTATGTCTCAAAATGCAAAGATTCTTTATCAAAATAAACAGATGTTTTTGCAATCAAAGCGGTAATGAAAACAAAAACAAAATCATTTGACTGAATATGCATTTTATTGATTGAAAAAAGGTGGCTCGTAATTGAGCAGTACACAGGAAGCAATCCCTGAAAAGAGGTAATTGCGCACAAAAGGAAAATCTATCCTAATGGCAATGTGAACCCGTGATCTCATCAAGTTCCAACCCGGTTACAACCCATATGTCCTCAAGACTCTCTGCGCTTTCTGCCTTCCGAAGCAAGACGCTTCCGACCGATCTCTGCTTTCAGATTATTCATGTGTCATATCCATAATACAGACGACCATGCTAGACGCAATTATTCGTTTCACTCCCTCTTTTTCCTGGACCGCCCTTTCGGGTTTTCAGTCCACCGGGATACCCTTTTTTGCCCAAGCCGCCCTTGTGGGGTTTTCGACCTGCCGGATGTACAGTTTTTTTTCCTTTTTATCCCTAATTTTTGCCCGAACCTTTTCATTTTCATTTTTTTGGTTCGCCGGGATGCCCCTTTTTACCTGGACTATTTTATTCTTTCCGTCCAGCGGGTCTCTTATACTAAGTATTTTTTAACTGCATCAGCATTCACAGGGGATGGAAAATCCTCACCATCCATAGTCATCAACAATAAGGCTCCGCCAGAGAAAACCTTCTTGACCACAAATGGACCCTCATAATTGGGTGTCCACTTTCCCCGACGATCGTTCTGAGGAGGAAGGATCCTTTTCAACACCATATCTCCAACCTGGTACACACGAGGTCGCACCTTTCGGTCAAAAGCACGCTTCATTTGCTGCTGGTACGGCTGCCCATGACAAATGGCTGCCAGCCTCTTTTCCTCAATCAGGCTCAACTCTTCATACCGAGTCCTTACCCACTCAGCCTCTTCCAATTTCACATCCATCAGGACTCTCAATGACGGAATCTGGACCTCAACTGGTAGCACAGCTTCCATCCCATACACAAGCGAGAAAGGCGTTGCCCCAGTAGATGTACGGACTGAGGTTCGATACCCATGCAATGCAAACGGCAACATCTCGTGCCAATCCTTATAGGTCACGACCATTTTTTGCACAATCTTCTTAATATTCTTATTAGCCGCCTCGACCGCCCCATTCATCTTTGGACGATAAGGAGAAGAATTGTGATGCTCGATCTTGAACTCCCGGCATAGTTCCATCATCATCTTGTTGTTGAGATTAGAACCATTATCGGTGATGATTCGTTCAGGAACCCCATATCTACAAATGATATCTCTTTTCAGGAACCTGGCCACGACCTGTTTCGTCACGTTTGTATAAGACGCCGCTTCCACCCACTTGGTGAAGTAATCAATAGTCACTAATATGAACTGGTGCCCATTTGAAGCCGTAGGCTCGATCTTTCCAATCATATAAATGCCCCACATAGCAAACGGCCACGGAGATGACATCAAACTCAATGGATTTGGAGGCACGTGCACCTTGTCAGCATAAATTTGGCATTTATGACATTTCTGCACGAAATTGAAACATTGAGCCTCCATTGTCATCCAATAATATCCAGCCCTTAACAACTTTTTCACCATCGCATTCCCACTGGCGTGGGTACCAAACGACCCCTCATGCACCTCTTTCATCAATTGGCTTGCTTCTTTGTCATCGACGCATCTGAGCAAAACCCAATCAAAATTCCTCTTGTACAAAACTCCATCTTTGTTCAGATAGAACGCCATGACCAACCTTCTCAGAGTCTTTCGGTCCTTCTTAGACGCTCCCTCGGGATACTCTTGAGTCTCCAAATAACGCTTGATGTCATAATACCACGGATTTTCATCATCAGGCTGTTTCGACAACAAACACATAAGCCGGTCTATCCAGCCGTCCCACCTCAACACTGGGAACTTGATTCCACCACTGCACTTTAATCAAAGCGACCAGAGTAGCCAAAGCATATGCCAAAGGATTTTATTCTCTCGGCACATGGTGTAATTCCACCTTGGTGAAGAACGTCAACAACCTCCTCGTATAATCCTGGTATGGAATTAAGTGAGATTGAAGCGTAAACCATTTCCCATTAAACTGGTTCATAACCAAAGCTGAATATCCATAGATAACAAGGTTCTTGATTCGCAAATCAATCGCCTCCTCGACACCCAAGAACAAGCTTCGTATTCAGCCACATTGTTGGTGCATTCAAATGTTAGCCGGGCAGCAAAAGGAATATGGGATCCCTTCGGCGTAACCAAAACAACACCAACTCCACTACCATTCACGTTAACGGCCCCATCAAACATCAGAATCCATTCGGACTCGGGGTCAGGCCCCTCCTCCGGGATAGGTTCGTCACAATCTTTCGATTTGAGAAACATGATGTCCTCATCGGGGAACTCAAATTTCATCGGTTGATAATCCTCAATGGGTTGCTGGGTGAGGTAATCAGACAATACACTCCCCTTTATTGCTTTTGGAGAAGTGTACTAGATATCGTATTCAGTCAAAATCATTTGCCATCTCGCAACCCGTCCGGTCAATGCTGGCTTCTCAAATATATACTTGATCAGATCCATCTTGGAAATCAACAAAGTGGTATGAACCAGCATATACTGTCTCAGTCGGCGAGCAGCCCATGCCAAAGCGCATCAAGTTTTCTCGAGCAGTGAATATCTTGTTTCACAGTCGGTAAACTTTTTGCTAAGGTAGTAAATTGCATGCTCTTTTCGACCAGACTCGTCATGCTGCCCCAGTACACACCCCATAGACCCCTCGAGGACTGTCAAGTACAGGATTAACGGTAGCCCCTCCATAGGAGGCATCAGAATCGGAGGCTCCTGCAAATATTCTTTTATTTTTTCAAATGCCGCTTGGCAATCATCATTCCACCTGACCGTTTAATCTTTTCTCAACAACTTGAATATGGGTTCACACGTGGCCGTTAGATGAGATATGAACCTTGAAATGTAGTTCAACCTACCTAAGAAACCACGAACCTCTTTTTCTGTTCTCGGTTTAGGCATTTCTTGTATCGCTTTTACTTTAGCAGGATCAACCTCGATTCCCTTTTCACTTACAATAAACCCCAGCAACTTACCGGACCGCACTCCGAAAGTGCACTTATTCGGATTCAACCTCAATTTGAATTGTCTCAACCGGTCAAACAACTTGGCCAAGTCTACCAAATGCCCCTCTTCTGTTTGGGACTTCGCTATCATGTCATCAACATAGCATTCGATCTCATGATGAATCATATCATGAAACAAAGTCACCATAGCTCTTTGATACGTGGCACCGACATTCTTGAGACCGAATGGAATCGCCTTATAAAAAAAAGTGCCCCACGGTGTGATGAACATTGTTTTCTCCATATCATCTGGCGACATTTTAATTTGATTATAACCAGAAAAGCCATCCATGAAGGAAAACACCGAGAATTGAGCTATATTATCTACCAACACATCGATGTGAGGTAATGGGAAATCATCTTTCGGGCTAGCTCTGTTCAAATCCCGGTAGTCCACACACATCCTCACCTTTCCATCCTTCTTTGGTACCGGCACAATGTTCGCGACCCAAGGCGGATAATTAGTGACAGCTAGGAAACCAGCATCCAACTGCTTTTGTACCTCCTCTTTGATTTTCATGGCCATCTCGGGTCGAGTTCTGCGCAACTTCTGCTTTACTGGAGGACAATCTTCTCTCAATGGCAACTTATGCACAACAATATTGGTATCCAACCCTGGCATATCTTGATAAGACCAGGCGAAGATATCAACATACCCTTTCAACAGGGCTACCATTCTGCTCTTGACATTCTCCTCCAAAGCGGCCCCAATTTTCACTTCCTTTCTGACCTCCTCAGTGCCCAGATTAACAATCTCAACTCGCTCCTCGTGCGGTTGAATCACCTTTTCCTCTTGTTTCAACAACCTGGCTAACTCTTCCGGCAGTTCACAATTTTCTTCGCCTTCTTCTTCGGCATGATAGATCGGGTTGTCGAAGTCATATAGGGGTGTAACAGAATTGTTATCAATGAGATCCGGAGAATGATCGCATCTGCATGAATGTTGATTCATGCATTGCATTAGAGTCGGGACGAGACAAATTAAAAGGAAGAAAAATGAAAATAAACATTGCCATTTTTATTTTATTTTTATAAACTGCAAAAATAAATGAAAAACAGAGAACACTGCTTTTAATGCGAAAAACATCCGTTTATTAATGATGCAAATGTTGCAAAATGAAACACATGAGGTGGCCCTTAAAATGGACCATTACATTTTGGGAAAAACGTATGGCTTTCATGCAAACAGAATTAACAAACAAAAATATTACTCTTCACGCAGAGTGACAGTGATGATCTTTTCGGCCTTCCAGTTCTGGATCTCCATTCCTGGTACGCACGGTTTTATCCATGAGTCAAGCTCGCAGTCACTGTCAGTCTCTTCACCCACCGCGTAGACGCGATCTAGATCTAGCATTCCAGCACTGGTGAACGTGAACGGTTGACGACGTCCTCTATTCTGTCCAGACGAGCCTTGGCCCGACTGATAACCAACCCCAAACCTATCTTCTTTCACCGCAATATCTACCATTCTTCCCCAACCTGGGGCTTCTCCACTTCTCACCACCTCCACGGCCTGTTTATAAGAAGCAATGGACGGCTTCTTCTCTTTCTCATCAAAAATGGCATTCTCCACCTTGACGGTTTCAAATGCCTGACTCGGTGTTTCAAATATTTCACCGTCCATTTCCACATATTTGAATGATGACAACTGGCTGACAAAAATATCCTCCTCCCCACAAACTGTTACGACCTGCCCGTCCCAGATATACTTTAACTTCTGGTGTAAAGTCGAAGTTACTGCCCCAGCAGCGTGTATCCATGGTCGACCCAACAAGCAACTGTATGCCGGCTGAATGTCCATGACATAGAACACAGACTTGAACACCTCGGGACCAATCTTCACAGGGAGCTCAACTTCCCCAAACACAGCCCTCTTAGAGCCATCAAACGCTCTAACCACCATATTAGTCGGCCTCAAAACCACTCCTTCGCAGTCCAACTTAGCCAAGGCCTTCTTAGGCAACACATTGAGTGACGAGCTTGTATCAACCAGAACATGCGAAAGCACGACTCCTTTACACTCCATCGAAATGTGTAATGCCTTATTGTGATTACGCCCGTCCACAGTAAGATCGAGATTAGTGAAACCCAACCCATGGCTGGCATTGACATTTGACACCACTGTCTCCAACTGATTGACCGTAATCTCCTGCGGGACATAGGCCCTCTTTAAGATTTTTAACAAAGCATCTTTATGGCCTTCTGAACTCAGCAGCAAAGATAAGATTGAAATCTTGGACGGAGTCTGCCGCAAATGATCAGCAAGTTTGTACTCAAACTTCTTGATAATCCTTAAAAACTCCTCGGCTTTAACATCAAACTCATTCTCCGGCCCAACAGGCGCCGGTGCCGCTTTAGGAGTACCCTCATTCACCACTTGTTTACCTTTTGCCCTGGCTAAAGCATCGGCCTTATCTCTCTGTTCCTTTTCTCCATCCCCACCTCTCAATGTATCAGGCGCAAACAACATCCCGCTGCGAGTGAAACCACTAAGTCCGACATTATCCACCTTTGAAACGGTGGTATCACTCGCAGCCTGATCTTCCCTCTTTTCTCCATTACAATACACCTTCCCACCATAGTCCCACGGCACAGCATCATCATTTTCATACGGAATAGGTCCAGGCACCGTGATGGTAACTGGAGCCGCATCTGCCGGTGCTGACAAGTGGACAGGATCGAAATAAATGGTTATTGTTGAAACATGCTCCTTTTCCAAAGCAACTTTCTCAAATCGGAGGCTTCCCTCATCCATCATTCTCTGAATCATCTCCCTCAACATTACACACCCATTTGTAGTGACAGTGCAAGCAGCACAACAATTATCACAACTAGGGAAAACTCCACTCTTCATCAGATGTCTCTTGACCACAGATATTGGAGTCCTCAACTGATCCACATCCGTCACCTCTATTTTTCTTTCATCCTCAGAAATAGCATTCACCCCCATCTGACCATGCGTCGGCATGGGATTAGCATTAACATTTGGCGATGGTGCAAAATTGATGGCTTTGGAATCCACCAAGTCTTGGACAACATGCTTAAAGGCTTTACAACCCTCAATATTGTGCCCGGGAGCACCAGAATGGAACTCACACTTGGCGTTCTCATCATAACTGGCAGGCCTCTGATCTGGTCTTAACGAAGCCAGCGTCCTTAGCTGAACCAACCCAAGATCCTTCAACTTCTTAAACAGAAGAGCATACGTCATGGGTGGCCTATCAAACTGACGATCTCCCATCCTTCCTCTCACTTGGTACCCGGCTCTCTGTGTTCTCTGTTGAGGTGGCTGCTGTTGTTGTTGTACAGATTGACTACCAGCAGGAATCATTACTGCATCAGTATGCTGGTAATAATGATCCCTACCATGTCCTCTTTGGGCATACACATCACTCGATTCACCCTCCTTCTTGCGCTGACCATTACCAAAGGGCTTCTTTACTCCAGACGACAGAGCATTTCCCTGTATTTTCCCCATTCTCAGCCAGCTTTCAATCCTCTCACCAGCCACTACTATATCTGCAAAGCCGGTAACCGGACATCCCACTATCCTTTCAGCAAAAGTCCCCTGAAGGGTACCCATGAACAAATCCGACATCTCCTGATCTACCAACGAAGGTTGAACTCTGGTAGCCAACTCTCTCCATCTTTGTGCGTACTCTTCAAACCCTTCATTCGGCTTCTGAGACATACTCTGCAACTGGGTACGGCTTGGTGCCATGTCAGCATTAAATTGGTATTGTTTGAAGAAAGCATCCCCTAAATCCTGCCAGCTCTTAATATCTGATGATCTCAACTTGGTGTACCACTCAAGAGACCCACCAGATAAGCTATCCTGGAAGAAGTACATCCAGAGCTTCTGATCCATGGTGTAGGCAGATATCTTTCGGACAAAGGCCTGAAGATGAGTTTCCGGGCAAGAACTCCCATTGTACTTATCAAACATGGGCACTTTGAACTTTTGTGGGATCACAATCCCCTCAACCAGCCCCATATTTGTCATGTTAATAGCCCCAGGAGAGGTATGGCTTTCCAGAGCCCTAATATTTTCTGTCAGTACCTGAATCTCTTTGTTCGGCGGTTGAACGCCATACTGACCAAACTGCTCATTCAGCATAGAGAACTGATCCTCTTCTTTATCCTCCACAGCCCCAAAGAAAGGAGGAAACTGATTTTCCTTCAGAATGTTGCCACCATGACCTGGACCACCGCCTGCAGCAAAACCAAAACCACCACCATTGTTGAGGACTACACTAGCAGTAGTTTCCTTCCTTCTGGGATCGCCATCATCCCTAGAACCACCAGGACCATTGTTGGAGGTACCCTCTTGATTATTGCCACTATTGGCAACCGAAGCCCGCTCAAGCTTCTCCACCTTCTCGGCGATTGCTTTCTGCCCCATGGCAAACCCTTGCATGGCGTTGATCAACTCACTCATCTTCTCTTTCAGCTCGAGAATGTCAGCGTTGGGTGGATCCATCATTCTGGGTTTGTTGCGTCTGGTAAAGTATTTGTGCGGACGAGCTACGTGCAGAGGGATGATTCTTCGTGCGCGAGCAATGATTCCTGAGACAACCAAACACGTTAGAAACCAACACCTGCAAAATAGAAGACAAGTTATTATGATTCATGCATGAATGCAATGTTTATCCGTATGAGGAACATTCTGTCCTTCGATTCTGGCTTCATTGAAACGGATAATAATTTGACAGCAACATTCTAACATCAATCATCTGGCTTTGCCGTACGAAACAAGAAGTTATGCACTAGCAAAGATATCACCCGACCATGTGTGTGTTAAGTAAGTGTAATACGGAAAATCAAATAAAGGTTTGAGATCAATCACTGAATGACAATAACCTTTGTATATCAAAAGTGCGCAACACATGCGAGAGTCATATATCATATCTGATACAAATCATCTTTACAACCTTCCAGAATCGTAAAGAAATACAAGCAAGTGAATTTCGTCAACATGCCTGACGATAATCCAACACATGCTAACACAAAAGATGCTAGCTTCCTTAACTTTTTCAAATTTGGACATCTGAAACTGTACTTCTTAGTGTTCCTTCGTCCATAATCCATGGTCTGAAAATATTTGCAAATGATACCTTAGTTCCTTGAAATTTTCGTGTGATGAATGGAACAATCACAAATAAGGGATCACACACAAGGAAAATAAAGGTCAAGGGATGAATTAAGTTATTGTCAAGATCAATCATCCATTTTGGTGGATTATGGTTTACACCTTATCAACACCCAAGTTCCATTGATATTGACAAGACTTGATTGGATCAACCAAGAATAAAGGGTTTGTTGCAAGTCACGAGCATGGAGTCTGGGTAAGAACCATCCCAAAGGAGTGAACTAAGGAAAAAACTTGTAGATCATGTTCTAAAAGCAGATTATATCACACATACATATATACAAACATCACATATATACAAATATATTCATACAAAAAGTAGGCTAAACCCACTGGAGACTACTCCCCAGCAGAGTCGCCACTTAATTTATGTAGCGGGAAATTCATGATCATCAAGCTATTGACAAACTAGAGATCAAATAACAAGAGTTGCCACCGTGCTTTTATTATTTCCAAGGGAAAAAGGAAAAAGTACGAACAAAACCCAAAAGTAAGAAGTTTTCAAGTAAAAACTAATAAAAGTCAGAGATCGCAGGTAAGGGGGTTGATTACACAGAGGGAAGGTGTTAACACCCAAAGTGTCCTAGGTACTCCTAGGGAGCCCTTTTTGTGTGCATATGTATTTTGTACAAAGTGATGTTTACAAACAAATAGAATGGGGGGATGATAAAAGAATTCATTAATTATATTTTTGTGTTTGACAAGACCTTCGTAGTTTGTGATATAAATTTCAAAATGGATGCTGATTTTAACAAAATTTAAGTTTGAAAGGCACCAAGGCCTAAAATGATTTGAATGAGTTAGTTCTTTTTGGCTTTATGAAAGTTTAAGTCAAGTATAGTTAAGTTTATTTACAAGTTTGATTTAAGAAAATAAATTTGAAAATGCAATGGCATAAGGCCAAAGTTTCTATCTTTTTGCAAGAGTGGTCAAAGTTTAGAACAAAAAGTAGTTCACACAAAGAAGATTTTGAAAAATGGAGGGAGAGATTTTGAAATTAAAGAAATGGAGAGAATATGAAGAGGCTACCCTATGCACAAAATTAAAAGTTTAGAGTTGAAAAGATCTGACCAAGTGGGTAGCAATCCAATAGACAAAAATGTCAATAGAAACCCAGAATTCCTTTGGACTTTTTGAATCAAGCAACACACAAATGCACAATTATATTATCTTAAAGAGCAAGGCATCAAATAAATATGGCCACATCCAAGCTTATCCATTCCATGATCTTCTTCAAAAATAGCCCATGTAACAGATGAAATCCACAAGTTCCAGGTTCAAAGTAACAGCTTCATAATGATCATGTTGCAGATGAATCCTAGAGAGGTCTTCAAAGATGTATCAAATGAATTTCAAATTTGCAAGCACTTGGTTCTTCAACAAGTTGGCATTGACCAAGTCCTTTAGCTTAGGAAGGTTGTCTAGATTCTAAGTCCATTTGCTCAAGATCAAGCCAACAGTCCACTCAAACGTTTTTTAGGGTTCTTGTTATTATTATGTACATTAATGGTCAAAGACCACACAAACAAGCAAAGTATACATAAACACAATATATCACACAATATGGTCCAAATGGACAAAGTGAAAATTGCATTAACATAAATAATTAGAATGATATGAACAATGAGAAATGAAATAGAGTGCTAAAAGTAAATTGCATTAAAGTAAAAGCTTGAAATTAAAAGATAGTAGTTAGTAGGTTAGGAGTTAGTATTGTTTTGCTTTTCATTTAAAGACATTCTTTGGAGAACACTCAACCCACTTATCACAAGCATGGATCCTTGAGCCAACACGTCTTCCCAAGGAAGGAAAGAAGGCCAAGTCTCCACACAATACCATGAAAGAGGGGAGATATACAATCTCACTAACTAGAATGTTGATGCCTTTTATGTCATAAATTTAGCACTATGTTAAGCAATCGTAATTGGACTTATGTAGAAGTCACAACTATTTGAGGTCGGGCAATAGAATTTTGGTGTTAATGCATGTTAGAGACATAGTATAATGGACTATGCTCATAAAACATACCACACACAAAAAATAATATGCAAAAGGTGTGGCCTAATCTCATCCATACTCATGTCAATTTTTCAATCAACTAGCATTAGGACTTTTAAATGTGATCACACTAAAATTTACGTATTTTTGACTCCGATTTCACATGCATTCTAGTCGTTTTATTGTCAGTTTGTTGTGTTATTATTGTGTTTTCCTTTGTTTTCAGGTTTTTACTTTAATCGGAGCCCCGATCGAGAAAAGGAGTGAAAAAGAGCTAAAAACCCTAAAATTCAGCATTTTGTGCTTATGGCCTACCCCATGGCGGGCGCCACAGACCAAACCATGACGTGTCCAAGTCCAACTTCCTCAACTCCCACGTTTCCCCACTTCATCCACTAAGGCGCCCCACTTTGTGCTTGTGGCGGGCGCCATAGCCTTGTGGCGGGCGCCACAAGAAGGAAACGGTTTCCTCTATTTTCAAGTTGAAGGGCATCCAAGTCAATTCCACCTTTTTTATTTGCTTATAAATAGAAACGCGAATTCAGTTTTACAATCATCCAAACTTAGAGCTGAGGCAAACTTAGAAGCAAATTTGTTTCACTTAGGCATATATTCAGTATTTTATAATGGTAATCGCTTCGCACTGGATTGTTACCACAATTGTGTCATCAAGTCTGTGATAGAGTCTGTAATAGAGTTTGGAGCACTTTGGAAGGAAGTTAATCCTGCCGCCATTTTCGTTTCCGCATTGCAATTTACTCAGCCCTCCGATTGGATCAGGTTATTACTCGCCTTTACTTTATTTATTTCCCGCACTCGCTTTACTTTATTTAATACCCGCACTCACTTTTACTTTATTTAGTTCCCCGCACTCGCTTTTACTTAATTTATTTCCCGCACTCGCTTTTACTTTATTTATTTCCTCGCACTCGCTTTTACTTTATTTATTTCCTCGCACTCGCTTTTACTTTATTTATTTTCTCGCACTCGCTTTAAATTATTTACTTTCCGCACTCGCACTACTTTTATTTACTTTCCGCACTCGCACTACTTTTATTTATTTTAATGCACTTTTACTTTACCATGTTTAGCTAAATTTATAAGGCTAGAATGTAAGGATCGTAATTAAACCAGTAATCCGTACAATTGTTCGTAGAAACACTTAAAGGGCTATTTTAACTTTCAACTTAAGTTTTCCCACACTTCAATTCCGTTGGGTAAGATCGAAAGTCGTCCAACGTTTTTATAAACTTAATTGTTTTTAACTATTTCAAAAACAGCGAAAGCGGTTTGTTTAGTTCATTAGGAGTTTTTAACATCAAGAAGAAAAGAGATTTTAAAACTATTTTCGGACGCGTTTATAAGTTTAGAGTCTGGTTCGTAAGAACCTCTTTTGGTTAAGAAATCCAGGTTATAATACTTTTCAACTTAGTCAAGATACTATATTTCTTAAAAATAGGTTTACTACTCTAACGCAATGCACGCCTTTTTATAAGTGACAATAAGAGGGTTTGATTAGGGAGTACAACTCGGTTCTGAATACGCGAAAGCGACAGTTCCTGTTAAATTAGTTCTTTTTAAAGTAGGAAACATTGCCCATAAGTAGTTCTATTAGCAAGTACTTGGATTATCAACTGATTACGTGAATTACATTCGACCCTGTCTTTATTAATTAAATCTATTTCAATACTTTACTTTTCATTGCACACTACGAAAAACACCTATTTTGACTGCCTTTGATAAACACCATAACAACAAATAACGATAGCTTGACACTTGGTCTCTGTGGATTCGACAATCTTTTATATTACTCTGACGCGTTCGTATACTTGCGAACACCGCATCAAGTTTTCCAACGCATCAAAATGTCATAGGCCAAAGGGAATGAATGAATTAAGAAGAGGAATGAGATGAAGTGGGGAGGGGATGCATGAAATCACAAATTGGTCAAAGGAGGACCTTTACCAAATTAATATCATTCATTCACTTTGGGAGATGGAATGTACATTCCATCAATCCCCTAAATCCAATGATATTAATTTGACAAAATCAAATCAACCTTGACCAAGGCCCAATCAACAATAAGCAAACTCAAACAAGTCATTACAAATGGTCAACAAAAATAATTGGCATTTTTGTAATTAAAAATAATAAAATAGTGCATTGAAATCAAATATGTTTTGTCCAATTCCTAAAATCTCATCAAAACACCAAAGAAATGGCCATGAGATTTATCCTAGGTCAAGCAAGGTCAAAGGACCTTGGAGAAAAATTTTCATAATTTTTGGACATTTAAAAATATTTTTAAATAATTAAAAACAAATGAAAAATCAATTAATTCATGAAAAATATTAATAATGGTTCAAAAAATAATTTTAATTCAGAATATGAAAGAGAGAAATATTTGAAATTTTTTGGTGAAAGTCCCATATTTGTTGGATCAATATTGAATTTAATATGACTTATTGAAAATAATGTAATTAAAATAAAAATTCAGAAAATCAAAAATTCATGACCATTAAGCTATGGATAAACATAACGTCAATAAAACTAGAGTCGCCACCGCGCTTTTATTATTTCCAAGGGAAAAGGGAAAAGTACGAACAAAACCCAAGAATAAGAAGTTTTCCAATCTAAACTAATAAAATGCCAGAAATTACAGCTAAGGGGGTTGGTTACACAGAGGGCAGGTGTTTGCAAGTGTCCTAGTTACTCCCAGGGAGCCCTTTTTTGTGTGCATATGTGTTTTTGTACAAAATGATGTTTGCAATAAATAGAGTGGAGGGATGAGAAAAGAATTCATTAATTCCATTTTTGTGTTTGACAAGACCTTCAGACTTGTGCCTACGTACAAACATAAGAATGAGGGATCAAAACCTCGTAGTTCGTGGTATCAATTTCAAACTGAATGAGTTTCTTTTAACAAAAGTTTAAGTTTAACAAAGGCACCAGAGGCCTAAAAATGGTTTGAATGAGTGTTAGTTCTTTTTGGCTTTTGAAATTTTAAGTCAAGTATAGTTAAGTTTATTTACAAGTTTGATTAAGATAAGAGTTTTTAAAAATGCAATGGCATAAGGCCAAAGTTTACAATTTGCAAAATGGTCTAAGTTTAGAAAACAAACACAAGAATAAAAGATTTTTGAAAGGAGGGAGAGATTTGAAATAATGAAATGGGGGAGAGATGAAGAGACTAATCCTAAGCACAAACTTAAAAGTTTAAGAGTTGAAAAGATCTGACCAATGGGCTGCAATCCAATAGACAAGAATGTCATATAAATACCCAAATTTCCCTTGAACTTTAGAATCAATCAATAAAAATACACAAATAGCAAGATGAAGAGCAAGGCATCAAATAAAGATAGCCACATCCAAGCTTAACAACTCCTTGTTTTTCTTCAAAAATTCCCATGCATCAGATGACTTCTAGAAGTAGGCATTATACACAGGTACAAAAGAACAACTTCAAAATGATCATGTTGCAGATGAACTCAAATGGGATCACAACACTTGCTTCAGATGAAGGCATAAATCACAAGCACTTGGTTTCATGAAAGTTGGCATTGACCAATTCCTTTTGCATAGGGAGTGTTGCCTAATTCTAAGTCCATGTCTCAGATCAAATCCAACAGTCCACCCAAATGTCTTTTAGGGTTTTTGTTGTTATTATGTACACTAAGGTCCAAAGGACCACACAAACAAACAAGTATATACAAACACAATGTATCACAAATTATGGCGCAAGTGGGCAAAGTGAAAATGACATTAAAGTAAACAAATTGAATGGTATGAATAATGGCAAATGAATAAAGCTTGAAATTAAAGTACATAAAAGTAAATGGCTTGAAATTAAATGTTAGTTGTTAGTTGATTAAAAGTTAATATTGATTTTGCTTTGGCTTTGTTTAAGTCATTCTTTGGAGAACACTCAACCCACTTGTCACAAGCATGGATCCTTGAACCAATACATCTTACAAAGGAAGGAAAAAAAGGCCAAGTTTCCATACAATACCATGAAAGGGGGGAGACTTACAATCCCACTTACTAGAATGCTATGCCTTTTTGTGTCATAAAGTTAGCACTATGTTAAGCAATCGTAATTGGATTAATGTAGAAGTCACAACTATTTGAGGTCGGGCAATAGAGTTTTGGTGTTAATGCATGTTAGATACATAGTATAATAGACTATGCTCGTGAAACATACCACACACAAAAAGAATATGCAAAAGTGTGGTGGACCTAATCTCATATATACTCATGTTGATTTTGCAATCCACTAGCCTTAGGATATAGAGATATCATAGGTCCATGACATAAAAGAATAAAGAAGGGGAATAAGATGAAGAATGAGGGTGAATGGATTCAACACAAATTGGTCAAAGGAGGACTTTTACCACATTAAGATCATTCATTCATTTTGGGAGATGAAATGTACATTTCATGAATCCCCTAAATCCAATGATCTTAACTTAACAAAGTCAAATCAACCTTGACCAAGGTCCAACAGTACAAGTCAAACTCAACAAGTCAATAATAGAAGCTCAACACAATTTATTGGGCATTTAATCAATTAAAATACTCTAAAATATGCATTGAATTAAATTATGGTTGATCAATTTCCTAAAACCTCAACAAAACACCAAAGAAATGGCCATGAGATTTATCATAGGTCAAACAAGGTCAACGAACCTTGGAGAAATTTTTTCATTATTTTTGGAAACTTAAAACTATTTTTAAACAATTAAAAATATTCACGAAATCAATTAAATCATGAAAAATATTAATAATGATCCAAAAAATGATTTTAATTCATAAAATGAAAGAGGAATTTATTTAAATTTTTTTGGTGAAACACTCATATTTTTTGGATCAATATTAAAATTAATATGAATTAATGAAAATAACACAAATCAAATGAAAATCAAATAATTAGAAAAAACATGGACCACTTGATCTCCCTCATTAATTGAGGTGGCAGATCAGGTGACCACAAGTGTGCAATCCATTATGGGCTCTAGTCAGCGCGCCCCAAACTTGGTAATTCAAACCAATGCTCGTGATTAAAACAAATCAAACAGATCATGTGGCTCTGGACCTTGCCTACTCACCTACCAGAGTAAATCTCCGGTCTCCTTCTTAGGCGAGCCTCGCCGGACTGGTCCAATCATAACCATCACTAAAATTAAAAAGGACGTGATTTTAAAATAAAAATGGCACTGAGCACGAATTTGGCCTCAATTTATCGTAACATAAGTATATTGAGAGATACAAGGAGTTGAAATTTGAGGTGCATGAACTGAGTTGCTCTGATTTGACCTCAAAGCAACTCAATCTTGTTGCCTACATTGGTAGGACTTCAGGCAACCAAGGATCCAATAGAATAATGGAGAATTGAGTGAGAATCGAGGAGATGAAATTTTTTGGAAAATACCTTCAATGCAGGTCTGGATTCACTTGTTCTGGCTTTGGCTCGTCCTTGATCTTACTCAGGATGCTTGCAGAAGTAGATTAGAATTCCCAAAAGGTCTTGGATCCCTAGAGTTTTGAATCTCAAAGCAGCGAGATTCAAACTCAATTTCCAAAGGAAATTCTCAGGATTATCCTCTCAAATGGAAGGGTTCGGTGTTTGGGATCAAAGCTGGCGCGAAGAAGTCCCTAATTCTGAGCATATGGGCCTCTATTTATAGCTGAATCACATGATATTTGAATCTTACAATTGAGTTTCCAAAATTGGCAATGAGTGATGCATGCGTGCATGGGCGTCTACATGCCCATGAGATCATTCCATTTGATCCATAATTGAGTGTGAACAAGTCTGAAATAAAATTGGAGTGCTAGGCAATTGTACATGGAAGCTTGAAGTTTGATTTTTACCAAATGATGATACAATGTTCAAGCCATGCACATCCTATTCAAATCTTGTCCAAAATGGATGAAATTGGACTTTTTGGAAAGCTTAGATCAAGAGGAACAACTTTCATGTTGAACACTTTTCCATTTGAATCTTGTATCATGGTGTATATTGAAGTGGAAATTTGGAAATTTTAACATATCAAAAAAGTTTCTAAGTGTCAAGCCATATGTTCACTTATTTCACTTTGGCTAACCTTTTATGTGAGCCTCAATTAGGAAACGTTCCTTCATAAAAGTTGTATCTCTTTCAAAGTCCTTCAAAATGGTCACAAATTTGACCTCATTTGGATTTGATATGAAGGATTTATGCATTTTTGAAGTTGAGGAAAATCACTTGTTCAATGGTATTGGTCCAAAATGACCTATAATGTATCCTCATATCACATGCTCATAAAAGTTGAATTAGCTCTTCCTCTAAACATCAAAGTTGAATTAGACACCTTGAATTTTATTTCTCAACCTGGAAATCTTTCATCTCATATAAATTGATCAAGTTATGGCCTTGGGAAGTTGACTTCCAAATTAGGGTTTAGACAAACTGACCTATAATCTTTCATCATAAAAAATGCCTTTCCAAGCAAAACTAGATCTACATATAAACATAAAAGTTGTTTGGAATGTCATTTAGAGTAAATTTTCTCTTGGAATCATTTCTCATATGGTAAACATTGTAGGAGATAGGGTCTAGGGAACCCAGTTTTGATCAGATGAATTTCTCTGGTCAACCGCCATCAACCAACTTGCTAGCTTGCAATTCTCTTGACTTTTGGGACTCATGGGAGATGATATAGGCATAATATGATGAAATTTGAAGTATCCCTTGAAACATTTGATCAAATGTTGAAGAAGCTTGATGAAGAAGTTACACAAGATACCTAGATGAACTAGGGTTTCCACTATAGCCATTTGTAGACCATTCTTGATTGAGCTTTTAGAAATGAGGGTCTTAAACCCTAGATATAAATTTGATAGATAAAAGGTGAGCATTTGCCCTACCTACAAAAGAGTTAGATATATACAAAGGCATATTTTTGGTATTTTGGTTAGTAAAAATGCTAAAATACAAAGTATGATACAATCAAATGGTGCATGGTGATCTCTCCCAATGAAAACCCAATTAATGAGGGGTAAGGAGGATGCCAAGATGTGATCACACTGCCAATGCATATGATGAGATAGCATGAGGGATATTAGGGTCAAAATTGGGGTCTTACAGTAACAATATAATAATACACTTGATTGATTGTGAAATAAATGATACTTTGAGTATCATAATGTAACAAAACTCCAACTTTCTCAACACCTAATTTTATAATCAATCATGTAAGCCATAAGGCTTCTTTGGAAGCTTAACCTGCTTCAATGTGCTCTGCTTCAGTTGTCGACATGACCTCTATGGGTTGAGCTGATAATTTCTAACAAATAAGTCCTTATACTAAAGTAAATAAATATCTTATTGTAGACCTCCTATCATCCAGATCAATATCATAGTTTGAATTAGCATATTTTAAAACTGAAGGACCACCATGTTTGTTGCTAAACATGATACCATAACTCGTTGTATCCTTCAAGTACCTGAAAATCTATTTGAGTGCTTGCCAGTGACGCTTTTATGGTTTGGATATAAAATTAAAAAGTTTACTTATATCTTGGGTCAAATATGGTCTTATGAAGACCATGTCATAAAATAAACAACCAATGATATTGACATAAGAAACCTTTGACATATACTCAACTTCTGCATTTATCTTTGGACATTGATCCAATGAGAACTTAAATTGATTTGTCAATGGAGAACTCACAGTCTTCGAATTAATCATGTCAAACTTTTATAACACTCATATCCATGTGAATTTTCATACTTATAATCTTCTTAGTATCACCAAAGTCTTTCTTGTCAAACTCCTTTTCCAACACGATTTTTCAGTTCATTTATATCATGTAAATGATTAGCAACAATTAACGTAACATCAACCTACAATAATAGGAAAACAAAATAGCCATCATCATGGCTTGTAACATAAACACAACAGTCATATTCACACATGTTGTAGCTAGTACGAAGCTTGTATGAATCAAAGGGCTTGTACCATGGCTAGAATAATGTTAAGAAATGTTGTCTTCACATTTTATAGCTCTAAATGCATGTCTTGGATGGCAAACATGGTTAACATAGCTCTGATAGAAGTATGTATGATGACGGGATAGAAAATATCATCATAACAATTCCCCTGATGTTGTGAGTACCCGTTGAACCATTCACCTTCTTTTATGTTACTGCTTGTTTTCTCTTGAACACCTACTTACAACCTATGGACCTTTTCCCCTTAGCAAGTTTAACAAGGTCCCATGTCTATTTTTTCTTTAAGAACGATATCTTCTCCACCATTGCATCCAACACTTACCTTTCTTCTAGTTAACTATAGCCTCTCAAAAGGTGGAAGGGTCTCCATAACTAGTATAAATGCATATGTTGCCAAGTCTTCATGCCCATTTATTTTTGGTGGTTTGGCTTTGTTGAAACTTCAGGTTTGTGGTAAATTTTAGTAACAAAGGATGGTTCCTCTTATGTTTTAGGCACTACATTCATATTATTAGTGGAGGATTAACATCCACCTTCATATGTTAACACACCTGTTTCAACCGACTACTTCAACATCAAATTCTCATAAAACCAACATCCTTGTTGATTACCATATTATTTTTAATCAGATCCCATAACTTAAACTCCTTCACACCTTTTGCATAATCTAAGAAGACACACTTCTTTGACTTTGATCGAGTTGGGATCTTCTTTGAATATATGCACATAAGTTGGACTCCTAAATATCCATAAGGTCTCAAGATCAAGAGGATTACTTGTCTATACCTCCCATTTACCATTACCATCCAATGAAGTCTCTAGTGACCTGTTGGTAAGATAGCATGTAATGCTAACTGCTTCTTCCCAAAAACCTTTTGATAGTCCAACATTTACCTAAATACACATATTTCCCTTTCAGCTAGAGGCCTATTCGTTCTCTCCGTTATACCGTTTTATTATGGTGTCCTATGAAATGATAAATATATTTAAATATTGTGTTCTTCACATAACCTCTTGAAATTCTAATTAATGTACTTTGTCTGATTATCTGATCACAAATACTAGATTTTTATGCCGATTTGATTCTATACACATGCCTTCCACAACTTGAATTTGGTAAAGACTTCAAATTTATGCTTCAATAAGTACACCCAAACCTTACGATAAAAATCATTTGTGAAAGTCACAAAATACCTAGAACTACCCATGGGAACCTCTTTGGTAGGCCCTCACACATCATAATACACATAGTCTAGAATTCCCTTTGTTTTTTGCTTTCTAGTCTAGAAGCGAACACAACATTGTTTCCCAAGTAAACAAAACTTGCATAAATCTAGTATGCGACTACGAACACTCTTAAATAGATTTATCTTATGAAGTTCCATTATCCCACACATACTTAGATGACCTAGATGTGTATGCTAGAGTTTGGTTGAATTATTATCAGACTCAACTAATACAACATTGACTACAACAATGTTTCCCAATCATTTATAGATATTGCTTGCAGTCCTTCTTTCTCTCTTCATAATCAACGTGTCCTTGATAACCTTAATTATATCCCTATCTCTATCAAAACTGTAGGAGAAACCATTTTTGTGTAGTATACCTAGTGAAATCATATTATTCCTTAATTCTTGAATATACCTAACATCCTTCAATTTTTGCACGTAGCCAGTGTCCATGGAAATTTAAATTTATCCCATTCTAGTGATAGTACACGTTTTTATCATCACTCAGATAAACAACTCCAACATTACCTAACCTTAATGAAGTGAAACATTCCCAATCTGGTGTCATATGGTACGAACAACCAGAATCAAGAATCAATGTATATATGCACTTGATGGATGATACACACAATGTATCTATTTTACTGCCAGAATAATCAGTTTGAACCACATTTTTGAATTGGATGTGTCTGACTTTCTGTTTGGACATCCCATATTCCAATGCCCAATTTGTTTACAAATATAACACTTAATTTCTTTCAAATTTTTGTATTTAGACCTCTTCCTTTCATAATCTCCATTACTCGTGTTCCATCCACAATCTTAATCCTCTTTCACTTTATATATTGTCGCTTTGAGTTCCTTCCTCTACCCTTTGTCTACTTTGATAACGAGACTAAAGTGTAGTTCTAATCACATTAACAATGACAATGTTTTTATCATAGGTAAGAGTAGTCACCAAATGGACAAAGGAACTTGGTAACGAGATTGATGATTATGTTATTGAAGATATTGACATGTTGTCGCAAATCATATCCTTCCTACATCTTTATACTATATAGTCATTAATTTAAAAAATATTTTTGCATCCGCATCTTTAACAAATACCAACTCTCCAATTTATCACAAACCTCCTTCAACGTCATTAGGTCTAGGATATGATACATCACCTCGTCTAACTCACATAGAGGAATCAATCTTGTGACCTTTTACTTCATCTATTCCCAAGTAGTACTCTTCATGTTGGTCGATCTTCGTTATCAATCTTCACCCAACATCATGGCATAATCGTCATCTGATACCAACTATTAGAACAACAACTAGTATATAAGATTGAAGAGGAATAAAATTAAACGACAATGAATAATGTACATCCTAGAATTCTCATAGTCGAGTTACAAGTCACCGGGGACGAGCATGGAAATTCGTTATGCCGGGTATTTGCATAATGTAATGAGTGTCGGGTTACTGCATATGAGACAAGTAGGAGCCCAAGTTGTTTAGTTCTAGAAGATTTGGTTTCACACAATGTGTAATCAATGTAACGGCTATAGAGTAGTTCCATGGTGGCACGGGAGTTACATAAAGTGATAAAGATGACTTTACGTGATAATGATGAGAACGACATATGTTATGATCATCATTTAATCATAAGACTTGATGGGACACTTCTTAATGATCTTAGGAAGTGAGATGGGTATAAAATTACTCCCCATCGAGGAATAAAAAGGGGGGATAAACGCATATACAACACCAAAAAAAATCAAGTAATATCCAAGTCTTCGTACCTTTGTGGTCACACCTATTTTGTGTTATGTGAGATTATCCAAAAGTGTTTATTTGGAACATTTGGCGCCCACCGTGAGACCTCAATAAAAATTTCCCAACCCACATAAAAACATCATAATTATACCATAATAATACGATGTCTGGGTCATCTCCCATTAGGATTAAACCTCGCACTCCACCAGACATGGAACAACTTTTGACAGTTGTAGAGAATTTGTGTCATCAGAATGAGTCCTTGCAAGAGAGGGTTCACACACTTCAGTAAATACAAAACATAAGGACGATGAAGTAAAAGAGGAACTCTTGGATCCTCAACCTCTTTTAGAATAAATCTGGTAAGATCAAGTCCCAAATAATTTCAAGTCACCACCTTTTCCATCCTTTGAGGGTAAAAGTGATCCACATATATTTCTTTTAGGGTTTTTGTTTTTATTATGTACATTAAGGTCCAAAAGACCACACAAACAAACAAGTATATACAAACACAATATATCAAAAATTATGGCCCAATTGGGCAAAGTGAAAATGACATTAAAGTAAACAAATTGAATGGTATGAATAATGGCAAATGAATAAAGCTTGAAATTAAAGTAAATAAAAGTAAATGGCTTGAAATTAAATGTTAGTTGTTAGTTGATATTGCTTTTGCTTTGGCTTTGTTTAAGTCATTCTTTGGAAAACATGCAACCCACTTGTCACAAGCATGGATCCTTGAACAAAGACATCTTACAAAGGAAGGAAAAAAGGCCAAGTTTCCATACAATACCATGAAAGAGGGGATATTTACAATCTCACTTACTAGAATGCTATGCCTTTTTGTGTCACAAATTTAGCGCTATATTAAGCAATCGCAATTGGACTTATGTAGAAGTCACAACTATTTGAGGTCAGGCAATAAAATTTTGGTGTTAATGCGTGTTAGAAACATAGTACAATGGACTATCTCATGAAACATACCAAACACAAAAAGAATATGCAAAAGTATGGTGGATCTAATCTCATCCATACTCATGTTGATTTTGTAATCAACTAGCCTTATGATATAGATATATCATAGGTCCATGACATGAAAGAATAAAGAAGGGGAATTAGATAAAGAGGGAGGGGGAATGGAATCAACACAAATTGGTCAAAGGAGGACTTTTACAAAATTAAGATCATTCAATCATTTTGGGAGATGAAATGTACATTTCATCAATCCCTAAATCCAATGATCTTAACTTAACAAAGTCAAATCAACCTTGAGCAAGGCCCAACAACACAATTCAAACTCAACAAGTCAATAATAGAAGCTCAACACAGTCTATTTGGCATTTAATCAATTAAAATCAACTAAAATATGCATTAAATTAAATTATGGTTGATCGATTTCCTAAAACCTCATCAAAATGGCCATGAGATTTATCATAGGTCAAACAAGGTCAAAGGACCTTGGAGAAAAATTTTCATAATTTTTGGAAACTTAAAACTATTTTTAAACAATTAAAAATATTCACAAAATCAATAAAATCCTGAAAAATATTAATAATGATCCAAAAAATAATTTTAATTCAAAAATTGAAAGAGGAATTTTTTTTTGTGAAACTCTCATATTTTTTGGGTCAATATTAAAATTAATATGAATTAATGAAAATAAAACAAATAAAATGAAAATCAAATAATCAGAAAAAATGTGGACCACTTGATCTCCCTCATTAATTGAGGTGGCAGATCAAGTGGCCACAAGGGCGCAATCCATTGTGGACTCTAGTCAGCGCGCCACAAACTTGGTAATTCAAACCAACGCTCGTGGTTAAAACAAATCAAACATATCATGTGGCTTTGGACCTTGCCAACTCACCATCGGAGTAAATCTCTTATCTCTTTCTTAGGCGAGCCTCGTCGGACTGGTCCAATCATAACCATCACTAAAATAAAAAAGAAGGACATGATTTTAAAGTAAAAATTGCACTAAGCACGAATCTGGCCTCAATTTATCCTAACTCCAACTATATTGAGAGATACAAGGAGTTGAAATTCGAGGTGCATGAACTGAGTTGCTTCAATTTAACCTCAAAGCAACTCAATCTTGTTGCCTACATTGGTAGGACTTCAGAAAACCATGGATCCAAGAGAATTATGGAGAATTGAGTGAGAATCGCAGAGATGAAACTTTCTGGAAAATACCTTCGATGTAGGTCTCGATTCACTTTTTCTTGCTTTGGCTCGTGCTTGATCTTACTCAGGATGCTTGTAGAAGTAGATTAGAATGCACAAAATGAAGGAGAATTGCGATCCAAGGCGCAGCGGAATTTAAAAATTTCTCCATTTAGTGATCCTTACGAAAGGGCATGATCAGTGATAGAATCGTTACCTCTTGTGGCGATTCAAACCTTTGGTGCAGATCTCTTGTAACAATCAAAACCTTGGATACAAATCCACGGTGCGATCACGAACGTTGAATGATGACAACGTCTCTACTCAGTCCACACGAACGGATTCCTTCCATCTAAGTGCTAGCTGGTACGAATGAAGGCTTTGAGTGTGAGAGAGAGGGAAACGAAACTCCAAGTCTTCACTTGAGTTTGAGTCTGAATGGAGTGACAATGCTTCTACCCAAGGGTTCTATTTATAGAACCACTTGTGTGGGCTTCAAGCTAAAAAGCCCACTTAAGTGTATTTTGGCCCATATCTCATAATATTCCAAAATCACTTAAGTATTTGGTACCTTACCATATTTCGTATTCCACTTAAGTGCACCGTACCTTACGATGTTCCTTAGTTACTCTACCTCTCATCAATCCGTCCTTTGTGTGTGACCCTGTAGGTTTTCGCGACGTTGGAAATTATATTAAATCACGCATTTAACATAATAAACAGTGAGCGGTATCTAGCAACACATCACTGCTACCCAAGTCACGAAAATGTCATGTGATCTGACAAAACCTCCTGTGATAATAATTATGTGTATAATTACCCCTTTGCCCTTATGTCTATATTGAACACAAGGTATAGACCGTGTCACCCTTGTCCAGTTCAATATTGGTCCCATAGACATTTATCCTGTTACGCAGGATGGGTAAATTCCATCTAGGACACTCTTGTCCCTCAGCATGCTTTGTGGAGTACCCATCAACTGTCTTTATGGTTATCCAGTTACGGATAACGTTGGATCAGCAATAAAGCACTCGACTCTATATCTAGGATCCATAGTGGTTTCAGGTCGAAGAGTGGTATACACTATTATCACCATGAGAATAACTTATGACACTTTGCATAACTTTCTATATAGTATTCTCATAGCGGGTCAATCCGGTATAAATATTACTCCTAATATTCATACCTATGTTTAAGACTTGATAACTCTTTATCCATGATCCATGAGATGTGACCATCAGTCTACAAACATAATAGTCTTAATGCTTTAATGTTATCCCACTTCACACTAAAGCTCGACTACGGATACTTTAAGAATAGTGTCCTTATGTTTAATGTGTTCTCATGATTAAGTCACACTTAATACATTAAACGGACTATCTATTCCAGGGACTTTATTAATCAACCATAATAAAGAAAAAGCCTTTTATTATTTATTAATAAATAATTCGATACAAGTACCAAAAGTATTGGCCTCTAGGGCTTACACCAACACAAAAGGCCTTGGATCCCTGGAGTTTTGAATCTAAAAAAAACGAGATTCAAACTCAATTTCCAAAGGAAATTCTCAGGATTATCCTCTCAAATGGAAGGATTTGGTGTTTGGGATCAAAGTTGGCGCGAAGGAGTCCCTAATTCTGAGCATATGGGCCTCTATTTATAGATGAATCACATGATATTTGCACCTTACAATTGCGTTTCCAAAATTGGCCATGAGTGATGCATGTGTGCATGGGCGTGTACAGAGTCATGAGATCATTCCATTTGATCCATAATTGAGTGTGAACAAGTCTGAAATCAAATTGGAGTGCTAGGCAATTGTACATGGAAGCTTGAAGTTTGACTTTTGCCAAATGATGATACAATTTTCAAGCCATGCGCAACCCACCCAAATCTTAGAATCATTTTTATATGGTAAACATTATAGGAGATAGGGTCTAGGGAACCCAGTTTTGATCTGATGAATTTCTCTGGTCAACCACCATCAACCAACTTGCTAGCTTGTAATTCTCTTGACTTTTGGGTCTCATGGTGTCGCAACGTGAAAAACAACCGGCGGAAAATAAAGAGCTGCCACCAATGCTATTCATCCTATGACAGAAAGGGAGCGCAAGACTAACCTAAGAAAGGGAAAGGAATGGTCTTATGACCAGAGATTACAAGGCACGGGGGTCAGTTACGCAAGGGGAAGGTGTTAGCACCCCTCACGTCCGCCGTACTCGACGGGATCCAAGCTCAAAAGATAGCTTAAAGGAAAAGAAAGGGTTGCTGCTAAACTGCTTAAAGAAATTGCACAAACTGGAACAATAAACAGGTGGGGAAGAGAAAGAAGACGAAGGAAATGGACTCGGCAGGATGTCTCATCCTGGGCCTACGTAGTTTGTCAGAAACAAACATCAGAGTCAACGTAGTTCAGGAAAGGGAGACATGCTCGCTAAGACATCGCGTCTTATGCCTACATATCTTTTCTATCCAGAGGAGAATCAGAACACTCGTAGCTCGGCTAACGCACACCGAAACAAGACACCAAAAAGGGACGCTGAGACGTCAAAAGACACACCCAACAGGAAACAGAATGCCAATACATGGACTTACACCCGACTCCTGACAACGACAAACACAAACAGGAAACAGAATGCCAATACATGGACTTACACCCGACTCCTGACAATAACAAACAAAAACAGGAAACAGAATGCTAATACATGGACTTACATCCGACTCCTAACAATAACCCACAAAAGGAAACAGAATGCCAATACATGGACTTATATCCGACTCCTAACAATAACAAACGCTAACCAGCGAACACCAAAGATGAACCCCAAATGATAACAATCATCACCAATGAACCCCAAAGATGAACCCCAAGTGAACCCCAATATGAACCCCAAGATGAATGACAACCGTCATAAATGAACCCCGAAGATGAACCCCAAATGAATCTCAAAGATGAACCCCAAATGAATCCCAATATGAACTCCAAGATGAATGACAACCGCCATAAATGAACCCCGAAGATGAACCCCAAATGAATCTCAAAGATGAACCCCAAATGAATCTCAAAGATGAACCCCATAAGGTATAAACATACCACACACGCCCACGCTGGACAAACAAGTACTCATACCAAAACAAAGAAGAGGGTGAACACACTAAAAAACAACACAACAAAAAAGAAAAAGGGGGCCCGGAGAGATTGCTCACAACCTCCTGCCTACGTATCTCATCTGGTATGAGAATCAGGGCGACGTAGTGCCCCTTAATAGGGGTAAAACACTTTCCTAACTAGAGACCAGGGAGACAACAAACTAATAGGGAGACTAAGACTCGAGCCTAATAGTTGTCATGCAATCAACTCCCTAGGTTGAGGTCTCTAACAAGAACTTAACTCACATAGGAAGCGAGTCAACTCAAGTCTAAACTCTACATACGTTCAACCTCCTCAGAAGTTAATCGTACGACTCCTACAGGAAAGAAGATGAGAAGAGGAAAGCAGATAAACACATCACCACAAGTAAACAAACATCACACCCTATATCCATACTAGAGGCTCAAACAATGGGTGGGTTTTAGTCAAGAGGGTTCATATCAACCTCGACAAACAAGCCAAACTGTAATGGGTAATCTGTAGCTCTTAACCACTAACATTGAACGTCAGGATGAGCAGATCAAAATGGTAATGAGGATGAGACCTCATGCTCTTAACCCTGGCCTGGGTTAGCTCATGACACAGAAAGCGTGGGGATCTAGAAAGTGGGATCCTATTCCACTTGACAGACTCTGGACAAAGATATGGGGCACATGTTCAGAAGCATCAGCACGTAGTGCGAGCATAAAGAACGACACACTGAATAATGGGGGATTGGCTACTAATCCCTTTTATCCGTCAATTTCCTCTTCTCTTGGAGGTCTTATCAAATAACATATGCCTCTCCTTGGAGGTCTTTGGGCACAATTTAAACAAACACAAATAGAGCCTCTGAAGGAGGGCTTGCCAGCAAAATGCCTGCAAAAAAGGTGACAGGACTTCCAAACTACATGGAGTAAGAAGCTAACTACCTGAGTGGTGTGTCAACCACAATCCAAAGCTCAAGCAAGAGCTAAAGCAAGCAAGCAACTAAGGTACCTATACAAAGACTAAACAGTTTGTACTTCAGTCGTACAACCAGAAAAAACAAGCAGTGAAACCCTCTAACAGTTACACAACTCAATGCATTAGTGCTCTAGCACTCAAATAAGCTCATGAGCTCACAACATCAATTACAACCCTACAAAACAAACATAGGTCAGAACTCAAATGTATCTCACAAGGTGAGAACAAACCCAATCATCAATGATGAGTATCCACCTGAAACACAAGACAAAGTTAGTTTATGTACCTCCAATCAACACAACAAAACCCTAGTGCAAAGGCCAAACTCAAAACCTAACCAAATGACCAATCCAGGGCCCATCCTTTGGCACATTACGCCTTCAAACACTCTCCAAAATGTCCTCAAAAGGACCAACATCAAATCAATATCCAAGTGCCTCAAATGGCCTATGTAATGTGATGACAAAAAATATGCACAAAAATGAACTTCCAACTTAGAAAATTCAAATCAAATCATAAATGCATGCAATGACTTTGAGATTTTTTGTGTAAGTTCCTCATGCCTTGAAGGTCCAATATGCAAAAGATCAAATCCAGAATGATGCAAATGCTATGTGAACAAAAATGCACCAATTCAATGTCAAAAATGTGACACAAATTGTCATATTTTTCTCTATGTGTCAGAAGTGATGATAACATGTGAGAAAAATTCCAAACTAGTGATCAAAAATTCATATTATGTATGAATGTCATGTATGCAAAAAATTGGATCAAAAGGTTCAACATAGAGAATTTCACAATGCATTGAATGCAATAGGTCAATTTGGCACAACCTTGATTCAAAAATTCACACATAAAAATCCAGGCATCAACAATTCATGAAATCAACACCATAAAATAATAGAGATCCATACAAATCTATGAAAAAAAAATTGGGACTCATTTGGACTATTTTTGCATTTTTTATGAATTTTCTAAAATGACTAAAATAATTGAATTATACAAATGAAAATGGAGGGAAATAATATTATTCAAATTAAATCAGAAAAATCACGAGCCACACGATATGGCGCGCTCATCAAATCAATGGTCCATGTTTAAACCATCAAAACGCACCGTTTCATTAAATGAATTAGCACGCACAGTCACTAGTCAGCGCATGCGTGGCTTGGTCAAGCGCTCCTCCACCAATCAACCTTCCACGCAGTGAACACATGGATCCACATCATCCAAAACCCTAACAACACGCAGACACCGGAGCTACAGCTCCGGTCGTCTTCTCCGATGAATGCACGGTGGCTCTCACGGCGGTGCCACCATGAAATTTTCCAGAAATTCTCAAGGCCTACACCATTCCACTCCTCTTCCAACGCTTATTCCAAATATGCTATTGGTTTCTCCTAATTCCTCCTATGTTTTGAAAATCGAAGAGAATAAATTCCTAGATCTAAACTTCCAGTCCACATAACATCCTCAATTCTCACTCAAATTCAATTCTAAACACATATCCATGCTCTACTCAACAAGATCTACAGTTCTATATCATGAAATCAGCAAAAGGAGAAAGTGAATTTGAAGTCACCTTGGAATGGAGCTCTCTGAAACCTCGATCTCACAAGCTATGAAGCTCCAGATCAACCTCCTTGAACCTCCTTTGAAGCTTTATGCCAAAAGAACTGGTTGAAGCCTCTTGAATGCATCTCAATTTCCAACTTCCATCTTCATGAGAATGCACATGAACTGCTTGAAATCTTGATGAATTGCACCAAATAAATGATGATTCTTGATCAGTGAAGGATGATGATCAAAAATATGCAAGAATCTTTGAGAATTATGTGGAAAAAATGAAGAATCTAAGAGAGAGAAAGTTGAGAGAGTTCTTGAATTTTTGATCTGAAATTGGTGGTTATGGCAGTTAGGATTAGGGTTTGGCTATTTATACTTCATGCTAATCACACTGAAAACCAATTTAGCCATTCACTAAACATGATTAGTGAGTTGTGAAGCCATTTGCAAAAAACTGAAAATTGACACTTCATGGCCATAATACACGTGAGACATCCCATGCTAAGCTTCCAATCCTCTCCTGAACAACCAAGGGCTAGGATTTTAAGATCATTTAGCTTACATCTCAAGCCAAAAATGAATGGGGAAGATTTATTCCATTTTGGACATGTGTGAAATAATGTGAATTTCGACCATGATCCCTTTGCATAATTGAGACAAATGAGGTCATTTTGAGATGCCTTGATCATGAGAAGCATTTTGCAAAAAGAATGAACCAATTTGAAGCGTTACATCAAAAGTTAGGCCATTTTGAATTTCCATGCACACTTTGTGATCAAATGACTATAACTCCTCAACCAATCATCATATGGACATGAATTAGGACTTTTTGGAAAGTGGGGGACAAAGATCTACAACTTTCATGTTCCACAAAATTCCATTTGAAACACCCTTGATATTGCAAAGTCAAGTTGAAAGTGGACCAAAAACTTGCCAAATTTGGAAACTTTGAATTATAGGTCACTTTCCATTTTTAGTAACTTTGCCATGACCTTTGAATCTTCAAGATGGATGTTTAAAATGATGAATGGACCCCATTTGAACATGATTGAGGTGTCTCCACTCATTTCCCCACCTCATAGCCCTCAGTTGACTGCATAGTTTACTTTTGGTCCTCAGATGACCTTGAAATGCCTTGATGATGATAGAACCATGATGATGGTGATATCTCCTTGCAAATGAGATGATGCTCAATGTAACACCCTTCTAAAATACCCCAAATATTTAATTAAAAATAATAAACATATAACAATTCAGAGTAATTATGCCATTCAAGGGTGTCACACAATTATTCACACCATTCAACAATATAACGGTCATGCTCTTTTATTAATTCAAAACATAAACATTTGCATAAAACGCAGCGGATAGAGATCTCCTCAATCATGTAAAATATGTAACATTCACATGTAAATTATTCAACAACATAAAACATCCCATCCCGATGTTACATCTATCAGAGCACGACCCACTAAGGAGACTACACTAGACTCCAAGCATTCGCTTCTACTCAACTCATTTCTCGTTACCTGAAAAATAGTTGTAAGGGTGAGTTCCTCAATCAATATAATAAGCATTATAGAATATAATGTCATGTTAAGCAATTTAACACATTAATCACCCTAATCGCAACATACAATCAGTAACAGCACATCAGCTCAACCTCATACTCAACACCAACATAAAACACAAGTATAATCTCAAATCATACTCCATAACAACACAAACACACGTATAATATTGGAATACATCCATTCATATTATACGCCATACATACATTATGCAATGAGACTCCACACATGCGGTACCGACTATTCTTGAACATATAGTTCAAGCTCACCGATCCCTCCAGATACGGCTACTAAGCTCACTAGTCCCACTCATTTGAGACCTAGTGACTCACTCACTAATTCCTCACCATGGGAATTAGCTACAGCCCCGAAGGCTAGACTATGCACACTAATCATCTAGCATGCAAACATCAACAACAAATCCACAATGATTCACTCACTAATTCCTCACCATGGGAATTAGCTACAGCCCCAAAGGCTATGCTATGCATGCTAATCATCTCGCAATGCAGCATCAACAACAATTCACAACGGACATATGCTCACACTCTAAGCCATACAACAGTCCATTCACACATACATGCATAATACATACATTCGCATCATTATGCATACCATCATACATCATCAACACATGTATCAACACATCATTATCATGTAAATCAATTAAACACAGTATTAGCACACTCTACTAATACCTATACTGCTCAAAACAGCGGGAAATAATCCCTATTACATCATACGCCAACATAGGCCAACTCTCAATTATGTACACAACATTAAAAAGCCAATTTTTCCACTCTGCAACAGTGTTAACCGGTTAACGCCCTGGGTTAACCGGTTAACGCAGGCAAAAACACATTTTCTGGCAAAACGCAACAGTGTTAACCCGTTAACGCCCTGGGTTAACCGGTTAACGCAGGCAAAACAACACCTTTTCACAATTCAAAACAGTGTTAACCGGTTAACACCCTCGGTTAACCGGTTAACACAGACAAAACAGCAGTTCCTGCGCTAACACAAGGCAGAATGCAGAATTCTCCGCATTTTCCGCCGTTGGAGGACTTCCGGACCTCCGATTCCGATTCCGTAAAAAGCTATACGCTCGGAATTTCACAACTAACCCAAACACAGATTCAATTACAGTCTAAATACAATTTATCCAACATAATTCTTTAGCATCAATAATCCCAATTAGGGTCAAATTAACGGCTTATCACTACCCATCACATATTATCCCATAATACCCATTAATCGACGATAAACCCCCCTTACCTGATTAACCCGGCGAATCTCAAGCTCCAAGCTCTTCTCTTCTCCAACCTTCTTCCTCTTGCTCTGCCTCTTGCCCTTTTCCTCTTTCACGATCGCTTCTCTGCTTTTTCACGTAAAAACCTTTTTTTTCCAAAATGAACTCTTTTTCCTTAATTCCCACTTATATATTTTCCAAATTATATTATTATTCCAATAATAATAATAATTCAATAATTCCAACATAATAATAATAATAATAATCCAATTATCTAATTAAATTAATAAATATATTATTAACTTAATTTAAATAATTATCATATTATTATCGGGGTGTTACAACTCTCCCCCACTAAAAGAGTTTTCGTCCTCGAAAACATACCTCAAGCGAACAACTCCGGGTAAGACTCCTTCATCTTACTCTCCAGTTCCCAAGTCACATTGCCACCTGCTGGTCCTCCCCAAGCTACCTTCACCAAGGCAATCTCTTTACCCCGCAACTGCTTCAACTCCCGATCCTCGATCCTCATAGGTGATGTTTCAACAGTCAGGTTATCTCTCATCTGTACATCATCTACTTGGACTACATGCGACGGATCATGAATGTACCTCCTCAACTGAGACACATGAAAAACCTCATGCAAATTCGCAAGCGACGGCGGTAAAGCGACACGATAGGCTACCTCCCCTATCCTCTCCAAAATCTGATAAGGACCAATAAATCGAGGTGTCAACTTCTTCGACTTCAAAGCTCGACCAACACCAGTTATCGGAGTAACACGAAGAAACACATGATCTCCCTCTTGGAACTCAAGTGACTTCCTCCTCTTATCATGATAACTCTTCTGACGACTCTGAGCAATTCTCATCTTCTCCTGAATCATCTTAATCTTTTCTGTAGTCTGTTGAACAATCTCCGGTCCAACCACAACACTCTCACCGGACTCATACCAACATAACGGTGTCCGACATCTCCTACCATACAAAGCTTCAAACGGTGCCATACCAATGCTCGAAAGAAAACTATTGTTGTAGGTAAACTCAATCAAAGGCAAATAACAATCCCAAGCACCTCCTTTTTCCAAAACACAAGCCCTCAAAAGATCCTCTAGTGACTGAATCGTCCTCTCAGTCTGACCATCAGTCTGCGGATGATATGCAGAACTCAATCTCAGCTTAGTTCCCAAAGCCTTCTGCAAACCTTCCCAGAACTTCGATGTAAATCTAGGATCTCTGTCCGAAACAATACTCGACGGAATACCATGCAAACTTACAATCTTCTCAATATACAACTCGGCTAGTCTCTCTAACGGATAATCCATTCTGATCGGAATGAAATGAGCCGATTTCGTCAATCTATCAACAATCACCCAAATAGCTTCAAAATTCTTACTTGTCCTCGGCAACCCAGAAACAAAATCCATACTGATACTATCCCACTTCCACTCTGGAATAGCCAACGGTTGCATTAGCCCAGACGGCTTCTGATGCTCAATCTTTGACTTCTGACAAGTCAAACAGGAATAAACAAAACTCGCAATTTCTCTTTTCATTCCCGGCCACCAAAATAACTTTTTCAAATCATGATACATCTTCGTAGCTCCAGGATGAATACTCAAACCACTACGATGTCCTTCTTCAAGAATACTCTTCTTAAGTTCGGTAACATCCGGAATACACACCCGATTACCAAATTTCAAAACACCATTCTCATCAACTCTGAATTCACCACCTTGACCTTGATTCACTAAAGTCAACTTATCAACCAAAAGCACATCGGACTTCTGACCCTCTCTGATCTCATCCAGAATACCACTCGTTAACTTCAACATTCCCAATTTAACACTATTGTGAGTACTCTCACACTCCAAACTCGAGTCTCTAAACTGCTCAATTAAATCCAATTCCTTAACCATTAACATAGACATATGCAATGATTTCCGACTCAATGCATCAGCCACTACGTTTGCTTTACCCGGATGGTAATTCAAACCAAAGTCATAATCCTTCAGAAATTCTAACCATCTCCTCTGTCTCATATTTAGCTCTTTCTGATCAAACAAATACTTTAAACTCTTATGGTCACTGAAAACCTCAAATCTTGATCCATACAAGTAATGCCTCCATAACTTCAGAACAAACACTACAGCTGCCAACTCTAAATCGTGTGTCGGATAGTTCCTCTCATGAACCCTCAGTTGTCTCGAAGCATAAGCTATAACCTGCTTATTCTGCATCAACACACCACCCAAACCCAACAATGAAGCATCACAGTAAACCTCAAATGATTCCGACGAACTCGGTAATATCAGAATAGGAGCAGTAGTTAACCTTCTCTTTAACTCTTGGAAACCTTCTTCACATTTTGAGTCCCAAACAAACGCTTGCCCCTTTCTGGTCAACATCGTCAACGGTAACGCCAACTTAGAAAATCCCTCAATGAACTTCCTATAATACCCTGCAAGTCCAAGAAAACTCCTTATCTCAGAAACTGACTTCGGAGCTTCCCACTTAGATACCGCTTCTATCTTAGAAGGATCAACAACAACACCACCTCTTGAAATCACATGACCAAGAAAACTAACCTCTTCTAACCAAAATTCACATTTAGAGAGTTTAGCAAATAACTTCTTTTCTCGTAGAACTTCTAAAACCACTCTCAAATGCTCAGCATGGTCTTCTTCAGATTTCGAATACACCAAAATGTCATCAATAAACACCACAACAAACTGGTCTAGGTACGGATGGAAAATTCTATTCATATACTCCATGAATACTCCAGGCGCATTAGTCACACCAAAAGGCATTACAGAATACTCATAATGTCCATACCTTGTCCTGAAAGCAGTCTTCTGAATATCCTCAGTTTTCACACGTATCTGATGATACCCAGATCTCAAATCTATCTTGCTGAACAGACTCGCACCAACCAACTGATCCATCAAATCATCAATCCTCGGCAAAGGATACCGATTCTTGATCGTCACTTTATTCAGTTGCCTGTAATCCACACACAACCTCATAGTACCTTCTTTCTTCTTAACCAATAACACTGGCGCACCCCACGGTGACACACTCGGACGAATAAACTTCTTATCCAACAGATCTTCCAGCTGACTCTTCAACTCAGCTAACTCAACAGCAGACATACGATACGGAGCCATCGATATCGGTCTAGTACCAGGTACCAAATCAATCGAGAACTCAACTTCACGCTCTGGCGGTAATTCATTCACTTCTTCGGGAAACACATCAGGAAAATCACACACCACTGCTAGATCACAAATCACCAGTTTATCTTTAGCCTCTAAAGTCGCTAACAGCATAAACAACTCTGCCCCATCTGCTACTGCCTCATCCACTTGTCTCGCTGATAGAAACCAACTCTTTCCTTCTTCGATCTCAGGAAATATCACAGTCTTATCAAAACAGTTAATAGAAACTCGGTTAAACACCAACCAGTTCATACCCAGAATAACATCAATCTGCACTAACGGAAGACACACAAGGTCTATCCCAAAATCTCTACCAAAAATACTCAAAGGACAACTCAAGCAAACTGAAGTAGTAGTCACTGAACCCTTTGCAGGAGTATCAATCACCATACTACCATACATCTCAGATATCTCTAACTTAAGTTTCACAGCACAATCCAAAGATATAAAGGAATGAGTAGCACCGGTGTCAATAATAGCTACAAGAGGAAAGCCATTAATATAACACGTACCTCGGATCAAACGATCATCTGCAGAAGTCTCAGAACCCGATAAAGCAAAGACCTTGCCTCCTGACTGATTCTCTTTCTTCGGCTTAGGACACTGTGGACTGATATGACCCAACTCTCCACAGTTGAAACAAGTTACAGTCTTCAACCGACACTCTGCAGCCAAATGACCACCTTTGCCACACTTGAAACACTTCATCTCAGCACTGGTACACTCATGGACACGATGTCCAGCCCGACCACATCTATAACACTTAGCAGGGGCACTAGAGTCTCCCCCACTAGGCCTCTTCATCCCACTCTGCTTCTGAAAACCCTTGCCAGCTGCATACGGTTTTCCACGATCATTCTGATTCTTGCCTTTCCTATCAACCCTTTGCTGATAACTCTCTGCTCTGGCTTTGGAATCCTGTTCAAAAATCCTACAACAGTCAACCAAGTCAGAAAACACTCTGATCCGTTGGTATCCAATAGCCTGTTTGATCTCGGGACGTAACCCGTTCTCAAACTTCACACATTTCGAAAATTCTCCAGCAGCCTCATTATAGGGAGTGTAATACTTCGACAGTTCTGTGAACTTAGCAGCATACTCAGTAACAGACTTGTTACCCTGCTTCAATTCCAAGAACTCTATCTCTTTCTTTCCTCTGACATCTTCTGGAAAGTACTTCCTCAGGAATCTCTCTCTGAACACAGCCCAAGTGATTTCAGCATTCCCAGCAGTTTCCAACTCAGTGCGGGTAGCAACCCACCAATCATCAGCTTCTTCTGACAGCATATGCGTACCGAACCTGACTTTCTGGTTATCGGCACACTCAGTTACTCGGAAGATCGTCTCGATCTCCTTCAACCACTTCTGAGCGCCATCTGGATCGTATGCTCCCTTGAACATTGGAGGATTGTTCTTCTGGAACTCACTCAATTGACGAGCAGCTCCCATTCCCACAACATTCGGATTCCCTCCAAGTACTCCAGCTAGCATACCCAGAGCCTCAGCAATCGCAGCATCATCTCTACCTCTTCCAACAATCTCTATTCTGAAAACCCAAACAAGCTAAAACAATAAGTACTGATAGGGTTGCACAACACCTATCCCGTACAGGGGAAACAGAATAATTACGACTCGACTCGACCGACTATGCTCTGATACCACTAATGTAACACCCTTCTAAAATACCCCAAATATTTAATTAAAAATAATAAACATATAACAATTCAGAGTAATTATGCCATTCAAGGGTGTCACACAATTATTCACACCATTCAACAATATAACGGTCATGCTCTTTTATTAATTCAAAACATAAACATTTGCATAAAACGCAGCGGATAGAGATCTCCTCAATCATGTAAAACATGTAACATTCACATGTAAATTATTCAACAACATAAAACATCCCATCCCGATGTTACATCTATCAGAGCACGACCCACTAAGGAGACTACACTAGACTCCAAGCATTCGCTTCTACTCAACTCATTTCTCGTTACCTGAAAAATAGTTGTAAGGGTGAGTTCCTCAATCAATATAATAAGCATTATAGAATATAATGTCATGTTAAGCAATTTAACACATTAATCACCCTAATCGCAACATACAATCAGTAACAGCACATCAGCTCAACCTCATACTCAACACCAACATAAAACACAAGTATAATCTCAAATCATACTCCATAACAACACAAACACACGTATAATATTGGAATACATCCATTCATATTATACGCCATACATACATTATGCAATGAGACTCCACACATGCGGTACCGACTATTCTTGAACATATAGTTCAAGCTCACCGATCCCTCCAGATACGGCTACTAAGCTCACTAGTCCCACTCATTTGAGACCTAGTGACTCACTCACTAATTCCTCACCATGGGAATTAGCTACAGCCCCGAAGGCTAGACTATGCACACTAATCATCTAGCATGCAAACATCAACAACAAATCCACAATGATTCACTCACTAATTCCTCACCATGGGAATTAGCTACAGCCCCAAAGGCTATGCTATGCATGCTAATCATCTCGCAATGCAGCATCAACAACAATTCACAACGGACATATGCTCACACTCTAAGCCATACAACAGTCCATTCACACATACATGCATAATACATACATTCACATCATTATGCATACCATCATACATCATCAACACATGTATCAACACATCATTATCATGTAAATCAATTAAACACAGTATTAGCACACTCTACTAATACCTATACTGCTCAAAACAGCAGGAAATAATCCCTATTACATCATACGCCAACATAGGCCAACTCTCAATTATGTACACAACATTAAAAAGCCAATTTTTCCACTCTGCAACAGTGTTAACCGGTTAACGCCCTGGGTTAACTGGTTAACGCAGGCAAAAACACATTTTCTGGCAAAACGCACAGTGTTAACCGGTTAACGCCCTGGGTTAACCGGTTAACGCAGGCAAAACAACACCTTTTCACAATTCAAAACAGTGTTAACCGGTTAACACCCTGGGTTAACCGGTTAACGCAGACAAAACAGCAGTTCCTGCGCTAACACAAGGCAGAATGCAGAATTCTCCGCATTTTCCGCCGTTGGAGGACTTCCGGACCTCCGATTCCGATTCCGTAAAAAGCTATACGCTCGGAATTTCACAACTAACCCAAACACAGATTCAATTACAGTCTAAATACAATTTATCCAACATAATTCTTTAGCATCAATAATCCCAATTAGGGTCAAATTAACGGCTTATCACTACCCATCACATATTATCCCATAATACCCATTAATCAACGATAAACCCCCCTTACCTGATTAACCCGGCGAATCTCAAGCTCCAAGCTCTTCTCTTCTCCAACCTTCTTCCTCTTGCTCTTCCTCTTGCCCTTTTCCTCTTTCACGATCGCTTCTCTGCTTTTTCACGTAAAAACCTTTTTTTTCCAAAATGAACTCTTTTTCCTTAATTCCCACTTATATATTTTCCAAATTATATTATTATTCCAATAATAATAATAATTCAATAATTCCAACATAATAATAATAATAATAATCCAATTATCTAATTAAATTAATAAATATATTATTAACTTAATTTAAATAATTATCATATTATTATCGGGGTGTTACAACTCTCCCCCACTAAAAGAGTTTTCGGCCTCGAAAACATACCTCAAGCGAACAACTCCGGGTAAGACTCCTTCATCTTACTCTCCAGTTCCCAAGTCACATTGCCACCTGCTGGTCCTCCCCAAGCTACCTTCACCAAGGCAATCTCTTTACCCCGCAACTGCTTCAACTCCCGATCCTCGATCCTCATAGGTGATGTTTCAACAGTCAGGTTATCTCTCATCTGTACATCATCTACTTGGACTACATGCGACGGATCATGAATGTACCTCCTCAACTGAGACACATGAAAAACCTCATGCAAATTCGCAAGCGACGGCGGTAAAGCGACACGATAGGCTACCTCCCCTATCCTCTCCAAAATCTGATAAGGACCAATAAATCGAGGTGTCAACTTCTTCGACTTCAAAGCTCGACCAACACCAGTTATCGGAGTAACACGAAGAAACACATGATCTCCCTCTTGGAACTCAAGTGACTTCCTCCTCTTATCATGATAACTCTTCTGACGACTCTGAGCAATTCTCATCTTCTCCTGAATCATCTTAATCTTTTCTGTAGTCTGTTGAACAATCTCCGGTCCAACCACAACACTCTCACCGGACTCATACCAACATAACGGTGTCCGACATCTCCTACCATACAAAGCTTCAAACGGTGCCATACCAATGCTCGAAAGAAAACTATTGTTGTAGGTAAACTCAATCAAAGGCAAATAACAATCCCAAGCACCTCCTTTTTCCAAAACACAAGCCCTCAAAAGATCCTCTAGTGACTGAATCGTCCTCTCAGTCTGACCATCAGTCTGCGAATGATATGCAGAACTCAATCTCAGCTTAGTTCCCAAAGCCTTCTGCAAACCTTCCCAGAACTTCGATGTAAATCTAGGATCTCTGTCCGAAATAATACTCGACGGAATACCATGCAAACTTACAATCTTCTCAATATACAACTCGGCTAGTCTCTCTAACGGATAATCCATTCTGATCGGAATGAAATGAGCCGATTTCGTCAATCTATCAACAATCACCCAAATAGCTTCAAAATTCTTACTTGTCCTCGGCAACCCAGAAACAAAATCCATACTGATACTATCCCACTTCCACTCTGGAATAGCCAACGGTTGCATTAGCCCAGACGGCTTCTGATGCTCAATCTTTGACTTCTGACAAGTCAAACAGGAATAAACAAAACTCGCAATTTCTCTTTTCATTCCCGGCCACCAAAATAACTTTTTCAAATCATGATACATCTTCGTAGCTCCAGGATGAATACTCAAACCACTACGATGTCCTTCTTCAAGAATACTCTTCTTAAGTTCGGTAACATCCGGAATACACACCCGATTACCAAATTTCAAAACACCATTCTCATCAACTCTGAATTCACCACCTTGACCTTGATTCACTAAAGTCAACTTATCAACCAAAAGCACATCGGACTTCTGACCCTCTCTGATCTCATCCAGAATACCACTCGTTAACTTCAACATTCCCAATTTAACACTATTGTGAGTACTCTCACACTCCAAACTCGAGTCTCTAAACTGCTCAATTAAATCCAATTCCTTAACCATTAACATAGACATATGCAATGATTTCCGACTCAATGCATCAGCCACTACGTTTGCTTTACCCGGATGGTAATTCAAACCAAAGTCATAATCCTTCAGAAATTCTAACCATCTCCTCTGTCTCATATTCAGCTCTTTCTGATCAAACAAATACTTTAAACTCTTATGGTCACTGAAAACCTCAAATCTTGATCCATACAAGTAATGCCTCCATAACTTCAGAACAAACACTACAGCTGCCAACTCTAAATCGTGTGTCGGATAGTTCCTCTCATGAACCCTCAGTTGTCTCGAAGCATAAGCTATAACCTGCTTATTCTGCATCAACACACCACCCAAACCCAACAATGAAGCATCACAGTAAACCTCAAATGATTCCGACGAACTCGGTAATATCAGAATAGGAGCAGTAGTTAACCTTCTCTTTAACTCTTGGAAACCTTCTTCACATTTTGAGTCCCAAACAAACGCTTGCCCCTTTCTGGTCAACATCGTCAACGGTAACGCCAACTTAGAAAATCCCTCAATGAACTTCCTATAATACCCTGCAAGTCCAAGAAAACTCCTTATCTCAGAAACTGACTTCGGAGCTTCCCACTTAGATACCGCTTCTATCTTAGAAGGATCAACAACAACACCACCTCTTGAAATCACATGACCAAGAAAACTAACCTCTTCTAACCAAAATTCACATTTAGAGAGTTTAGCAAATAACTTCTTTTCTCGTAGAACTTCTAAAACCACTCTCAAATGCTCAACATGGTCTTCTTCAGATTTCGAATACACCAAAATGTCATCAATAAACACCACAACAAACTGGTCTAGGTACGGATGGAAAATTCTATTCATATACTCCATGAATACTCCAGGCGCATTAGTCACACCAAAAGGCATTACAGAATACTCATAATGTCCATACCTTGTCCTGAAAGCAGTCTTCTGAATATCCTCAGTTTTCACACGTATCTGATGATACCCAGATCTCAAATCTATCTTGCTGAACACACTCGCACCAACCAACTGATCCATCAAATCATCAATCCTCGACAAAGGATACCGATTCTTGATCGTCACTTTATTCAGTTGCCTGTAATCCACACACAACCTCATAGTACCTTCTTTCTTCTTAACCAATAACACTGGCGCACCCCACGGTGACACACTCGGGGTGTTACACTCAAGACCTCTGCTTTTTCACGTAAAAACCTTTTTTTTCCAAAATGAACTCTTTTTCCTTAATTCCCACTTATATATTTTCCAAATTATATTATTATTCCAATAATAATAATAATTCAATAATTCCAACATAATAATAATAATAATAATCCAATTATCTAATTAAATTAATAAATATATTATTAACTTAATTTAAATAATTATCATATTATTATCGGGGTGTTACACTCAAGACCTCTGAAGAATCAAGAAACCCTAATTGAAGCCCATGCCCTCAGATGGTTGATAATCAATTCATAGAGACCCTCAGGCTTGAATCATGTAACTTCTCCATCTTTTGAAAAGACTTTGGAGGATGACCTTCTCATTTTCATATGAGATGCAAAATGCAATGCCTAATGCTCTAAAATATGAAATGCAATGACCCAAACTAGTCTCAAGAAGAGGAGGGCAAATTTTGAGGAGTTACACATGGTAGATCATATAGGCATAAGATGATGAAATTTGAAGTATCCCTTGAAACATTTGATCAAATGTTGAAGAATCTTGGTGAAGAAGTTACACAAGATACCTAGATGAACTAGGGTTTCCACTAGAGCCATTCGTAGACCATTCTTGATTGAGCTTTTAGCAATGAGGGTCTTAAACCCTAGATATGAACTTGATATATCAAAGGTGAGCATGTGACCTACCTACAAAATAGTTAGATATATACAAAGGAATATTTTTGGTATTTTGGCTAGTAAAAATGATAAAATACAAAGTATGATACAATCAAATGGTGCTTGGTGATCTCTCCAAATGCAAACCCAATGAATGAGGGGTAAGGAGGATGCCAAGATGCGATCCTAATGCCAATGCATATGATGAGATAGCATGAGGGATCTTAGGTTCAAAATTGGGGTCTTACAGCTGCCCCTATTTAAGGAAGTTCTAACTGAGGAGATGAAGGTTAAAATCTTCGCATCAACTCAGTAGAATGAGTTTAAATAATAACATATAGAAATAAATTTTGGTCCCTAGGAGACCTAATGATGCATATGAAATGCATGTTAAAATAATCTGACTTTAGAGGAAATACTTGATATCAAAATACCACGGCATTTCATCTTTGACTTCTTCAACAGCAAACACATGAGCTGGCCTATAAAGACACGTCACAGTTCGGTTAGGAACTTCATTCCAATACTTCACCATAATCATTGAAGCCAATGTTCCAAGAGCATCTGCCATCCATTTTTCATCTTGAGGGATATGATGAAATTCAACCTTTGTAAAGAAAGTTGAAATCCTTCTCGCATAATCTCTATATGGTATAAACTGAGTTGATTTGTCTCCCATTCACCTTTGATCTGATTCACGACCAAAGTTGAATCTCCATAGACGTCTAAATATTTGATTATGAGATCAATGGCCTCTTCAAGCCCCATAATGCAAGCTTCATACTCAGCCATATTATTTGTACACTTCAGAGTCAATCCAGCTGTAAACAGAAAATGAGTGCCTTGAGGAATAATAATCACTTCCCCAATGCCATTTCCATACTGATTAACAGCTCCGTCAAATACCATGCCCCAACGGGAACCAGGTTCTAGCCCTTCTTCAAGCAATGGTTCATTACAATCTTTCATCTTCAAGTACAAGATCGCTTCATCAGGGAAATCATACTGCACTGACTGGTAATCTTCAATTGGTTGGTGAGCCAAATGGTCAGCCAAGACACTACCTTTGATTTCTTTCTGAGATTGGTATTCAATATCAAACTCTGATAATAACATCTGCCAACGAGAAATTCTCCCAATTAAAGCAGGCTTCTCAAAAATATACTTGATTGGATCCATTTTTGATATCAACCAAGTGGTATAATTTAACATATATTGAAGCAGACGCTTAGTAGCCCAAACAATGCGCAACAAGTCTTCTCAAGCATAGAATACCGAGCCTTATAGTCGAAGACTTTATTACTGAGGTAGTAGGTTGCATATTCTTTCTTTCTAGTATCATCTTGCTGACCAAGAACACAACCCATACTCTCCTCAAGCACAGTCAAATACATGATCAATGGTCTTGGTCTTCCTTCAACAGGCGGAGACAGAATCGGAGGCGCAAGCAGATACTCTTTGATACTATCAAAAGCTTTTTGGCCGTCTTCGGTCCAATCACAAGACTGATCTTTCCGAAGAAGCTTGAATATGGGCGCACATGTGGCAGTCATGTTTGATATAAATCTAGAGATATAATTCAAGCGGTCGAGAAAACCTCTGACTTGCTTCTTAGTTTTGGGCGCAGGCATCTCTTGTATTGCTTTGACCTTGGCAGGATCAACTTCAATACCCTTCTCGCTGACAATAAAGCCCAACAACTTACCAGAATGAACACCAAATGTACACTTATTGGGATTCAAGCGGAGTTTGTACTTCCTTAAACACTAGAATAGCTTCAACAAATGCTCGACATGTTCCTCTTCATTAATAGATTTAGCAATCATATCATCGACATAGACTTCGATATCTTTATGCATCATATCATGAAAAAGAGTAGTCATTGCTCTTTAGTAAGTTGCACCAGCATTCTTAAAACCGAAAGGCATCACTTTATAATAGAATGTTCCCAGGGTGTAACGAATATGGTCTTCTCCATATCTTCAGGTGCCATCTTGATCTGATTCTAACCAGAAAATCCATCCATAAATGAAAAGACTTTGAACTTAGTTGTATTGTCTACCAACATATCAATGTGTGGCAGAGGAACATCATCTTTTGGACTGACTTTATTCAAATCTCTATAATCAACGCACATACGAACTTTTCCATCTGTAGCGGTAAATTAATGATCATCAAGCTATGGATAAGTTAGACATCAAATAACAAGAGTCGCCACCGCGCTTTTATTGTTTTCAAGGGAAAAGGGAAAAAGTACGAACAAAACCCAAAAGTAAAAAGTTTTCAAATCTAAACTAATAAAATGTCAGAGATTACAGGTAAGGGGGTTGGTTACACAGAGGGAAGGTGTTAGCACCCAAAGTGTCCTAGGTACTCCTAGGGAGCCCTTTTTGTGTGCATATGTATTTGGTACAAAAATGATGTTTACAAACAAATACCATGGGGGGATGAGAAAAGAACTCATTAATTATATTTTTGTTTGATAAGACCTTCGGACTTGTGCCTATGTACCAACATAAAAATGAGGGATCAAAACCTCGTAGTTCGTGATATAAATTTCAAAGTGGATGCATTGCTTTTAACAGAAAATTAAGTTTGAAAGGCACTAAGGCCTAAAAATGGTTTGAATGAGTTAGTTATTTTTGGCTTTTTGAAAGTTTAAGTCAAATATAGTTAAGTTTATTTACAAGTTTTGATTTAAGAAAAGAAGTTTGAAAAAACAATGGCATAAGGCCAAAGTTTCTATCTTTTTGCAAAGTGGTCAATGTTTAGAACATAACAAGCTCAATCAAACACGATTTTGAAAAGGGAGGGAGAGATTTTGAAATTAAAGAAATGGGGAGAAGATGAAGAGACTAATCCTATGCACAAAATTAAAAGTTAAGAGTTGAAAAGATCTGACCAAATGGGTAGCAACCTAATAGACAAGAATGACAATAGAAACCCAGAATTCCCTTGGACTTTTAAAATCAAGCAACACACAAATGCACAATTCTATTATTTTGAAGAGCAAAGGCATCAAATTAAGATAGCCACATCAAAGCTTTAGCCATTCCATGATATTCTTCAGATTAGCCAATGTAACAGATGGATTTCACAAGTCACGGGTTCAAAATAACAGCTTCACAATGATCATGTTGCAGATGAACTCAAAGGAATCTTGAATGATGTATCAGATGAAGTTTCAAATTGCAAGCACTTGGTTTCACAATAAGTTGGCATTTGCCAAGTCCTTTAGCATAGGAATGTTGCCTAAATTCTAAGTCCATTTGTCCAAGATCAAGCCAACAGTCCACACAAAAAGTTTTTTAGGGTGTTCGTTGCTATTATGTACATTAATGGTCAAAGACCACACAACCAAGCAACGTACACACAAACAAGATATATCACACAATATGGTCCAAATGGACAAAGGGAAAATTGCATTGACATAAACAATTAGAATGGTATGAATAATGTAAAATGAATAAAAGCTAAAATTAAATGACATTAAAGTAAATTGCTTGAAGTTAAAAGTCAGTTGTTAATGAATTAGAAGTTAGTATTGTTTTGCTTTTTCTTTTCATTTTAAGACATTCTTTGGAGAACACTCAACTCACTTGTCACAAGCATGGATCCTTGAGCCAAGACATCTTCCAAAGGAAGGAAAAAAGGCCAAGTTTCCACACAATACCATGAAACAGGGGAGACTTACAATCTCACTAACTAGAATGCTATGCCTTTTGTGTTACAAATTTAGCGCTATGTTAAGAAATCGTAATTGGACTTATGTAGAAGTCACAACTATTCGAGGCCGGGCAATAGAATTTTGGTGTTAATGCATGTTAGATACATAGTATAATGGACTATGCTCATGAAACATACCACACACAAAAAGAATATGCAAAAGAGGTGGCCTAATCTCATCCATACTCATGTTAATTTTTCAATCAACTAGCTTTAGGATATAGAGATATCATAGGTCCATGAAATGAAAGAATAAAGAAGGGGAATAAGTTGAAGAGGGAGGGGGAATGGAATCAACACAAATTGGTCAAAGGAGGACTTTTACCAAATTAAGATCATTCATTCATTTTGGGAGATGAAATGTACATTTCATCAATCCCCTAAATCCAATGATCTTAACTTAACAAAGTCAAATCAACCTTGACCAAGGCCCAACAACACAAGTCAAACTCAACAAGTCAATAATAGAAGCTCAACACAATTTATTTGGCATTTAATCAATTAAAATCAACTAAAATATTCATTAAATTAAATTATGGTTGATCAATTTCCTAAAACCTCATCAAAACACCAAGGAAATGGCCATGAGATTTATCATAGGCGAAACAAGGTCAAAGGATATTGGAGAAAAAATTTCATAATTTTTGGAAACTTAAAACTATGTTTAAAAAATTAAAAATATTCACAAAATCAATTAAATCATAAAAAATATTAATGATGATCCAAAAAATAATTTTAATTTAGAAAATGAAAGAGTAATTTATTTAAATTTTTTTGGTGAAACTCTAGTATTTTTTGGATCATTATTAAAATTAATATGAATTAATGAAAATAACACAAATAAAATGAAAATCAAATAATCAAAAAAAATGTGGACCACTTGATCTCCCTCATTAATTGAGATGGCAAATCAAGTGGCCAGAAGCGCGCAATCCATTGTGGACTCTAGTCAGCGTGCCACAAACTTGGTAATTCAAACCAAGGCTCGTGATTAAAACAAATCAAACAGATCATGTGGCTCTGGACCTTGCCAACTCACCACCGGAGTAAATCTCCGGTCTCCTTCTCAGGCAAGCCTCGCCGGATTGGTCCAATCATAACCATCACTAAAATAAAAAAGAAGGACATATTTTTAAAGTAAAAATTGAACTTAGCACGAATCTGGCTTCAATTTATCCTAACTCCAAGTATATTGTGAGATACAAGAAGTTGAAATTTGAAGTGCATGAACTGAGTTGCTTCGATTTGACCTCAAAGAAACTCAATCTTGTTGCCTACATTTATAGTTCTTCAGACAACCATGGATCCAAGATAATTATGGAGAATTGAGTGAGAATCAAAGAGATGAAATTTTCTGGAAAATACCTTCAATGTAGGTCTGGATTCACTTGTTCTTTCTTTGGCTCGTGCTTGATCTTACTCATGATGCTTGCAGAACTAGATTAGAATGCACAAAAGGTCTTGGATCCCAGGAGTTTTGAATCTCAAAACAGCGAGATTCGAACTCAATTTCCAAAGGAGTCCCTAATTCTGAGCATAGGGTCCTTTATTTGTAGCTGAATCACATGATATTTGTACCTTACAATTGAGTTTCCAAAATTGGCCATGAGTGATGCATGTGTGCATGGGCGTGTACAGAGTCATGAGATCATTCCATTTGATCCATAATTGAGTGTTAACAAGTCTGAAATCAAATTGGAGTGCTAGGCAATTTTACATGGAAGCTTGAAGTTTGATTTTTGCCTAATGATGATACAATGTTCAATCTATGTGCAGCCCATTCAAATCTTGTCCAAACTGGATGAAATTGGACTTTTTGTAAAGGTTAGATCAAGAGGAACAACTTTCATGTTGAACACTTTTCCATTTGAAGCTTGTATCATGGTGAATTTTGAGGTGGAAGTTTGGAAAATTTAACATATCAAAAGATTTTCTAAGTGTCAAGTCATATGTTCACTTATTCCAATTTGGCTAGCTTTTTATGTGAGCCTCAAATGAGAAAAGTTCCATCATTAAAGTTGTATCTCCTTCAAAGTAATTCAAAATGGTCAGAAATTTTACCTCATTTGTAATTTATATGAAGGACTTATGCATTTTTGAAGTTGAGGAAAATCACTTGTTCAATGGTATTGGTCCAAAATGACCTATAATGTATATGCATATCACATGATCATAAAATTTGAATTATCTCTTCCTCCAAACATAAAAGTTTAAGTAGACACATTGGATTTGATTGTGCAACTTGGAAATCTTTCATCTCATAAAAATTGAGCAAGTTATGGCTTTGGGAAGTTGACCTCCAAATTAGGTTTTAGACAAAATGACCTATAATCATTCATCATACAAAATGACATTCCAAGCAAAACTAGCTCTAGACCTAGACATCAAAGTTGTTTGGAATGTCATTTAGAGTACTTTTCTTTTGGAATTATTTTCATATGCTAAAAATTGTAGGAGATAGGGTCTAGGGAACCCAGTTTTGATCAGATGCATTTCTCTGGTCAACCACCATCAACCAACTTGCTAGCTTGCAATTCTCTTGACTTTTGGGACTCATGGGAGATCATATAGGCATAAGATTATGAAATTTGAAGCATCCCTTGAAACCTTTGATCAAATGTTGAAGAAGCTTGGTGAAGAAGTTACACAAAATACCCAGATGAACTAGGGTTTCCACTAGAGCCATTTGTACACCATTCTTGATTGAGATTTTAGCAATGAGGGTGTTAATCCCTAGATATGAACTTGATAGATCAAAGGTGAGCATGTTCCCTGCCTACAAAAGAGTTAGATATATACAAAGGCATATTTTTGGTATTTTGGTTAGTAAAAATGATAAAATACAAAGTATGATACAATCAAATGGTGCTTGGTGATCTCTCCCAATGCAAACCCAATTAATGAGGGGTAAGGAGGATGCCAATATGTGATCCCAATGCCAATGCATATGATGAGATAGCATGAGGGATCTTAGGGTCAAAATTGGGGTCTTAAAGTAACAATATAATACACTAGATTGATTGTGAAATAAATGATACTCTGAGTATCATAATGTAACCAAACTCCAACTTTCTCAACACCTAATTTTCTAATCAATCATGTAAGCCATACGGCTTCTTTGGATGCTTAACCTGCTTCCATGTGCTCTACTTCAGTTGTCGACATGACCTTTATGGGTTGAGCTGATAATTTCTAACAAATAAATCCTTATACTAAAGTAAATAAATAGCCTATTTTAGACCTCCTATCATCCATATCAATATCATAGTTTGAATTAACATATCTTAAAATTGAAGGACCACCATGTTTTTTGCTAAACATGATACCATAAAATCTATTTGAGTGCTTGCCAGTGACGCTTTTATGGGTTGGATATAAAATTAAAAAGTTTACTTATATCTTGTGTCAAATATGGTCTTCTGAAGACCATGGCATAAAATAAAAAACCAATGATATTGACATAAGGAACCTTTGACATATACTCAATTTCTGCATTTATCTTTGGACATTGATTCAATCAGAACTTAAATTGATTTATCAATGGAGAACTCATAGTCTTCGATTTAATCGTGTCAAACTTTTATAACACTCATATCCATGTGAATTTCCATACTTATAATCTTCTTAGTAGCACCAAAGTCTTTCTTGTCAAACTCCTTTTCCAACACGATTTTTCAGTTCATCTATATCATGTAAATGAATAGCAACAATCAACGTAACATCAACATACAATAGTAGGAAAACAAAATAGCCATAATCATGGATTGTAACATAAACACAATAGTCATATTCACACATGTTGTAGCTAGTACGAAGAATGTATGAATCAATGGGCTTGTACCATGGCTAGAATAATGTTAAGAAATGTTCTCTTCACATTTATTTGCTCTAAATGCATGTCTTGGTGGCACACATGGTTAACATAGCCCTGATAGAAGTATGTATGATGACGGGATAGAAAATATCATCATAGCCAATCCCCTTATGTTTTGAGTACCCCTTGAACCATTCACCTTCTTTTATGTTATTGCTTGTTTTATCTTGAACACCTACTTACAACCTATGAACCTTTTCCCCATAGAAAGTTGAACAAGGCCCCATGTCTATTTTTTCTTTAAGAATGATATCTTCTCCACCATTGCATCCAACACTTACCTTTCTTCTGGTTAACTATAGTCTCTCGAAAGGTGGAAGGGTCTCCATAACTAGTATAAATGCATATGTTGCCAAGTCTTCATGCCCATTTATTTTTGGTGGTTTGGCTTTGTTGAAACTTCAGGTTTGTGGTAAATTTTAGTAACAAAGGATGGTTCCTCTTATGTTTTAGGCACCACCTTCATATTATTAGTGGAGGATAAACATCCACCTGAATCACAGGTTTTTTGGAAGTTTTCCTTCATATGTTAACACACCTGTTGTACCCGACTGCTTCAACATCAAATTCTCATAAACCCAACATCGTTGTTGATTACCATATTATTTTTAATCAGATCCCATAACTTGAACTCCTTCAAACCTTTAGCATAATCGAAGAAGACACACTTCTTTGACTTTGATTGAGTTTGGATCTTCATTGAATATATGCACATAACTTGGACCCCTAAATATCCTTAAGATCTCAAGATCAATAGGATTACTTGTTTATACCTCCCATTTACCATTACCATCCAATGAAGTCTCTGGTGACCTATCGGTAAGATAGCATGTAATGCTAACTGCTTCTTCCCAAAAACCTTTTGATAGTCCAAAATTTAACTAAATAAATATTTCCCTTTCAATTAGAGGCCTATTCATTCTCTCCGTCATACCGTTTTATTGTGGTGTTCCATGAAATGATAAATATCTTTAAATATTGTATTCTTCACATAACCTCTTGAAATTCTAATTAATGTACTTTGTTTGTTTATCTGATCGCAAATACTTGATTTTTATGCCGATTTGATTCTATACACATGCCTTCCACAACTTGAATTTGGTAAAGACTTCAAATTTATTCTTTAATAAATACACACAAACCTTACGATAAAAATCATTTGTGAAAGTCACAAAATAATGCACATCGTCTAATTCCCTTTGTTTTTTGCTTTCTAGTCTAGAAGAGAACACAACATTGTTTCCCAAGTAAACAAAACTTGCACAAATCCAGTATGCGACTACGAACAATCTTCAATAGATTTATCTTATGAAGTTCCATTATCCCACACATACTAAGATGACCTAGATGTGTATGCCAGAGTTTGGTTGAATTATTATCAGACTCAACTAATACAACATTAACTACAACAATGTTCCCCAATCATTTATAGATATTGCTTGCAGTCCTTCTTTCTCTCATCACAATCAACGTGTCCTTGATAACCTTCATTATATCCCTTTCTCTATCAAAACTGTAGGAGAAACCATTTTTGTGTAGTATACCTAGTGAAATCATATTATTTCCTTAATTCTTGAATATACCTAACATCCTTCAATTTCGCACGTAAACAGTGTTCGTGGAAATCTAAATTTATCCCATTCTAGTGATTGTACATGTTTTTATCATCACTCACATAAAAAACTCCAACATTACCTAACCTTAATGAAGTGAGACATTCCCAATGCGGTGTCATGTGGTACAAACAACCAGAATCAAGAATCTATGTATATATGCACTTGATGGATGATACACACAATTTATCTAATTTACTACCAGAATAATCAGTTTGAACCACATTTATAGAACTGGATGTGTCTGACTTTCTGTTTGGACATCCCATATTCCAATGCCCAATTTGGTTGCAAATATAACACTTAATTGCTTTCAAATTTTTATATTTAGACCCCTTCTTTCCATAACCTCCATTACCCGTGTTCCACCCACGATCTTAATCCTTTTTCACTTTATATATTGTCTCTTTGAGTTCCTTCCTCTACCCTTTCTCTCCTTTGATAATGAGACTAAAGTGTAGTTCTAATCACATTAAAAATGATAATGTTTTTATCGTAGGTAAGAGTAGTCACCAAATGGACAAAGGAACTTGGTAACGAGAAAAACAAGATAATTTCTTGATCTTTGTTATCAATCTTCACCCCAAGTGACACAAAATTGGTGATTATGTTATTGAAGATATTGACATGTTGTTGCAAATCATATCCTTCCTACATCTTTAGACTATACAGTCATTAATTCAAAAAATATTTTTGCATCCGCATCTTTAACAAATACCGACTCTCCAATTTATCACAAACCTCCTTAAACGTCATTAGGTATGGGATATGATACATCACCTCGTCTAACTCACATAGAGGAATCAATCTTGTGACCTTTTACTTCATCTATTCCCAAGTAGTACTCTTCATGTTAGTCGATCTTCATTATCAATCTTCACCCCATATCATGGAATAATCGTCATCTAATACCAACTATTAGAATAATAACCAGTATATAAGATTTAAGAGAAATAAAATTAAACGACAATGAATACTGTACAACCTAGAATTCTCATAGTCGAGTTACAAGTCACTAGGGGCGAGCATGGAAATTCGTTATGCCGGGTATTTGCAGAATGTAATGAGTGTCAGGTTACTGCATATGAGACAAGTAGGAGCCCAAGTTGTATAGTTCTTGAACATATGGTTACGGATAATGTGTAATTGGTGTAACGACTTTATGGTAGTTCCATGGTGGCATGGGAGTTACATAAAGTGATAAAGCGGACTTTACATAATAATCATGAGAAAGTTCTCGTTATGATCATCATTTAATCATAAGACTTGATGGGATGCTTCTTAATGATCTTAGGAAGTGGGATGGGTATAAAAATACTCCCCATCGAGGAATAAAAAGGGGGGATAAGCGCATATATAACACCAAAAAGAATCAAGTAATATCCAAGTCTCCGTACCTTTGTGGTCTCACCCATTTTTGTTCTGTGAGACTATCCAAAAGTGTTTATTTGGAACATTTGGCGCCCACCATGATACCTCGATAAGAATTTCCCAAGCCACATAAAAACATCATTTATACCATAATAATACAATGTCTGGGTCATCTCCCATTAGGATTAAACCTCGCACTCCACTAGACATGGCATAACTTTTGACAATTATAGAGAATCCGTGTCATCAGAATGAGTCCTTGCAAGAGAGAGTTCACACACTTCAGTAAATACAAAACATAAGGGACGAGGAAGTAGAAGAGGAACTCTTGGATCCTCAACCTCTTTTAGAAGAAATCTGGTAAGATCAAGTCCCAGATAATTTGAAACCACCACCTTTGCCATCCTTTGATGGTAAAAGTGATCCACATGAGCATATAATTTCAATTAATAATCAAATGGTGATAGTCAGTGCTTCTGACTCTTTAAAGTGAAAACTCATGGTAGGGACGTTCAAGGATGTGGACTTATGCTGGTACATGAGCTTGCCTAGATTCTCAATCACTAGTTACAAGGATCTAACCAAGAAGATGGTGCAACACTTTTCTGTAAGCAAGCAGAGAAAGGTGTCCACCACCACCATGTTCAACGTCCACAAGGGCTCTTTGAGTCTCTCCATGAATATACGGCGCAATTCAATGAAGAGACAATAAAAGTGTCTAATCTGAATCAGGAAATGTTCGTGGGAGCCTTCTAACACAGCCTGAAGGCCGACCGTTTCAATGAGTCGTTGGCGCAAAAGTTGACCATTAACACGGATGAAGTAATGAATATATCAGAATGTTATCTTAATGGTGAATAAAGCAATATGGAGAAAAGTGAAGGTGTGAAAAACACAAGAGGGGGGGGGGGGGGGGGTTAAATTGGGTTTTAAAAACAAAAGCTGTCTACCATCTCAAGAATGCCACTTAAATGTTAATAACAAAGAGATAAAAAAAATAAGTATTTTTTTATCCTAGTTCGCTTGAAACTCAAAGCTACTCCATTCCACCCGCCAAGGTGATTTTGCCTTATACACAAGGACTTAATCCACAATAATCAACTTATTACAATAATCACAAATAACATCCTTCTTTGTCTTCTCAAGGATCCGACTAAACCCTAGTCTCCTTAAGGACTCACAGAGAATAACTTTCTTTGTCTTCTTAAGAATCTGACTTTAGCCTAGTCTCCTAAAGAAATCAAACAAGCTGTTTGAATAATATTTTATGTGTTACAAGTTTCTTTTACACAAGAAGACTTATAACAAATGATAAACAAATACTTAGAGAAAAACTATGTATAAAAATGATAGCGTTTCACAAAGAAATAGACTTTGTCAAGTATTGCAGCGCTTTAGCATTCTTGTATTTATTTAAGTTTCCAAGCCCCATTTATATAGCATAAGGAGAAGACTGTTGTAAGGTAAAATGGGGAAACCAAATAGAATGAGTGTTCACTGTTGGATGGTTAAAGGAGTGATACTGCGTACTGGCCTTCGCCCATAAATTCAGTGATAGGAGTGATGTATAGTATTGTCCTTGCCCATGAAATCAGGTAGTGGAAAGAATATATGATTTGTACTATGTAATATTTGATCACATATCCATTTGCTCTTATCTTCAAGTTCGTTGGCTTCTAATGAAAGTTGATGAAGCATGAAATGAAGAAACATATAGCTAGATTCAAAAACTTCAGAATCCTCAGTCATAATCTTGATAGCATCAGCAGTATGGCTTGAGATCTTCAGTATCTTCAGAATCTTCAGAATCTTCAATCAGAAGGTTGATAACCTCAACGTCTGACTTGATATCTTCAAAATCTTCACCTAAGTACTAAAACTTTAGAAGCTTCTCATTCTTTAGAAGCTTAACGATCAGGGTCACATCAGAAGCACAAACTGAGAGAACGTCACATCAACATAGCATCTCCTCAGAAGCTTCTCAGGAGTGAATTAGCACAGAAGCAAAAACAATATTACAGCAGCGACTTTGAACATCTTTCGAAACTTCTCATTATTAGAGCAGAAGCGGAATTTGGAACACAATGTTCAGAAGCTGATGACGTTGCAAGCCATATACTCAGAATCAGAACTGACTGTTAAAGCTACGCAATAAAAAACCATTAGGGTACCAAATTGTTCTCACACAAATACAACATTATTATCATCAAAACTCAAGGTATAAATGCATAACAAAATCTTGTTCTAACAATCTCCTCCTTTTGACGAACCGTTTTGTACAGGGTAATGACATAAGGATACATCTTATAGAAACACAAATCTCCCTCTGAGATGTATAATCATAAAAAGATAAAATCAGAATGAAGGAGCACTTTCCTAATTAACCTTTTTGAAGTACCACAATGATCTTCCATTAGAATCTGATTTGTCTTCAGAAGTTGCTTGATGTTGTCCAGAGCACTGGTTTGTTCATATCAACATTTTGATGAACTTCACTTCAGAAGCTTGGTTGAATTATTTTGAAGAAGCTTCAAATCCTGGTTCTCTTTGAAATTCTATTTCAGAGCCTGATTACCTTTGAAAAATATCTTTGAAAAGAGCTTTCAAAACCTGGTTAAGGATTCTTCTTAAGATCTTGATTTCCAAGTCTGATTACCATGGAATTTACACTTCCTCGGAACTTGATGCCGAGTTTTTAATTCTTCAAAACTTGATTCCAATTTCCAAGTTCAGAGCCTGGTTTTTAATTCCTTGAAGAGTCAATGTTTGGATCTGATTCCTGGTTGAGATTCTTCTCAAAAGAGTTAAAGCTTCAGACTCAGAGAGTAAACCATTTCTTCAGAAACTGATAACTTATATTTTGATCTAAAAAACTTCAAAAAGCATTTGATGTTTGAACTTATCCCTACAAAACACTTAAAAAACTATTCTTCGAAGTAGTTGTTATTAGAAACATTAAACAATGCTTTGGTTCTGATTCATGAATATAGTTATATCAAATCAACTACGAGGTTCTGATTCATGAATATAGTTATATAAAAATAAATTACGATACTCCCCTTAACTACATTTCTCCCTCTTTTTCATCAATCAAAAAGACATAGATAAATCAAAATAAAAGTGATGGAAAGAAACACCCATGTTTTTCGTTATATATGCTAGAAGGCATAAATGAGTACAATCATGACTTAAGAAAAATAAAAATAAAATGAAAAAAATATTTTTTAAAAATGCTAAGGGTACCGAGGAGGAGGAGGAGGCGGATGTCTGGATAGTATTAACTGAAACATCATTTCTTGAATGTCCAGACGTTCTTCGACCAGAGCATTCTCAGCTTTCATATCCTCGATGGTCTTCAGAAGCACTTTAGGAATATACCAAGAAGAGGTTCCAACAGATTGTTGATTATTAGAAACTTCAATTTTTTTTCTTGAAAAGCAACTGGATGAGAAATATCTTCTTCCATGACACATTCTGGATGACCATAATCTATCTCAGCTTCCTGAATAACTTTCTTAACCTCTAGAGCAGGAAGACACAAATGGAGTATTTTGTAACTTCCAAATTTCTATTAAGGGAAAAAACCCATAATGGTAGTTTCTTTTAGATATTTTGTACATAGAGTTCTTTAGCTTGATGATTTTGGAGTTTATCCAACTTCTATAGGCTTCCCAAGCCGAGTCACTTTCAGCAGGATTAATTGATGAACGACTAGTCGTCATAGCTGCGTGAAGACAACTTCATGAGTCTGACTCAAAGTTTTTCAGAATCTTACCAATATTTGGATTAGGTTTAAGCTGGATATGGATTCTGATTGAAAGATCTGTTATTGTTGGATGAGGATCCGAACCATAAACATTTGAAAGAGAATGAGGAATGGCATCTTGTCTTTCTGAATCAGATACTTCTGGTATAGGTTCAAAATTGAACATACCTTCAGGAGTACCCTCAAACACTTGGTTACCATAATCTCTCGAGGGAGATATTTTTGGTGTTGTTATATTTGGGTTTTCAATGTGGGGAGTTGAAATAATCGAAGATGGAGGTGGAATGGGTGATGAAGGAAACTGTGTAAAAGGTGGTGTTTGTGGTATCTATTGTTGTTCTTGTTGTAATTAAGTTTTAGAAACTTTAGGAGTTTCTGTAACAGGTTCTAAAATAGGTGTTTTTGTGGGAAGTGGTTGTGAAATGTACATTTTAGCTTGAAAAAGGTGTTGTTTGTTAAAAGATTGGAGGGATGGGAAAAGAAGAATTTTATTATGATTTAGTGTCTGCCAAGACTTTTAAAGTCTCATGCCTATATACCAACAAAGTGCAATAGAGGATCAAAACCTCATAGTTTGTGGTAGGAATAACAAGATAAGTTTGTTTTAATTTATTTTTATGGAAAAATACATTTTGTTATTTTAAGTAGAATACTCAACCAATCACCCACAAGTATGAGAACTTTGCATCATCATGAGAAGGGATCCAACTTGGATAAGGATCAACAAGTATGTCACTAGCTCCCACATATGGAAAATAATTATCATCAATACTATGGAGATAGGATAATTATAACTTAATTATGGAAATGACTCATGTATAATGCCTTGAGAAAAAGTTTTAAAAAAGAAAAAGGGCACAAAGTGCACAAAAATGGTTTGAATGAGTTAGACATTTTTTAGTCTTTTGAAATTGGTCTAAGTATGCTTAATATGGATTGGCATTTATTTAGAAAAAGATTTTGAAAATCACTTGAAAAAAGTCAAGGTTTATTGAGAAAATAGTTCATGTTTGAAAACAATAAGGTTTTGAAAAAGAGAGCATATTTTGAAAATTAAAGAATGGGAAGGAGAAGAAGAGACTATCCTAAAGTAGTAAAGTAAAAGTAAAGAAGAAAGATCTAACCAAGAGATAGCAAGATATATGATATAAGTCAAGCAAGAATTTCCCTCATTTGGATTAAGCCTCAAGCAAGCAAAATAAGCAAGTAGTAATCTACGTGTCAGATGAAACCAAAGTAACCAATCCAGTCTTCAAAAGGAAATTCCAAGTCAAAGATATCAGATGAATTCCAAGGTCTCAAGTCACAAGTCCCAAAGCAAAGGTCAAGATCCTAATTCTAAGTCCATAACTCCACAAAGATGCCAATGATAGTAACCACAAGTCCATGAGTTAAGAGAAATAAGATTCTTTTTATTAGTGTCTTATTTGCAATGATAAGAGAAATATCCAAATGGACAAAGAACCAAAATGACATAAACACAAATAATATGATATGCAGTATTTAAACATAAAGCATAAAGTAAATGATATAAAAAATAAAGGAATAAAGATAAATAACTTTGAAGTAAAAGTTAATGCAAGTAAAATGTTAGTAAAATATGTTAGTGAAGATGAAAAGATGTTTTGGTCATTTTTTGGAGAACACTCAACTATCCACTCACAAGCATGAAAAATTGAACTTATACATCATTTATGAGAAAGACTCTAACTTGGATAAAATAAATTATATAAAAAGTAAATGATATAAAAAATAAAGGAATAAAGATAAATTAATTTTGAGTAAAAGTTAATACAAGTAAAATGTTAGTAAAATATGTTAGTGAAGATGAAAAGATATTTTGGTCATTTTTTGGAGAACACTCAACTATCCACTCACAAGCATGAAAATAGGAACCTATATATCATTTATGAGAAACGCTCTAACTTGGATAAAATCAACAAGTATGCCACTAGCTCTCACAAATGAAAAAGGAGTAACATTTTCATATAATACCATGAGAAATAGGAGACTTACAATCTCACTTTTAAAAATGTCATTGCCTTTGGGACAAATTTAGCGTTATGTTAAGTAATCGTAATTTGACTTATGTAGAAGTCACGATTATCTGAGGTCGGTCAATAATAATATTTGTGTTAATACATGCTAGAAAAATGATATGTAAATCATCCTCCAAAGGCTATGCCATACAAGAAAAGAAAAAGAAAGGGGATGATTAAGAAAAAAGGCTAGGAGGATGGTCCATTACTTCAATCCACATTTTATGACACTTAAGACAAACTTATGCATCAATCCTAAGTACCTTAAATTATTCATGATCACTTAGAAGATAGATTTGAAATGATTAAAGTTCATCAAGCACCAGTCTACACATCATAAACAAAATGGACACAAATCCATCCAATTGACCAAAGGGAAAAGAAGGGCATGAAGAAGAAAGGGGACAAGAGAGGTCACACCCAAATTGAATCACAAATTTGATCAAGTCATCATCAAAATCAATCATCAATTTTGGTGGATTAGGGTTTTCACCCCATTAACACCCAATATCCATTGAGTTTGATGAGACTTGAAGTCAAAATTATCATGATCAAAGGCCAACAGGCACAAGGTCAAACAAATCTAAAATGCAACTAAATGAAATAAAAATGCATCAAAGATATTTTTAAATGATTTTTAAAATTGAAATAAAATGGAAAATCCACAAAGTCCTTCAAAACACTAAATAAATGGCCAAGAAAATTATGGAAGGTTGGAAATAAAATGAGAAACACATAATAAAATTTTCAGAATGTTAAAATGCAGAAAAGTATTTTTAAACAAATTAAAACAAAGGGAAAAGAGAAAATTCATGAAAAATAGAAAATCAGTGAAATAAAATGTGAAAAAATATAAATCAGATGAAGAAAAATAAAAGAGAATTTTAAAAATTATTTTGGGATTTTTTGGAAAAAAAATGAAATTACTACGAATTTTTTAAGAAAACGCAATTTAAAATAATAAAAGAAAAATAATTAAAATCAGAAAAAACCAGGAGCGTTGATCATGCCTCATTAATTGAAGTGGAAGATCCAACACTCCAAATGATAAGAAACGCGGTGGAACACGCTGCAATCCGAACACAGGATCCAATTTGAATTTAATTAATCAAAACATTTCAAAATGCCAACGTGTCTGGTCCAAACTCAGACCACCTGAGAAATACTCGTGTCATATTCTCCGATGAGCTCTCACCAGAGTTTCATCATTTGGTAACTTCAAGACAGGAGACCACCACCATTGTGATCCTCTTCTCATCCTGAATTCAACCTCATGCCTCAAATTCATTTATGTGAACTGAGCAAAGGGAATTTCAAAGAAGTTTCAGAAACAAGCAAGCAACGAAAAATAAAATAAAATGATGAACACAATCAATCAACACTAGATAAGTTAGAGGAAAGCATCAGAGAGTGAAGGACTACATTATGGTAACTTGTTTGAGTTCAAATAATGCTCAAAACTATCTTTCCCAGATGGTGATCAGGGGTTGATGAAGCTCGATTTGGCTGGAGAAATTCGAAGGTCTCAGAGCCTGGGAATTGTTACAAAAGTCTCGTAGGATGCCGATGGAGCTAATGGATTGAAATAGGCTGAAACTAAAAACACGATAATTGAATTTTCAGTAAAAAACTTAAGTTGCAACAGGGGTTTCTTGGCTCTCCAAAGCTTGGAAATGAAGGAAATAACTCCCTTTGTTTATAGGGAATGTGTTTGGATTCAAATACGTGTGGAATGATGCAGAATTCGTGCAAAATGAATTTGATCGAAGTGTGTGAAAAATGTGACTGGAAACTCATCAAAACTCAACCAAATGATGCGTTTTAAGGGTCAATTAACTTCTGGAGACTTGATTAACCGTGTTTAGGACCAAAACACTTTCTAATTTGGATTAGAATTGAGTTTAGTCATGATCAAATTTCGGGCAATGGTGATTTCTTTAGTTTCAAGTCACCATGTTCAACACAATGGGGCATCCTGCTCAAGAGGCTTTTTGATCCCATTCTTTTTGCAATGTGTTAACATCATGGCCAAGATTATAGTGAGCCAAGAAAGGTTGAATTTGGATGTTTGAGCACAAAGTTATGGTGTGTTGAAGTTGGTATAAAATACTGGTTCCATAACTTCGAAAAATTTGAGTGCTTCATGGCTGAAAATGACCTATAAGATCCCAATAAACTCCATGGGCTTACAATCATATTTTGACCTTGGTCCTTGAAGAAAACTTGTAGAAGGTATAACCAATGACATTGTGAAAAAAGAATCAGATTCATATGTTCAAAATTGAAGAATTTATGATCTTTGAAAGTTGGCAAAAAGTCACTTAAAAATAGGTCAAATTTCACTAAGTCCACAAATGACCTGAAATGTCTATGAACTTTTGATGATCCTCCAAGCATAATTGGCTATTTTAATGTAAATATAAATTTTAGAGGATGTTGAGAGTAGACGATTTCAAAAAGAGGCATTCAAAAATGTTGAGAATTGAAGGAGTTGTTATTCTTGGAACATTGACTTCAAAATGTTGACTTTTAGGTCAAACCACTTGCAACAAGCTTCTACACATGGACTTTTCTTGAACTTCAAAGCACATGGGTGATCATATGAACTAAAAATAAGGTGTCCTTGATGGTCTCTTGATAAAATGCTCAAAGTTTGAAGTTACTTGTTGAAGAATGTGTGGAAATAAACTCATGAACCTTTGACTTTTCTTGAGAAGTAAGCCACCAAACTTTGAGGTGCTCTTGACTTGAGGAGCCCTACCTTGCATAATAAAATTAAGGGAAACAATACATATTTTTTCTATTTTGATCAGTGGTTAGATAAGCAATGAACATATAAATATAAAGGTAAACAAATAGGTGCTTGGTGATCCTTGCAAGAAGCAAACCCAAAGATGGAAAAGGGAAGGGCCAAGATGTGACCTTGTATGTATGCAAAAATGCAAATGAGATGTGGAATTTTAGGGTTAAAAATTAGGTTATGACAAGAAGGAAATGGAATTGGTTGTGAAATGGGAGGTGGTTGAATTGGTAAGATCCTTTCAGAATTAACAGAATCATAAAAAAAAAGATTTTTGCCTTAGGAAGCTTACCAGGAGTAGGAGTGTCAGAAGATTTAGAAGACTGTTGGATAACACCAGTTGTGTCCTTCAGAAGTATGGCTTTCTAGCACTCACTAAGAGGCACCTCATCTTCATCCAGATGTGTAGCATCCTTCTTCTTCTTCTTCTTCTTCTTCTTCTGAGGTCTTGAAGATCCTTCTTCACGAGACTATTTCTTCATTTTCCCATACAAATCTGGGTAAGTCTCTGGTAAGTTAAATGGGTCAACCATTGGGTCGATTCCATCCTTAAGGTAACTCTCAAGGTAATACTCTAGAACTTTTGGAGGATCAATCTTGGTGAGTATTGGAAAGTTTTCCACCGGAATCGTCATTCCACATATATCATCCTTTGAAGGAATGATATTTGGCCTGACTACCTTGGAGATTAGACCCATACTCTTGAGATTCTTCCCCTAGAAGATCTTTCCAGCATCTTTCCCCATCTCCTCACTTAGACCATTGATCCGAAGGTCATCCACAAGACTATTTTCATCCAGAATATCAGAAATTAGCCTTCAGATTTGAATGTACCTTCCCTTCTTTGGCATGCTTCCAATTCTAGTTTCTCTAATATAATCCCTGAGAAACTTGAACAATATTGTTGGAAGTGACATTTTGTACCCTTTTTCCAAGAAGAACAACATATACTTCTGGATAGTGTTGATGTAATCAGAGGAGTTTGTATTGGGTCGATGATGAATACATCTTAGAATTATCTTGAACCAAACCCTTAATTTATCATATAGGTCTTTAGCAGTTGGACCTTTGCCTTCATCTAACATTGTTCCTTCCTTGAAAATAACAGATGCTACCATAACTTCTCTTCTTGCATCAGGTTTTATGTTGTAAACCTTTTTTTCCACAATGTTGTGAGAAGTTAGGTCAACGATTGATTTTTAGTGACAAAAATATTCATGTTCATAACGAAAGAAGAGATTGTGTATTTGGTAGAAACAACGTGTATCTAAAACTGCTTCACAAGCACTGGATAAAAATAACCGATTAATCTTTTAAAAAATTCATTCCACCCTTGGAATTCCAAGGTCTTAGAGAAATCTAAGTCATTGTCCTTTAGATTTTTGAAATCCACGAAGGTCTTATAAAGAACCATAGGCTCATCAACAAGGATGTTGAGATTTAATTCAGGGATCCCTTCTATAACGGGATGGTTTTCGTTAGCCATGGAGCGACTAGGAGATTGTTATTGTTGTTGTTAAATTTGTTATTGAGGAGCATACATTGTTGAAGTTGAAGGAGATGATGGACAATTGCAGAAAAGGGTGTTTGAAAGTTTGAAAGACGAAAGTGTGGGAGTATAGTGTGCATAATGTGAAAATGTGAGTGAAATTGGTATACATAGAAAACCTTTTTGGAATGATGACAAGTTAAAAATAATCAGACATAGGGGGGGAGCGTAAAAGATTTTAACCTAACTCCAAGAAGTGTGAAACCCAATGTGTCACACTATCATCACGCATGCTCAGAAAGGGGGACAACTGTCACCACTTAGAACCACGTGATATCAAACGATAAGACATATATTTAATGCAACAACTATTTAGAATCAAGAAGGAAAATCAATAAGATTACTTCTAATCAGAACCTTTATGATACACGAAACCTTCTCACTTCAGAAAGCTCATGTCTCAGAATCAACAAGTAAATTCTCAGAATCTAATATAAAGTTCTAAAGACTTAAACATTCTGAAATTCATCTTTTCATTCTAGACATAAATCCTGAAATTCTGGAAAGCAGGTCCCTGATGTCGTACATAATGTCATGACCTCAGGGTCAACACATTATCATAGCACAAACAATAACAGGATTTAAATAACATTATGATAGGAAATAACCAAATCAGTTGTTAACCCAGTTCGGTGCAACATCACCTACATCTGGGGGCTACCAAGCCAGGAAGGAAATCCATTATAATAGTATTAGTTTGAAGTTCTAAACAACCTTTGGTTTGACAAACTTCTCACGTAATCACTACCTGTTGAATTTCCATCTAAGACTCTCCTAGATATGAGACCCTTCTCACTTCCCTTCAATCACACAACAATGATAACAACAGAAAAACAATCAAAGAACAGAAGACACACTTCAACGAAACAAAATGCACTCTTTCTTAAAAGCTCATGAGTGATTCACAATTACAACTCAATAAAATCAGTCTAATTCAAGTATCAAAGAGATACTATAATGGATCACAAATAACAATGATAACTAAACCCTAACAAAGACAATTATCAATGTTGCTTCTTCTGTACATTAGGTTTAGTAAAGTCATTTTTAAATAGCCTTTGGTAAGCATGTGATTCGGGCTAAAAAAACAGCAGAACAAACCAAACAAAATCAAATCAAATCTGATGTCTCCTTAAATGTTTTGAAATTTGTTCTGCATAATATTTGATCAAATCAAATTTAATGTCGCCTTAAATGTTTCGACATCCATTATGTAGAATCACATCTGATGTTTCCTTAAATGTTTCGACATCTGTTCTGCAGAATCAAATCTCATGTCTCCATAAATGTTTCGACATCCAGTCTGCATAATCTTTTGCATAATAAAATTTGATGTCTCCATAAATGTTTTGACATCCAGTCTGAGAAAATTTTTGTAGAATCAAATCAAATGTTTCCTTAAATGTTTTGACATCTATTCTGCATAATCAAATCAAATTTGATCTACTGTTTCCTTAAAATGTGTCAATATCCCTTTTTATAAAACAAGTAGACAGCTGGAAACGAAACAATAGTTTCTAAAATAAACCTTCTTGGACAGTCAGATATGATAGCTAAATATTCAAAGAATCTTCAAATATCTCATAATAAAATAAGTCTTCCAAGAAGTAAAACAAAACCTGCAAAGATGTTTGATCAATATGTCACCACATCTTGCTGTGATACATGTTTTAATAAAATTGCTGCCAATCATAAAAGCACAGACCTAATAAATCCATAAATAAGTTTTTCAGAATGAAAATGAATCTATCTTTAGCAAGGAGTTTTGTAAAGATATCAGCCCATTGATGGTCTGTATCAACAAATTTTAAGTGAAAAATACCCCTCTTAATATAGTCACTTAAAAAGTGATGTTTAATTTATATTCTGTCTCCAGTATAATCAGCATGACAATATACTACTGTAGCATTAAATTCATAACCATCAAGCTATGGATAAACTTGACGTCAATAAAACCAGAGTAGCCACTGCGCTTTTATTGTTTCCAAAGGAAAAGGGAAAAAGTACGAGCAAAACCCAAAGATAAGAAGTTTCCAAATCAAAACTAATACAATGCTAGAGATTCTAGTGTAAGACCCCAATTTTGAGTCTAAGATCCCTCATTCTATCTCATCATATGCATTGGTATTAGGATTACATCTTGACATCCCCCTTACCCCTCATTCATTGGGTTTGTATTTGGAGAGACCATCGGGCATCATTTGATTGTATCATACTTTATATTTTATTATTTACTAACCAAAATACTAAAAATGTCTTTTTATAATCTAACTCTTCTGTAGGTAGGGAACATGCTCACCTTATATCTATAAAGTCACATCTAGGGTTTAAGACCCTCAATGCAAGAAGTTCAATCAAGAGTTGGTTTACTATGGCTCCAAGCATCATGTATGAACCCCCATGACCTTCACATGATATTTTGAACAAGAATTCATTAAGAGTTTGGAATTGGTTTTCCTTGGAAACCCTAATTCATATGGGTATGTTATGTGACTTCTTCAACAAGCTTCCTCAACAATTGATCAAATATCTCAAGGGATACTTCATATTTCATCATATTATGCATATATGATCCTCCATTATTCCCAAAAGTCAAGAGAATAGCAAGCTAGCAAGTTGGTTCATGGTGGTTGACTAGAGGAAGTCAACTGATCAAAACTAGGGTTCCCTAGACCATATCTCCTATAATTTTTGTCATATGAAACTGATTCCAAGAGAAAAGTCACTCTAAATGACATTCCAAACAACTTTCATTTTGAGGTTTAGAGCCAGTTTTGCTTGGAAAGTCATTTTTATCAAGAAAGGTTATAAGTCATTTTGTCTAAACCCTGATTTGAAGGTCAACTTCCCAAGGCCATAACTTGCTCAAATTTTATGAGATGAAATCTATTCAATTTGCACAATTAAATTCAAGATGTATAGTTCAACTTTGATGTTTGGAAGAAGATCAAATTGAACTTTTAAATGCATGTGATATGAGGAGACATTATAGGTCATTTCGGACCAATGCCATTGAACAAGTGATTATCCTCAACTTCAAAAATGCATAACTCCTTCAAGTTAAATCCAAATGAGGTCAAATTTGTGATAATTTTGAATAACTTTGAGAGAGATACAACTTTTATGAAGGAACTTTTCTCATTTGAAGCTCATAAAAAAGTTAGCCAAGGTGGAAGAAGTGAACATATGGCTTGACACTTGGATTTTTTTTTTGATATGTTTGATTTTCCAAACTTCCACCTCAAAATGCATCATGATCCAAGCTTTAAAATTAAAAATTGCTCAACGTAAAAGTTGTTCCTCTTGATCTAACCTTTCGAAAAAGTCTAAATTCATCCAATTTGGACAAAGTATGAGTGACTTGCGCATGGCTTGAACTTGGATGACCATTTGGCATAATTGAACTTGCATTCCTCATAGACAAATGCATGGCCTTTCCACATGACTTCAACAATGTTTGTACACATTTTTGGACCTAATTTAATGATTACACGGGTCTATCACACGCCCATGCATCCATGCAAAACAAAGTTGCTATTTTTGAAATTTTGAAACAAGTGTGCAAATAACAATGCCTTGGCTATAAATAGAGACCCTTGCATTCAGAATTGAGGACCCCTGCACGCCAACTTTGAATCCCCCACTCCAAACCCTCTCATTTAAAGGATAACCTTGAGGGTTTCCATTAGAAATCGAGTTTGAATCTCCACTATTTTGAGATTCAAATCTCCAAGAGTCCTGCTTCCTTTTTGATTCAATTCCATTCCATCAAGTGTCTAGAGCAAGGCCAAGTGCAATTGGAAGCAAGATCGTGTTCATCTGGACCTGCAGTGAAGGTGAATTTCTCAATTTTTCATCTCTTCGATTCTCACTCAATTCTCCATAATTCTTCTTGATTTTTGGTTGTCGAAAGTCCTACCAATATAGGCAATAAGATTGAGTTGCTTTTAGGTCAAATAGAAGCAAATCAAATCATGATCCTCAAATTTCAACTTCATGTATCTTTCAATATACTTGGAGTTAGGAGAAATTGAGGCCAAATTCGAGCTCCTAAGCATTTTTTCTTTAAATTCAAGTCCTTCTTTTTCATTTTGGTGATGGTTGAGGGTAGAGCAGTCCGGTGAGGTCCACCGAAGAAGAAGACCAGAGTTGTAGCTCCAGCGATGTGTTGGCATGTCTTAGAACCATCGGATCCATCTATTTTGTTTTAATCTTGAGCGTACAAAATGATTACCACACGTGTGACACATTGACCAGGGTCCATCATGGAACGCGCTCTCTAATCCACTTGATTTACCACCTCAATTAATGAGGCAGATCAAGTGGTCCACATTTCTTGCTATTTTTTGATTTTTGATTTAGTTGACTTATTTTCATTAATTCATATCAATTTTAATATTGATCCAAAAAATATGAGACTTTCACCAAACAATTTTAAATGAATTCCTCTTTCATTTTCTGAATTAAAATCATTTTTTGGATCATTATTAATATTTTTCATGATTTAATTGTTTTTGTGAATATTTTTAATTGTTAAAAATAGTTTTAAGTTTCCAAAATTAATGAATTTTTTTCTCCAAGGTCCTTTGACCTTGTTTGACCTATGATAAATCTCATGGCCATTTATTTGGTGTTTTGATGAGGTTTTAGGATTTTGACCAACCATAATTTAATTTAATGCATTTTTAATTGATTTTAATGGTTTAAATGCAAAATAAATTGTGTTGAGCTTTTGATATTGACTTGTTGAGTTTGACTTGTATTGTTGGGCCTTGGTCAAGGTTGATTTGACTTTGTTGAGTTAAAATCAATTGATTTAGGGGATTGATTAAATGTACATTTCATCTCCCAAAATGAATGAATGATTTTAATTTGATAAAAGTCCTCCTTTGACCAATTTGTGTTGATTCCATTTCCCCTCCCTCTTCATCTCAATCCCATTCTCTTCTCATTCATTTAATGGACCTATGATATCTCTACATCCTAAGGCTAGTTGATTGGAAAATCAACATAATTGTGGATGAGATTAGGTCCACCCCTTTTGCATTTTCTTTTAAGTGTGGTATGTTTTAGGAGTATGGTTCATAATACCATATCTCTAACATGCATTAGAACTAAAATTTCTATTGACCGGCCTCAAATAGTTGTGACTTCTACATAAGTCCAATTACGATTGCTTAACATAGCGCTAAATTTTGACACAAAAGTCATAGCATTCTAGTACGTGAGATTGTAAGTCCCCCCTCTTTCATGGTATTGTATGGAAACTTGGCCTTTTTTTCCTTCCTTTGGAAGATGCTTGGTTCAAGGATCCATGCTTATGAATAGTGGATTGAGTGTTCTCCAAAGAATGACCTAAACAAAAAAAGCAAAAGCAATACTAACTTCTAATCGACTAACAATTAACATTTAATTTCAATCCATTTACTCATATGCACTTTAATTTTAAGTCTTTATTCATTTCCCATTATTCATACCATTTAACTTGTTTACTTTAATGCCATTTTCACTTTGCCCATTTGAGCCATATCTTGTGACTATATTGGGATTGTATATATTTGTTTGTGTTTATGGTCTTTTGACCTTAATGTACATAATAACAACGAAAAACTCTAAAAGACATTTGTGTGGACTATTGGATTTGATCTGAGACTTTGGATTTAGAATTAGGCAACACTCCATATGCAAAAGGACTTGGCCAATGCCAACTTTCATGAAACCATGTGCTTGTGAAGTGAACTTTCATCTGATGCAAGTATTGAGATCCCATTTGAGTTCATCTGCTACATGGTCTTATCGAAGATGTTACTTTGAGCTTGTGCCTAATATGTTAATATGAGTCAATCAAAGGAGTAGCTCATCTGATACATGGAATATCATGGAGTTGCTAAGCTTGGATGTGGCTATCTTTATTTGATGTCTTGCTCTTCATCTTGCTATTTGTCTATTAATATTGCATGATTCTAAAGTCCAAGGGAAAATTGGGTTTCTATATGACATTCTTGTCTATTGGATTGCATCCCATTGGTCAGATCTTTTCAACTCTTAACTTTTAAATTTGTGCTTAGGATTAGTCTCTTCATCTTCTCCCCACTTCTTTAATTTCAAATATCTCCCTCCTTTTAAAATCTTCTTTGCTTGTGATTTCTAAACTTATACTTTATTACAAATTAGAAACTTAGGCCTTATGTCATTGCATTTTTAAACTCTTTTTCTTAAATCAAACTTGTAAATGAATCTAACCATATTGACTTAAACTTTCAAAAGACAAAAAGATCTAACACTCATTCAAACTCTTTTAGGCCCCTTGATGCCTTTCTTAAACTTAAATTTTGTTAAAAGAAATCCACTCACATGGAAATTGATACCACAAACTATAAGGTTTTGATCCCTCATTTTATGTTGGTACTTAGGCACAAGTCCGAAGGTTTTGTCAATCACAAAAATATAATTAATGAATTCTTTTCTCACCCCCACACTCTATTTATTACAAACATCATTTTATACAAAAACACACATGCGCACAAGAAAGAGCTCCCTAGGAGTACCTAGGACACTTTGGGTGCTAACACCTTCCCTCTTTAGTAACTGTAGCGGGAAATTCATGATCATCAAGCTATTGACAAGCTAGAGATCAAATAACAAGAGTCGTCACCGCGCTTTTATTGTTTCCAAGGGAAAAGGGAAAAAAGTACGAACAAAACCCAAAAGTAAGAAGTTTTCAAATAAAAACTAATAAAAGTCAGAGATCACAGGTAAGGGGGTTGGTTACACAGAGGGAAGGTGTTAGCACCCAAAGTGTCCTAGGTACTCCTAGGGAGCCCTTTTTGTGTGCATATGTATTTTGTACAAAGTGATGTTTACAAACAATTAGAATGGGGGATGAGAAAATAATTCATTAATTATATTTTTGTGTTTGACAAGACTTTCGGTCTTGTGCCTACGTACCAACATAAAAATGAAGGATCAAAACCGCGTAGTTCGTGATACAAATTTCAAAATGGATGCATTGTTTTTAACAAAAAATAAGTTTTAAAGGCACAAAGGCCTAAAAATGGTTTGAATGAGTTAGTTCTTTTTGGCTTTTTAAAAGTTTAAGTCAACTATAGTTGAGTCTATTTACAAGTTTGATTTAAGGAAAGAAGTTTGAAAATGCAATGGCATAAGGCCAAAGTTTCTATCTTTTTGCAAAAGTAGTCTAAGTTTAGAACAAAAGTAGTTCACACAAAGAAGATTTTCAAAAAAATGGAAGGAGAGATTTTGAAATTAAATAAATGGGGATAAGATGAAGAGACTATCCTATGTACAAAATTAAAAGTTTAGAGTTGAAAAGATCAGACCAAGTGGGTAGAAATCCAATGGACAAGAATGTCAATAGAAACCTATAATTCCCTTGGACTTTTAGAATCAAGAAACGCACAAATGCACAATTATGTTATCTTGAAGAGCAAGGCATCAAATAAAGATGGCCTCATCCAAGCTTATCTCTTCCATGATCTTCTTCATAATAAGCCATGTAACAGATGAATTCCACAAGTCACAGGTTCAAAATGACAGCTTCACAATGATCATGTTGCAGATGAACTTAGGCAGGTCTTCAAAGATGTATCAGATGAAGCTCAAATTGCAAGCACTTGGTTCTTCAACAAGTTGGCATTGGCCAAGTCGTTTAGCATAGGAAGGTTGCCTAGATTATAAGTCCATTTGTCCAATATCAACTCAACAATACATTCAAAAGTTTTTTAGGTTTTTTTTTATTATTATGTACATTAATGGTCAAAGGCCACACAAACAAGCAAGGTATACACAAACAAAATATATCACATAATATGGTCCAAAATGGACAAAGTGAAAATTGCATTAACATAAATAATTAGAATGATATGAACAATGGCAAATGAAATAGAGTGCTAAAAGTAAATTTCATTAAAGTAAAAGCTTGAAATTAAAAGTTAGTAGTTAGTAGGTTAATAGTTAGTATTGCTTTGCTTTTGCTTTTCATTTCAAGACATTCTTTGGAGAACACTCAACCCACTTATCACAAGCATGAATCCTTGAACCAAAACATCTTCAAAAGAAAGTAAAGAAGGCCAAGTTTCCACACAATACCATGAAAGAGGGGAGACTTACAATCTCACTAACTAGAATGCTTATGCCTTTTATGTCACAAATTTAGCGCTATGTTAAGCAATCGTAATTGGACTTATGTAGAAGTCACAACTATTTGAGGTCGGGCAATAGAATTTTGGTGTTAATGCATGTTAGAGACATAGTATAATGGCTAATGCTCATGAAACATACCACACACAAAAAGAATATGCAAAAGGTGTGGCCTAATCTCATCCGTACTCATGTCAATTTTTCAACCAACTAGCATTAGGATTTTGAGATGTCATAGGCTAGATGGAGTGAATGAATGAAGAAGGGGAATAAGATGGAGTGGGAGGGGGATGAATGAAATCACAAATTGGTCAAAGTAGGACTTTTACCAAATTAATACAATTCATTCATTTTGGGAGATGGAATGTACATTCCATCAATCCCCTAAATCCAATGATATTAATTTGACAAAGTCAAATCAACCTTGACCAAGGCCCAACAACAAGAGTCAAACTTAAACAAAGTCATCACAATTGGTCAACAAAATTTATTTGGCATTTATTCAATTAAAAAATAATAAAATAGTGCATTTAAATTAAATATGGTTTGTCCAATTCCTAAAATCTCATCAAAACACCAAACAAATGACCATGAGATTTATCATAGGTCAAACAAGGTCAAAGGACCTTGGAGAAAAAATTTCATAATTTTTGGACATTTAAAATTTTTTGTTAACAATTAAAAACAAATGAAAAATCAATTAATTCATAAAAAATATTAATAATGATCCAAAAAATAATTTTAATTCAGAATATGAAAGAGAAAAATATTTGAAATTTTTTGGTGAAAGTCCCATATTTTTTGGATTAATATTGAATTTAATATGAATTATTGAAAATAATGCAATTAAAATAAAAATTCAGAAAATCAAAAATACGTGGACCATCTGATCTCCCTCATTAATTGAGGTGGCAGAGCAGATGGTCCCTAGCGCGCGTTCTATGTGGTCACTAGTCAATTGCGTTGTACATGTGGTAATCAAAACCAACGCCTAAGATTAAAACAAAATAAATGGATCATGTGGTTCAGAGACTTGCCAACGCATCGCCGGAGCCAGAGCTCCGGTCTTCTTCTCCGGTGGACCTCACCGGACTGGTCCGCCATCAACCATCACCAAAATTAAAAACAAGGACATGATCTTAAAGTAAAAATGGCACTGAGTTCGAATCTGGCCTCAATTCACTCTAACTCCAAGTATATTGAGAGATACATGGAGTTGAAATTTGAGGTACATGAACTGAGTTGCTTCGATTTGGCCTCAAAGCAACTCAATCTTCTTGCCTACATTGGTAGGACTTCAGATAACCAAAGAATCAATAGAATTGAGCAAGAATTTGAGAGAATCGAAGAATTCAAAATTTCTGGAAAATACCTTCAATGGAGGTCTAGATTCAACTGATCTTGATCTTGCTTGTGCTTGATCTCACTTCACTTGCTTGCAGGAGAAGGATTAGATGCTTAAGAGGCTGTGGATTCCTGGACATTTGAATTTCAAAACAGTGGAAGTTCAACCTCAAATTCAAAATAATTTCTCAGGCTTATCCTTTGCAAACTGAGGGTTTGAGATGAGGGATCAAAGATGGTGCGAATGTGTGTTCAATTCTGAGCAATTGAAGCTCTATTTATAGTCAAAACAGTTGATAATTGCACACTTCAACTCACTTTCCAATTTTGGAAAATGGTGAAGCAAGGGTGCATGGGCACGCACAGGCCCATGAAATCATTGCTTGAGGTCCACAAATGAATGTTGGATAGTCTGAATTGAGCTTGGATTGCAAGGCAAGTGTGTATTGATGTTTGAAGTTTGACCGTTGCCAAGTGATATCACCATGTTCATGCCATGCGCAGCCTATACATTTCTTGTCCAAAATGAATGAATTTGAGCTCTTTGGAAAGGTGAGATCAAGAGGAACAACTTTCATGTTTAACACTTCTTCATTTGGAGCTTGGAACTTGGATAAATTTGAGGTGGAAGTTTGGAAAATTTTGACATATCAATTGTGTTCTAAGTGTCAAGCCATATGTCTCAATATTCCACCTTGCTTAACTTTTTATATGAGCTTCAAATGATAAAAGTGTATTAATAAAAGTTGTAGCTCTCTCAAAGACCTTCAAAATGGTCACAAATTTCATGTCATTTGGAATGTAATTTAGAGTATGTTTTCTCTTGGAAGCATTTATATATGATGAAAATTGTAGGAGATAGGGTCTAGGGAGACCCAATTTTGATCAGATGAATCCATCTGGCCAACCACCATCAACCAACTTGCTAACTTCCAATTCTCTTAACTTTATTGGTTCATGGTAGATCATATATGCATAAGATGATGAATTTTGAAGTGTCCCTTGAGAAATTTGATCAAATGGTGAGATAGCTTGTTGGAGAAGTTAGTCAGGATACCCAGTCAAACTAGGGTTTCCAAGGCAAATCACCCTCAAACTCTTGAAGAAAACTTGATCAATATAATATGTAGAGATAATTGGGACTCATATATGATTTTCATAACCATTCTTGAATCAATTCTTGGTTGTGCTCTTTGTTCATGAGGGTCTCAAACCCTAGATGTTAACTTGATGAATCAATGAAATCATGCCCTTCCTACAAAAGAGTTAGACAAATGCAAAGACATATTTTTGGTATTTTGGTTAGTGAAATGATAAAATACAAGTATGATATAATCACAAAGTGCTTAGTAATCTCTCCCAAAACAAACCCAATGAAGTATGGGTAAAGAGGATGCCAAGACATGATCCCAATGCTAATGCTTATGATGAAATTTCATGAGGGATCTTAGGGTCAAAATTGGGGTCTTACAGTTGCCCCTATTTAAGGACATTCTAACTGAGGAGGTGAAGGTTAAAATCTTCGGCTCGACTCAGTAGAATGGGCTTAAATAACAACATAGAGAAACAAATTTTGGTCCCTAAGACACCTCATGATGCATATGACATGAATGCAAAAGTAAATTCTTTGTGGGGGAATATTGCCACAAAGGAAAAGAAATCAGAGAGACTGAAAGTCCGCAGGAGTATAATGCATTCCGTAAGGAAAACTCACTAAGGAGACAGAGACTCTGGGGGATAAAAAATGAGTTATGCATAGGCCAAGCTACGACTTAAAACTACTGGGGGGACTCGAGGGATTCCATACAAAATGGAAATACTCAGCCGGGGAAATCACGACATCTACAGGGGATACGAGTAGGTCAAGATAAAACTGAAGTACTGACTCACGCAGGGGAAAAACGATTCCGATAAGGAAATGCACACTCAACTCAACCGGGGAAGATAAACTTCAACACAGGAGGAGAAGAAATTTACTATCTACTACCTGTTATTGGGTAAAGAGATAATAAAGATCTGACAGAGAGAACATCCGTCATCGGTTAGGATGAACATATCAAGGATGACTCGCTGGGAAACGCCAAGAGGGAGTATTTGTTGGTGTAAGCCCTAGAAGCCAATACTTTTGGTACTTGTATCAAATTCTTTATTAATAATAAAAGATAGTCTGTTTAATGTATCAAGTGTGACTTAATCATGAGATCATATTAAACATAAGGACACTATTCTTAAAGTATCCATAGTCGAGCTTTATTGTGAAGTGGGATAACATTAAAGCATTAAAACTATTATGTATATAGACTGATGATCACATCTCATGGATCATGGATAAGGAGTTATCAAGTCTTAAACATAGGTATGAATATTAAGAGTAATATTTATACTGGATTGACCCGCTATGAGAATACTATATAGAATGTTATGCAAAGTGTCATAAGTTATTCTCATGGTGATAATGGTGTATACCACCCTTCGACCTGAAGCCACTATGGATCCTAGATGTAGAGTCGAGTGCCTTATTGTTGATCAAACACTGTCCGTAATTGGATGACCATAAAGACAGCTGATGGGTACTCCACGAAGTATGCTAAGGGACATGAGTGACCTAGATGGAATTTTCCCATCCCGCGTAACAGGATAAATGTCTATGGGCCCAATATTGAACTAGACAAGGATGACACGATCTATGCCTTGTGTTCAATATAGACATAAGGGAAAAAGGGTAATTGTACACATAAGTATTATCATAAAAGGATTTGTCAGATCAAATGATATTTTTGTGTCTTGGGTAGATACCGCTCACTGTTTATTATGTTAAATACGTGATTTAATATAATTGTCAATGTCGCGAAAACCTACAGGGTCACACACAAAAGGACGGATTGATGAGAGATAGAGTAACTAAGGAATACCGTAATGTACGGTGCACTTATGGGAATTATAGAACATCATAAGGTACGGTGTACTTAAGTAGAATACGAAATATGGTAAGGTACCACGCGCTTAAGTGATTTTGACATATTATAAGATATGGGACACATACACTTGAGTGGGCTTTTTAGCTTGCAGCCCACACAAGTGGTTCTATAAATAGAACCCTTGTGTAGAAGCATTTGTGCAGTTGCAATTTCGTTTCTCTCTCTCTCTCACACTCAAAGCCTTCATTCGTAGCAGCTAGCACTGAGATTGAAGGAATCTGTTCGTGTGGACTGAGTAGAGGCGTTGTCATCGTTCAACGTTCGTGATCGCTCCGTAGATCTGCATCAAAGGTTACAATTGCCACAAGAGGTAACAATTATATGACTGATCATGCCCATTCGTAAGGATCACTAAAGGAGAAATTTTAAATTCCGCAGCATTTTGGATCGCTCTTCTCCTTTAGTGGTATCAGAGCCACTTACGAAACCATGCATCTGATAGTTTATTTTTTGTATTTTTTGTATTAATACGATTAAAAGACAGAATGAATCAAAGAATAAACAAGTAATTAAATTTGGCACACGTGTGTACGATTTGGATGATTGATGTTAACTATGCTGCAGAATCCGACATTAGTATGGTGAAGCAGCGATACATCGATCGTCCATAGGTTATGCAATTGAGATCGATCAAGTTATATATATGATATAAGTAATCCTGATGCAAAATACGGTATATATGATATACTGTTTCTGTTTCGTTCATTTAAACACTTAATGGTTGTTTTCCTTTGAACGATTAATGGTTGTTTGCTTCTTGATCCGACATTAGTATGGTGAAGCAATGACGTGTTGATCAATCATACTGAATCAACAATCGAGATGTGTTTGACGGTCTGAAATTGGTGCATTAGGGTTAATGACGGCACAAGGGTTGTGTTGTCAAATAGTTATGCGATTAGGGTTGTGACTGCACAAGAGTTGTGCTTTAAAGTATCAAGTGTTGATGTGAAAAACGATGTCGATTTAAAATGAATTGTTCATTAAAAATTTCGGCAGCGGACCCCCGGCTAACTCTGTGTAGTGTGATCGATCGCCGAAATTTAATTTGGTTTCAATTAATTAAAAGAATTAAAATTAATAATAATAATGTGTTTATTATTATTGTCTTGTGGTGATCGGTTATGGCCTTAGTTTTCCTTTATTTTGTTTTGGGTTCTTAAAATACAATCTGCATGTCGTGCCTCTCTTTTAATCTCTTAATGTAACTTCTTTTCTCATCTCACTCCCTCGTATGTAAAACGATTTTCTTTTATGTAATGTAATGTTATGAAGAAAGAGAAGAATTCAATATCAAAGGAGGACAACCTTGAAGATCTTGCTTGGAGAAGCTTAGATCGTTATTAGGTTAGCTTAGGTTCTCTCATTGGCTTGGGAGAACAATTGTGCTAGGGGCCATAATTGTTTCATTATGTATGTTGATGCATGTGAATGTATGTTGATGCATGTGAGAGACGATTTATATGATAAATAAGCCGGTGATATCAGAATAATTGCAAATTCCCTCAAATTAAATATTAACTTTATGCTTTCCAAGTTTTAGCACTCATCAAGACTAGTATCGGATAATGTAGGTTTTGCCTACGCGAGGTTCATGTTCTATATTAGTAAGGTGCAACGGGATAATTGTAATATCCAATTGCTAAAACAATGGGTCAAACTTACCTAAACAAATTATAATAAGATTATATATGTTTAGAAGCAAGAGTTGCAAATGATCCATGTGATGGATTGGAATAAGGAGTTATTCATCCAACTAAAATATTCGAGAGTTGTATTAGATACAATTGAAAGGAGTTCCTACCTAAATAACCTAGTTTTGTGTAATCCGCCTACGCGGACTTAAAACAAAGTGAAATGCGGATCTCGACCCACTAGAAAATCTTCCAACGGGATTTTCTGAATCAAATGGTGAGGGTCATTTATTTTGAATAAAATAGTGGGAGCATATTTAATTAAAGGCCAAATAAATATGTTATTGATACTTATATTTTCATTATTGTTATGTAGATTAACATGACAACTAACACCTCTAACAACATTTTGCGATCAATCCTTGACAAGGAAAAATTGTTTGGGACAAATTTTCGGGATTGGCATCGAAATCTGAGGATTGTCCTCAAACATGATAGAAAGCTGTATGTCTTGGAGAAACCTGTTCTTGAAGAGGAACCTTCTAGTTCTGCACCTAAAGCAGAAAGAGATGCTTATAAGAAGCATGTCGATGATGCCAATGAAACTGCTTGTCTCATTCTAGCTACCATGAACTCAGAGTTGCAAAAGCAACATGAGAACATGGCAGCGTTCGATATGATCGAACACCTGAAGATGCTCTATCAAGAGAAAGCAAGGCATGAAAGGTTTGAAGTTCCAAAAGCCCTTTTTCAAGGCAAGTTAGCTGAGGGAGCCCCTGTAGGTCCCCATGTGCTCAAGATGATTAGGTATGTGGAAAACCTTGAGAGGTTGGGTTTTCCCCTCGGAAAGGAACTTGTGACTGATTTGATCTTGCAATCGTTTCCAGATAGATTCAGTCAATTTGCCCTAAATTTCAATATGAATGATATGGACAAATGTTTTCCTGAACTGCTAGCCATGTTAAGAACTGCTAAGCAGAATCTGAAGTCAAAAGGGAAGTCCATTCTGATGATCGGAAATGGAAAGCGACAGAACAAAAGACCCACCAAGCAGGGTGATAAAGGGAAAGGCAAGGAAGTTGCCAAACCCAAACCCACTGTTGCTGATTTGAAGCCTAGTGGAGGCATAGCAAAGGAAGGCACCCGCTTCCATTGCGGTAAGACCGGACACTGGAAGAGAAACTGCCCAAAGTACCTGGAAGATAAGAAAAATGGAGTAGAGACTTCAACATCAGGTATTTTTGTTATTGAAATTAATTTATCTACTTCTGCATCATGGGTATTAGATACTGGATGCGGTTCTCACATTTGTACCAATGTGTAGGGGCTAAAAAGGAGTACAGATTTGGCAAAAGGTGAAGTTGACCTACGAGTTGGCAATGGAGCAAAGGTTGTTGCTTTAGCCGTAGGAACTTATGTATTGACTTTACCTAGTGGTTTAATAATTCAGTTAGAGAACTGTTATTATGTACCTGCAATTAGCAGGAATATTATTTCCGTTTCTTGTTTGGACAAGTTTGGTTTTTCAATTATAATAAAGAGCAATTGTTGCTCAATTTATTTGAATGATATATTCTATGCTACTACACAAATGAACAATGGACTATATGTCCTTGATCTTGAAATGCCTATTTATAACATTAATACTAAAAGGATGAAACCTAATGAGTTAAATCCAACTTACCTTTGGCATTGTGGATTAGGCCACATAAATGAGAAATGCATTTCCAAACTCCATAAAGATGGACTCTTGGACTCTTTTGATTATTAATCATATGAGACATGCAGATCTTGTTTAATTGGAAAGATGACAAAGTCTCCATTCACAGGAAAAGGTGAAAGAGCTAATTATATTTTGACCCTCATACATACTGATGTATGTGGACCACTGAACATACCAGCCAGAGGAGGTTTTCAGTACTTCATCATATTTACTGATGATTTCAGTAGATATGGTTATGTGTATTTAATGAAACACAAATCAGAGTCCTTTGATAAAGTTCAAGGAATTCAAGAATGAAGTACAAAACCAACTAGGTAAGAGTATTAAAACTCTTCGATTAGATCGAGGTGGTGAGTATTTAAGCCTAGAGTTTGATGACCATCTGAATGAGTGTGGGATCCTATCCCAACTTACTCCTCCTGGAACACCCCAATGGAATGGTATATCTGAGAGAAGAAATTGAACCCTGTTAGACATGGTCTGATCCATGATGAGTCACGCCGATCTTCCAAACTCCTTTTGGGGACATGCACTATTGACAACAGCTTACACACTTAACCGTGTTCCATCCAAAAAGGTTGAGATATGGAGTGGTAAGAAACCACATATGTCTTACATGAAGATTTGGGGTTGCGAAGTTTATGTGAAACGACAAATTTCAACTAAGCTTGAGCCCAAATCTGACAAATGCTTATTTGTGGGGTATCCTAAAGAAACAAGAGGGTATTACTTCTACAATCTTTCTGAGGGCAAAGTGTTTGTCGCTCGAACTGGAGTTTTCCTATAAAAGGATTTTATTTCAAAAGAAATCAGTGGGAGGAAAGTAGAGCATGAAGAAATTCAAGAATCACAAAGCATTGATACACCCATGGAGGAATTAGAGCAGGAAACATAAGTAGTTGTGGAAGAGCAACCTGCTCAAGTAGAACAAGACCAACGTAGGTCAAGCAGGATACGTCACCTACCTGAGAGATATGGATATCTTATAACTGATCAAGGTAATGTTTTACTCATGGATCAAGATGAGCTTGTGACCTACCAAGAGGCCATAACTGGTCCCGAGTCTGAGAAGTGGCTAGAAGCCATGAAATCTGAAATGGATTCCATGTACACAAACCAAGTTTGGACCTTGGTAGAGCCTCCTATAGGAGTTAACCCTATAGGATGCAAGTGAGTCTTCAAAAACAAGACTGACATGGATGGTAAGGTACATACCTACAAGGCAAGACTGGTTGCAAAAGAATATAAACAAATTCATGGGGTTGACTATGATGAAACCTTTTCACCAGTTGCAATGCTTAAATCTGTTCGGATTTTACTTGCTATCGCTGCATATCATGATTATGAAATATGGCAGATAGATGTCAAAACTTCTTTCCTTAATGGGAATCTTCTTGAGGATGTGTACATGACACAACCTGAAGGATTTAACATACCAGAAGAAGCCCAAAAGATATGTAAGTTACAAAGATCAATCTATGGATTGAAGCATGCTTCCAGAAGTTGGAATCTTCATTTTGATGAAACAGTAAAACAATATGGATTCATCACGAACGAAGATGAGACTTGTGTCTACAAGAAGCTTAGTGGGAGCATGATCATTTTCCTGGTATTATATGTAGATAACATATTACTCATTGGAAACGATGTCCCTACCCTGCAACAAGTAAAGTCTTGGTTGGGGAAATGCTTTTCTATGAAGGACCTAGGTGAAGCAGCCTATATATTATGAATCAGAATCTATAGAGATAGATTACAAAAACTGCTTGGCCTAAGTCAGAGTACGTACATAGACAAAGTGCTGGGACGCTTTAATATGCATGATTCCAAGAAAGGATTCATACCTATGCAACATGGCGTGTGTCTATCAAAAACACAATCCCCTTCAACTAAGGAAGAAAGGGATCGCATGAATAAGATTCCATATGCATCTGCAATAGGATCTATCATGTATGCCATGTTATGTACTCGACCAGATGTCTCGTGTGCTTTAAGTTCAACAAGTAGGTACCAATCTGATCCTAGTGATGCTCATTGGGTAGCTGTCAAGAATATCCTTAAGTATTTGAGAAGGACTAAGGACTCATTCTTGATATATGGAGGTCAGAAAGAGCTGGCTGTAATTGGATACTCCGATGCTAGCTTCCAGACAGATAAGGATGACTTTAGATCGCAATCTGGTTATATGTTTTGCTTAAACGGTGGCGCTGTGAGTTGGAAAAGTTCAAAGCAAGATACAATTGGTGATTCTACAACCGAGGCTGAGTATATTGCTGCCTCAAGTGCAGCAAAGGAAGCTGTTTGGATCAAAAAGTTCATTAGTGAACTTGGCATAGTTCATAGCATTGTGGATCCCATTGGTCTCTATTATGATAACAATGGTCCTATCGCACAAGCTAAGGAACCTAGATCTCACCAACGATCCAAACACATACTTAGGCGTTATCACCTCATTCGAGAGATAATAGATATAGGAGATGTGAAAATATGCAGAGTACCTACACTTGACAATATTGCTGACCCATTGACAAAGCCTCTTGCGCAGCAGAAGCATGATGGCCATACTAGATCTATGGGCATTAGGGGTATGCCTTATTGGCTCTAGTGCTAGTGGGAGATTGTTGGTGTAAGCCCTAGAGGCCAATACTTTTGGTACTTGTATCGAATAATTTATTAATAATAAAAGGCTTTTTTTTATTATGTTTGTCTAATAAAGTCCCTAGAATAGATAGTCTGTTTAGTGTATCAAGTGTGACTTAATCATGAGATCACGTTAAACATAAGGATACTATTCTTAAAGTATCCATAGTCGAGCTTTATTGTGAAGTGGGATAACATTAAAGCATTAGGACTATTATGTATATAGACTGATGATCACATCTCATGGATCATGGATAAGGAGTTATCAAGTCTTAAACATACGTATCAATATTAAGAGTAATATTTATACTGGATTGACCCACTATGAGGATACTATATAGAATGTTATGCAAAGTGTCATAAGTCATTCTCATGGTGATAATGGTGTATACCACCCTTCGACCTGAAACCACTATGGACCCTAGATGTAGAGTCGAGTGCCTTATTGTTGATCAGACATTGTCCGTAACTGGATGACCATAAAGACAATTGATGGGTACTCCACGAAGCATGCTAAGGGACATGAGTGATCTAGATGGGATATTCCCATCCTGCGTAACAGGATAAATGTCTATGGGCCCAATAATGAACTGGACAAGGATGACACGGTCTATGCCTTCTGTTCAATATAGACATAAGGGCAAAAGGGTAATTGTACTCATCAGTATTATCACAAAAGGATTTGTCAGATCACATGACATTTTCGTGTCTTGGGTAGCGTGATGTGTTGCTAAATACCTCTCACTGTTTATTATGTTAAATACGTGATTTAATATAATTGCCAATGCCGTGAAAACCTACAGGGTCACACACAAAAGGACGGATTGATGAGAGATAGAGTAACTAAGGAATACCATAATGTACGGTGCACTTATGTGAATTATAGAACATCATAAGTTACAGTGTACTTAAGTAGAATACGAAATATGGTAAGGTACCACGCGCTTAAGTGATTTTGGCATATCATAAGATATGGGCCACAAACACTTGAGTGGGCTTTTTAGCTTGCAACCCGCACAAGTGTTTTCTATAAATAGAACCCTTGTTTAGAAGCATTTGTCCAGTTACAATTTCGTTTCTCTCTCTCTCTCTCTCTCTCTCTCTCTCTCTCTCTTTCTTTCTCTCTCCCTCTCTCTCTCAAAGCCTTCATTCGTAGCAGCTAGCACTAAGATTGAAGGAATCCGTTCGTGTGGACTAAGTTGAGGCGTTGTCATCGTTCAACGTTCCTGATCGCTCCGAAGATCTGCATCAAAGGTTACAATCGCCACAAGAGGTAACGATTCTATCACTGATCATGCCCATTCGTAAGGATCACTAAAGGAGAAATTTTAAATTCCGCTGCGTTTTGGATCGCTCTTCTCCTTCAGTATTCATTACCGGTTATTGGGTAAGAATAGCCTTGCTGGGGGAAACTGCAGAAAATAGGATTTACAACTACCCGTTACTGGGCAAAAGACCAAGGATGAGAGTATCCGTCATCGGTTAGGATGAACATATCAAGGATAAACTCGCCAGGGAAGAAAATCCGTCACCTGTTAAGATGAACATATCAAGGATAGACTTACCTGGAAATGTCAATGAGGATATCCGTCATCGGCTAGGATGAACATATCAAGGATATACCAACTAAAAAAAGGGGAGGAATTACATCTATCGAAAGCTGGATAGAAAACCGTCAGAGAGAAAATCCGTCACCAGTTAGGATGAACATATCAAGGATTAACTCTGCGAGGGGACAAAGTAGGATTTACAACTACCAAATACTGGGTAGAAAACCAATCAAAGAGAAAATCCATCACCAGTTAAGATGAACATATCAAGGATAAACTCTGAAAAGGGGATAAAATAGGATTTACAACTATCGGTTACTGGGTAGAAGACCAAACAAAGAGAAGACTCGTCAAAGGTTAGGATGAACATATCAAGGATCGACTCTAATTAGGAGCAAAAATAGGGATTACATCTATCAGTTACTGGATAGAATACCAAGGAAGAGAAAATCCATCACCGATTAAGATGAACATATCAAGGATTAAGTCCTCACACGGGAAAAATAGGATTTACAACTACCGGTTACTGGGTAGAAAACCACTAGGAAAAGAAAACCCGTCATCGGTTAAGATGAACATATCAAGGATTAACTCTCTAGGGAACAAAATAGGGATTACACTTACCTTTTTACTGGGTAGAATACCAAAAAATGAGAATATCCGTCACTGGTTAAAGTGAACATATCGAGGATAAACTCAGGAAGGGAAAATAAAGATATCCGTCACCGGTTAGGATGAACATATCAAGGATATACTTCCTACGCACTCTACTGAGGAGAAAAAATGGTACTTTTGTCGGGTATTAGGCAAGAAGTAACAAACTGCAAACTAAGAAGAATATTACCAGTTACTGGATAATAGGCTCTTAGGGGACCAAAGTATCCATCTAGGTAAGAGCTAGAAAGAAAACAGTCAATCAAGACTCAACCCATTGAGGACATAACTCAAGGGGAGCAATTCCATCCAGAAAATCTACCGGAGAGGAAACTGAAATAACAACCATCCACGAGGAAACAAACTCAGTGGGGAAACATAGAAAGGTTAAAGTCTTTCTGCTTAAGGGGATGACACTCTACAATTGAAGGAGGACAGACACCATGTATGGGGATAAAATACCGCCATAACAGAGAATAAGAATCTCAAACAAATATGAGGATGCAGGATATGCAAATTTATGAAATTATATGAATGTATATGTATATATGATGGTTATGCTGACAAAACAATTACAAAGGATACAGAGGTGTCGCAAAGAAAATTGAACCACCGGTACAATCCTCGGTCAATCCACAAAATATGGAGACAACTGCTGGAGAACAGAGAGATCAACATCCCAAAGGTTCAAACCTAATTGGGGAAAGATGAGATCTGTTGAGGATAGAACATCCAACCTGTCGGGAATTTTAGGTCAACACCATAAAAATGGGAGACAATCCTATAGAGAAATAATCAACAAAAGCTTACTCAGAAACCAGGAGGAAACTCTGACTGAGAGAAAAATAAATGGCGATTGGTGGGGACACCAAAGCGATCTACTGGGGAAGATCAACCATCTCTGAAGATCAACCCTGCTGAGAAGATACGAACTTCGTTGGGGATATATAAACTTCGCTGGGGAAGGCAAAAACTCTGTTGGGGACAGCAGAAACTCCGTCGGGGAAAACAACACGTCGCAGGGTATCTGGATCAACCAAATCAGCTGGGGACAAAGAAATTCCACTGAGGATCTAACACTCCATCGAGGAATTGAATCAACACTAACGTCTAGGGATACCCAAAGGGTTAACTGCTTGGGAAACCACAGATGCTTCACAATTAAGGACTTGTTATTCGTTGAAATGCTGTTGATATTCCTTTTACTTGCTTTGGAAAAAAAATCTTGCTTTTATATATTAAAGAAAACTTGACTTTTGATTTAAAATTTTAATTTCAAAATGATCATAATAAAATTTAAAACTATTGGCTGAAGTAAATAAGAGTAGAAACAATTTGCATAAAAGCTCAACTTTATTTAATAGAATGGTAGTCTGTAAATGACAAGACTCCGTAGATTTTACAATGTTGAAAATGGTAATTTACATGGAAAAGGGGTACATTAAATAAAAATGATCCTTAATCCTTCTACCAACTCTTGATATCCATTGTGCTCTTGACCGACGTCTGGGGTGATGAATCGATGTCAACCCTTGTGCCCAATTAAGCCTTCAAAACACTGAAGATCAACAGAGTGCAGTTACTTGCCATAATCCCTAATTTTTGCATAAGTTGCCCCAAGGTGGGGCACTCAACTTATTGGGAAATTCTTTCTGTTTTATGTCTCTAATTTTTTCCTGGATCACCCTTTCGGGTTTTCAATCCACCTAAACGCTCATTCTTGCCTAAGTCTCCCTTTCGGGTTTTCAACTTAGCGAGCTGTTCTTTTTATTTTTATTTTTTTTAGGCGAAGTATTTCTTGACTGCATTTGCGTTCACAGGACGAGTGAACTCTTCACCATCCATAGTTGTAAGAATCAAAGTACCACATGAAAAGGCTCTCTTAACAACATATGGGCCTTCATAATTAGGAGTCCATTTTCCTCTGGAATCTGGGTTGAACGACAACATCTTCTTGAGCACAAGGTCACCTTCTCTGATCACTCGAGGTTTGACCTTCTTATCAAAAGCTTTCTTCACCCTTTGTTGATATAACTGACCATGACACATGGCAGTTAATCTCTTCTCTTCAATTAAATTCAACTGGTCAAACCTGGTCTGACACCATTCAGCTTCAGTCAACTTGGCTTCCATGAGCACACGCAATGAAGGAATCTCAACCTCTATGGGGAGCACTGCTTCCATACCATAAACAAGAGAGAAAGGGGTTTCCCATGTTGAAGTGCGGATGGATGTACGATACCCATGCAAAGCAAATGGGAGCATCTCATGCCAATCCTTATATGTGACAACCATCTTCTGGATAATCTTGTTGATGTTCTTATTCACAGCTTCAACAACCCCATTCATCTTGGGTCTGTAGGGAGAAGAATTATGATGTGCAATCTTGAAGTCTTTACAGAGAGCTTCCACCATATTGTTATTCAAGTTTGATCCATTATCAATAATGATCTTACTTGGCACACCATAACGACATATGATCTGATTCTTGATAAACCTTACAACAACTTGCTTGGTTACATTTGCATACGATGTCGCTTCAACCCATTTTGTGAAGTAGTCAATTGCCACTAAAATGAAACGATGTCCATTCGGAGCTTTGGGCTCAATCATCCCAATCATATCAATTTCCCACATGGAGAAGGGCCATGGGGAAGAGACAACATTCAATAGTGTCGGAGGAACATGAATCTTATCAGCATAAATTTGACACTTGTGGCATTTCTTCACAAATTTGCAATAGTCAGATTCCATTGTCATCCAATAGTAACCTGTTCGCAACATCTTCTTCTCCATTGCATGTCCATTGGAATGAGTACCAAAGGAACCTTCACGCACTTCAGTCATCAATAAGTCTGCTTCGTGTCTATCCAAGCATCTAGGCAAAACCATGTCGAAGTTTCTCTTGTGCGGTATATCAACATTTCAAGTAGAAATTACCAGCTAATCTTCTCAAAGTCTTCTTATCTTTCAAAGATGCCCCAGGCGGGTAAATCTGACTTTGGAGGAAACATTTGATGTCGTAATACCACGGCTTCTCGTCTTTGATCTCTTCAAAAGAAAACACATGTGCTGGCCTATCAAGACGTATCACAGATAAATTGGGAACTTCATTCCAACACTTCACTACAATCATTGATGCCAATGTTGCAAGAGCATCTACCATCCGGTTTTCATCTGGAGGGATATGATGAAACTCAACCTTTGTAAAGAAAGTTGAAATCTTCCTCGCATAATCTCTATACGGTATTAAACCGGGTTGATTTGTCTCCCATTCTCCTTTGATCTGATTCACAACCAAAGTTGAATCACCGAAGACATCCAAATACTTGATTCTGATATTCATGGCCTCTTCAAGCCCCTTAATGCAAGCTTCATATTCTGCCATGTTGTTTGTACACTTGAAAGTCAATCTAGTTGTAAATGGTAGATGCGTGCCTTGAGGTGTAATAATCACTTCCCCAATGTCATTTCCATATTGATTAACAGCTCCATCAAATACCATGCCCCAACGGGAACCAGGCTTTGGCCCTTCTTCAAGCAATGGTTCATCATAATCTTTCATTTTCAAGTACAAAATCTTTGCATCAGGGAAGTCATACTGTACTGACTGGTAATCTTCAATTGGTTGGTGAGCCAAATGGTCAGCCAAGATACTACCTTTGATTGCTTTCTGAGATTGGTATTCGATATCATACTCGGACCACAACATCTGCCAACGGGCGATTCTCCCAGTTAAAGCAGGCTTCTCAAATATATACTTGATTGGATCCATTTTGGATATCAACCAAGTGGTATGATTCAACATATACTGACGCAAACGCTTAGCATCCCAAGCCAATGCGCAACAAGTCTTCTCAAGCATAGAATAACGAGTCTCACAGTCGGTGAACTTCTTACTGAGGTAGTAGATCGCAAATGCTTTCTTTCCAGTCTCATCTTGCTGACCAAGAACACAACCCATACTATCTTCAAGCACAGTCAAATACATGATCAAAGGTCTTCCTTCAACAGGCGCAGACAAAATCGGAGGTTTAAGCAGATATTCTTTGATACTATTGAATGCTTTCTGGCAAACTTCGGTCCAACCACAAGACTGATCTTTCCGAAGAAGCTTGAATATAGGCGCACATGTGACAATCATGTGAGAAATGAATCGGGAAATATAATTCAAGCGGCCGAGAAAACCTCTGACTTACTTCTCAGTTTTGGGCGCAGGCATCTCTTGTATTGCTTTTACCTTGGCAAGATCAACTTCAATACCCTTCTCGCTGACAATAAAGCCCAACAACTTACCAGAACAAACACCAAAAGTAAACTTATTAGGATTCAAGCGGAGTTTATACTTCCTCAAACGCTGGAATAGCTTCAACAAATGCTCAACATGTTCCTCTTCATCAATTGATTTAGCAATCATATCATCGACATAAACTTCTATCTCTTTATGCATCATATCATGAAAAAGAGTAATCATTGCTCTCTGGTAAGTTGCACCAGCATTCTTCAAACGAAAAGGCATCACTCTATAACAGAATGTTCCCCAGGGTGTAATGAATGTGGTCTTCTCCATATCTTCGGGTGCCATCTTGATTTGATTATATCCGGAAAATCCATCCATAAATGAAAAGACTTTGAATTTAGTAGTATTGTCTACCAACATATCAATGTGTGGCAAAGGCAAATCATCTTTCGGACTGGCTTTATTCAAATCACTATAGTTGACACACATGCGGACTTTTCCAGCTTTCTTCGGCACTGGCACAATATTGGACACCCATTACGGATACTCAGCAGTCACAAGGAAATCGGTGTCAATATGCTTCTACACTTCTTCTTTGATTTCACAGCCATATCAGGATGCGTTCTTCTCAACTTCTGCTTGACTGGCGGGCATTCGGCTTTAATGGAAATCTATGCTTCGTAATCTCAGAATCCAAACCAGACATGTCTTGATAAGACCAAGCAAACACATCTGAATACTCTCGAAGAAGATCAATCAACCCCTTCTTAACATCTGGACACAGTCGGGACCTAATCTTGACTTCCTTCACATCATCTTCGGAACCCAAGTGCTCAATCTGCTCTTCAAACGGCTGAATAATCTTTTCATCTTGCTCAAGAAGACGAGACAATTCATCACTCACTTCTACATCACTTTCCTCCTCGGCCTAAAACACAGGGAATTCAAAATTCAGAGAAGGAGAAGGATCATTGTATTCAATGGGGTTAGGAACCAACCTGCATAATGATTTGATATTTTGATTTTAGAGAAGTGAATTTGTGACCAAATATTATGCATATGGACAATTATATTGTTTATTTATGTTTTTTGTGATTACCATTTTCAGAATAAAGCAAAAACAAAACATCAAAGATGTGGATGAATAGAATTAATTTTATTGATGATCAATTTAAAATGCCCAAACAATGCTCACTTCTCCCTTAGGCATAGGAGAAGGATTTTAAAATATGAAAGCGATTAATTAGATCGATGCAAAATAACAGGAATATCAACAACAGTCCAATTGTTGCATGTCTTTCCATGCGTCACAAAATTAGTGCAGTCTTCCTCTTCGTCATCCTCTAGCATAGCAGCTAAGTGTTGTTCAGTGCCATGAATGAACCCTCCGCTATGGAAGTTAAGTTGCATATCTTCAGATCTAACAGTTGATGAGCCTTTCTGGAACCCCAAACCGGTTCTGCCTTTGTTATTGGAGACCTCTACCATGCGCCCCCACTGATCAATAGTACCCTCTTCAACAATCTTCTGAGCATCTTTCAACAAGGACATAGGTGCCCCAACTCTCTTCTCAGTGGCAATAGATAAGGCTTGGAACGGAGTTCCAACCTCATCCTCAGCTTCAACATACGAGAAAGATGACAGATGGCTAACCAACAGCGCCTTCTCACCTCCAACAATCACAAGCTTGCCATTCTTGACAAATTTCAATTTCTGATGCAGATGGGAGGTAACAGCTCCTGCCTAATGAATCCATGGCCTTCCCAATAAACAGCTGTAGGCCGGGTGGATATCCATTACTTGAAAAGTAATCTGAAAATCACTCGAACCTATCTTGATTGGAAGGTTCACTTCACCAATAACCGTCTTGCGCGGACCATCAAAAGCTTTGGCGATTACACCGTTGTACCTCATGGGCGCTCCTTGGTAAGATAGCTTTGACAAAGTTGACTTTGAAAGCACATTCAGTGACGACCCGGTGTCAACAAGCACGTTTGACAAAGCATCTTCCTTACATTTCATTGAAATATGCAAAGCCAGGTTATAATTTCTTCCCTCCTCATGGAGTTCTTTGTTACAGAAGCTCAAATTATTGCATGATGTGATGTTAGCCACGATGTGATCAAACTGATCCACAGTAACATCATGCTCTACGTATGCTTATTCAAGAACTCTCTGTAGTGCTTCTCTATGCACTTTGGAATTCATCAGCAGAGACAATACTGAGATTTTTGAGGGAGTCTGGAGCAGCTGCTCTACCATATTAAATTCACTCCTCTTTATCAATCGGAGTACCTCATCATCATCATTGGCTTTCAGGTTGCTGGATTCACCAGACTTTTCTTTTGAACAACCAACTGGATCTTCATTAGGCACCTCCGCCTTCTTACCAACAATCATTTCTTCTTTGTTTTCTGGGACCACCGGCCTAAACACTCGACCACTACGGGTCACCTTCGTTACATCGGCAATGCTCACCACTGAACTAGTCGGAGGTAATGGGACCTTTTGACCATTCTTTATCATTGTAGCATTGTACTGGTATGGTACAACCTTATTAGATGAATATGGGACTGGGCCTGCTAACCGTATTACCAACAGCGATACTGATCTTTGACTGACGTTCTTATTGTTGTTGCTATCATATTGGATTACCAACCACTCTTGTTGCTTGAAAACGGGCACTATGACATTGACGTCGTCATCTACATGACGGGATTGAACAATCTGAATCATGCCTTCATCCATCAGACGTTGGATGTCCCTTTTCACTACATCACACCCTCTTGGGTTCACACTACAAATGTCACAACCATCATGGTCATGTTCATAGTCACTCACCATACAGATATCCTTATGCATCTGCACCAAAGATCTTCGGATAAACCGGACATCAAAAACCTTGAACTCTCCAGGACAACCGTCCACCATATTCAAAGAAGAGTTCCCATGAGCGGGCAAAGGGTTTGCTTTCACATTTGGCGCGTGGTCGTCAAAGGACACCATACCACTCTTCATACGCTTTTGAACCTAATACTTCAATGCATAACAATTTTCAATATCATGTTCGGGTGCTCCTTGGTGAAAAGCACAACGAAGCTCAGGTTTATACCACTAGGGAAGTGGTTCTGGGATCTGCGGTGGGTTCCTCGGTTGAATTAAGTTCTTGAGAACTAGCGAGGGATACAACTCATCATACGACATAGGAATCAGGTCAAAAGAGACCTTCTTCCTCTCAAAGTTTTGCTGATGATGATTGTTATTGGTATTGTTGTTGTTGTAGGTGTTCGTTCTTTGTTGCGGTTGTTGTTGTTAACGTTGATGTTGTTGTTGTTGTTGAATTGGTGTTGCTTGTTGATTAGAATATATTGGAATTATTGATGACACTTGATGATGATGATGTTGACGGGGTGGTGGATTTCTTCTGATCTGAGGCCTCCTCTGCCTCCCACTGGTAACTGCATTGGTCTCGCTATCTTTCTTCTTACCAATGTTGCTACCATATTTCTTACTTGTTGACACCTCATCCCTTGACAAACGTCCCTCACAGACTCCTTCCTCAAGTCCCATCCCCATATTTACCATTTTGGTAAAATCACTGGGGCATGCGTTCATAATAAAATGAACTCAGGGTTTTCAAAAAGATCTTCGTCATCTCTTTCTCCTCCAAAGGAGGAGTGATCTGGGCAGCCAACTCCCTTCATCTTTGCACGTATTCTTTAAATGTCTCTTTGTCCTTCTGAGACATAGACCTTAATTGGTCCCTATTCGACGCCATGTCCATATTATACTTGTATTGCTTCACAAAAGCCTCTCCCAAGTCGTTGAAAGTGTGGATGCTTGCACTATCCAACCCCATGTACCAACGGAGTGCAACACCAGTCAGGCTATCCTTGAAGTAGTGAATAAGGAATTAATCATTGTCGGTCTGAGTTGACATCTTATGGGCATACATCACAAGATGACTGAGCGGACAAGAGTTCCCCTTATATTTTTCAAAGTCAGGCACTTTGAACTTCACCGAGATTTTGACATTGGGCACCTTAACACAACTCGGCAACACTCTTCCCAAACAGTTCTTTTCCTCTCAACGTCTTCAATTCCTTGCGCAGCTCAAGAAATTGATCTTTCATTTCGTCCATCTTCTCATAAACATCTGAACCCTCAGACGGCTCGGAATGATAGATGGTATCCTCTACGCGAGGCAAATTGTGCACAACGGGAGGTGGCACGGACATGAACGGGCTAGATGCCGGGATGGAAGAAAATGTAGGCGCAAAGCCTTCAGGCACAAAGTTAGGCGGCATTCCCCACGGGAATCTGGCGGGCAGGTTCGGCGCGAAGTGGGCGGTAGCAGCAGGCATGGTAGAGGTAGTCACTTCTGAAGTAACGGTCCTCGCGGGAGGAGTTGCAGGTGTTGGAGAAGATTGGTTATGAGCAGCAAGAACTGACTCCATCATGGCAGTCAGGCGGGCGATCTCGTCCTTCACCTCTCTGTCCTCTTGCTTTAGGTGTTCCATGATTTTCTGATGATTGGCTCGGGTGTTGTACCGGTGAGTCATCTTGGCTAAAGCACAGAAGAAACACCAATCAGACACCTGGTGAAAACCTACTTATGCAAATGATGCATGAAATGCAATGCTTGATTATTTTTATTTTTCCATGAATTCACTATATCATTTACAAATATATAATATTTAAATGGCAATTGCAACAATTTGATATGACCAAAAATCTCTTTTTATTTATATAAATTGGAAGGATTACACTGAGTACAATTTCAGAAACCACATGAAAAATACAAGAGAATAGGAAACTAGTCATCCTAAGGATCCCTAACAATAATGTTAGAAGATCTGGCTGAAGGCGTGTACTTCCTTCGAATGTGATGGATCTTGGTCTTAAAAGAAGCCTTCATTTGAGTCTTCTCGAGGACAAGCTGGTCAGCAATCTTCTTCCAAGCAACAGAAGGTTGAGGCATGCTAGAAGATGAAACGCCTGGCTCTCTCTGTCTCTTTGTCACTCAGTCTTCAAGTAGCTCAATAAGTGCATCTTTGTCCTTAGACTCCAACTGCAACTCTTCATGCTTCTTGCTCAAAGCACGGAAACGCTCTTCCCACATATCCTTCTCTTGCTTCAACTTGGTGAGCGCGTCTTCCAACTCCTCTACATCTTGGTTAGGGAGAGTTAATGGCTCAACCACAACCATAGACATAGGTCTTTCACAAGGATAAGGCATCTTCAACTCTAAAGCTCTCTTCTTTACCCAAAGAGTGTAAGCTTCCAAAGCTATACAATTGCGCAGACCAAGCTCAGATCTTCCTTTCCTATGCATATTATGTCAAGCATGCATAATCTTCTGCTTTAAATGTTGTGGATCTTTACCCTCTTGATAGAAAAGACCTTCTAACAAAGTGTTATTAGGTTTGTCTCTCAAGGGGAACCCAAGTTGACAACGAGGCAAAACAGGGTTGTTAATTCCTCCTTGTGTACCAATGAGAGGCACATTATAGAATTGTCCACAACTATCAATAGTCTCCAAACTGCTTAAAGACGGATCATACCAAACTATGTCATCATTAGTGAAAGACATAAGTCTCTGAGACCACCTTAGACATTGTTTGTTCTCCACAAAAGCAGGCGTCTGAGGCAAGTGCGAAATAAACCACTTGTACAGAAGAGGAATGCAACATACAATAGTTCTACCACCCTTAGAATTCCTTAGATGCAAAGAGCAATACATATCACCCAACACAGTAGGCACATGATTCCCAATCAAGAAAAGTCTAATGGCGTTAACATCAACAAAACCGTCAATGTTAAGCAACAAAGTTAACCCATAGATGAGCAACACAAAGATAGCTTCAAAAGTGTCCACACTACCAGCTTGAGCAAAAGTAGTAGCTTCCTTGATGAGGAAAACAGATGGCAACCCAAATAACCCTCCTTTCATCACCCAATGAGCCTCTATCTCAAACTTCTTCAAGTGAAGAGCTTCATCAATAATACTAGATCGGGGAATCTCCTCCAATCCACTAAAAGGAACTCTACTAGAAACAGGTATCCCCAAAAGATGATAATACTCCTCCAAGGTAGGTACAAGCTGAAAATCTGGGAAAGTGAAACAATGGTAGAGAGGATCATAGAACTGCAGTAGCACACTCAAGAGTCCTTCAACCACATCAGTAGACAAGATAGACAGAAGCTTCCCATGACGTTGTTTGAAGTCCAAGGGATCTAATACAAAAGATGCTAGCTTCCTTAACTCTTTAGAGTCGGGACATCTGAAACTGTACTTCTTAGTGTTCCTTCGTCCATAATCCATAGTCTGAAAATATTTGCAAATGATACCTTAGTTCCTTGAAATTTTTGTGTGATGAATGTTATGATGCGCATGAATGCAACAATTACAAATAAGGGATCACACACAAGGAAAACAAAGGTCAAGGGATGAATCAAGTCATTGTCAAGATCAATCATCCATTTTGGTGGATTATGGTTTACACCTTATCAACACCCAAGTTCCATTGATATTGACAAGACTTGATTGGATCAACCAAGAATCTAGGGTTTGTTGTAAGTCACGAGCATGGAGTCTGGGTAAGAACCATCCCAAAGGAGTGACCTAAGGATAAAACCTATAGATCATGTTCTAAAAAGTTCCCAGAGTCTTAATTCCGTCTATCAGATGTTACAGGTTAAGATGACTGACTCATCGACCCATATTACAGGTTTGATGCCCTGCTCTTCATCTTGCTACTTGTGTATTGATATTGCATGATTCTAAAGTCCAAGGGAAAATTGGGTTTCTATATGACATTCTTGTCTATTGGATTGCATCCCATTGGTCAGATCTTTTCAACTCTTAACTTTTAAATTTGTGCTTAGGATTAGTCTCTTCATCTTCCCCCCACTTCTTTAATTTCAAATCTCTCCCCCCTTTTAAAATCTTCTTTGCTTGTGATTTCTAAACTTAGACTTTATTACAAATTATAAACTTAGGCCTTATGTCATTGAATTTTTAAACTCTTTTTCTTAAATCAAACTTGTAAATGAATCTAACCATATTGACTTAAACTTTCAAAAGACAAAAATAACTAACACTCATTCAAACTCTTTTAGGCCCCTTGGTGCCTTTCTTAAACTTAAATTTTGTTAAAAGAAATCCACTCACTTGGAAATTGATACCACAAACTATGAGGTTTTGATCCCTCATTTTATGTTGGTACTTAGGCACAAGTCCGAAGGTCTTGTCAATCACAAAAATATAATTAATGAATTCTTTTCTCACCCCCACACTCTATTTATTACAAACATCATTTTATACAAAAACACACATGCGCAAAAGAAAGGGCTCCCTAGGAGTACCTAGGACACTTTGGGTGCTAACACCTTCCCTCTTTAGTAATTGTAGCGGGAAATTCATGATCATCAAGCTATTAACAAGCTAGAGGTCAAATAACAAGAGTCGCCATCGCACTTTTATTGTTTCCAAGGGAAAAGGGAAAAAAGTACGAATAGAACCCAAAAGTAAGAAGTTTTCAAATAAAAACTAATTAAAGTCAGAGTTCTCAGGTAAGGGGGTTCGTTACACAAAGGGAAGGTGTTAGCACCCAAAATGTCCTAGGTACTCATAGGGAGCCCTTTTTGTGTACATATGTATTTTATACAAAGTAATGTTTACAAACAATTAGAATGGGGGGATGAGAAAAGAATTCATTAATTATATTTTTGTGTTTGACAAGACCTTCGGTCTTGTGCCTACGTGCCAACATAAAAATGAGGGATCAAAACATCGTAGTTCGTGATACAAATTTCAAAATGGATGCATTTTTTTTAACAAAAATTAAGTTTGAAAGGCACAAAGGCCTAAAAATGGTTTGAATGAGTTAATTCTTTTTTGCTTTTTGAAAGTTTAAGTAAAGTATAATTAAGTCTATTTACAAGTTTGATTTAAGGAAAGAAGTTTGAAAATGCAATGGCATAAGGCCAAAGCTTCTATCTTTGTGCAAAAGTAGTCTAAGTTTAGAACAAAAGTAGTTCACACAAAGAAGATTTTGAAAAAAATGGAGGGAGAGATTTTGAAATTAATGAAATGGGGAGAAAATGAAGAGACTATCCTATGTACAAAATTAAAAGTTTAGAGTTGAAAAGATCTAACCAAGTGGGTAGCAATCCAATAGACAAAAATGTCAATAGAAACCCAGAATTCTCTTGGACTTTTAGAATCAAGAAACGCACAAATGCACAATTATATTATCTTGAAGAGCAAGGCATCAAATAAAGATGGCGTCATCCAAGCTTATCTCTTCCATGATCTTCTTCAGAATAGCCCATGTAACAGATGAATTCCACAAGTCACATGTTCAAAATAACAACTTCACAATGATCATGTTGTGGATGAACTTAGGGAGGTCTTCAAAGATGTATCAGATGAAGCTCAAATTGCAAGCACTTGGTTCTTTAACAAGTTGGCATTAGCCAGGTCCATTAGCATAGAAAGGTTGCCTAGATTCTAAGTCCATTTGTCGAAGATCAAGCCAACAGTCCATTCAAAAGTTTTTTAGGTTTTTTATTATTATTACGTACATTAAGGGTCAAATACCACACAAACAAGCAAGGTATACACAAACAAAATATATCACACAATATGGTCCAAATGGACAAAGTGAAAATTGCATTAACATAAACAATTAGAATGATATGAACAGTGGCAAATGAAATAGAGTTCTAAAAGTAAATTGCATTAAAGTAAAAGCTTGAAATTAAAAGTTAGTAGTTAGTAGGTTAAGAGTTAGTATTTCTTTGCTTTTGCTTTTCATTTCAAGACATTCTTTGGAGAACACTAAACCTACGTATCACAAGCATGAATCCTTGAACCAAAATATCTTCCAAAGGAAGGAAAGAAGGTCAAGTTTCCACACAATACCATGAAAGAGGGGAGACTTACAATCTCACTAACTAGAATGCTGATGCCTTTTATGTCACAAATTTAGCGCTATGTTAAGCAATCGTAATTGGACTTATGTAGAAGTCACAACTATTTGAGGTCGGACAATAGAATTTTGGTGTTAATGCATGTTAGAGACATAGTATAATGGACTATACTCATGAAACATACCACACACAAAAAGAATATGCAAAAGGTGTGGCCTAATCTCATCCATACTCATGTCAATTTTTCAATCAACTAGTATTAAGACTTTGAGATGTCATAGGCTAAATGGAGTCAATGAATGAAGAAGGGGAATAAGATGAAGTGGGAGGGGGATGAATGAAATCACAAATTGGTCAAAGGAGGACTTTTACCAAATTAATATCATTCATTCATTTTAGGAGATGGAATGTACATTCCATCAATCCCCTAACTCCAATGATATTAATTTGACAAGTCAAATCAAGCTTGACCAATGCCCAACAACAAGAGTCAAACTTAAACAAAGTCATCACAATTGGTCAACAAATTTATTTGACATTTATTCAATTAAAAAAATAATAAAATAGTGCATTTCAATTAAATTTGGTTTGTCAAATTCCTAAAATCTCATCAAAACACCAAAGAGATGGCCATCATATTTATCATAGGTCAAACAAGATCAAAGGACCTTGGAGAAAAAAATTCATAATTTTTGGACATTTAAAAATATTTTTTAACAATTAAAGACAAATGCAAAATAAATTAATTCATGAAAAATATTAATAATGATCCAAAAAATAATTTTAATTCAGAATATGAAAAAGAAAAATATTTAAATTTTTTTGATGAAATTCCCATATATTTTTGGATCAATATTGAATCTAATATGAATTATTGAAAATAAGGCAATTAAAATAAAAATTCAGAAAATCAAAAATACACGTAACATCTGATCTCCCTCATTAATTGAGGTGGCAAATCAGATGGTCCCTAGCGCGAGTTCCATGTGGTCACTATTCAACTGCGTTGTACATGTGGTAATCAAAACCAACGCCTAAGATTAAAACAAAATAAATGGATCATGTGGTTCAGAGACTTGCCAACGCATTGCCGGAGCCAGAGCTCTGGTCTTCTTCTCCGGTGGACCTCACCGAACTGGTCCACCATCAACCATCATCAAAATTAAAAACAAGGACATGATCTCAAAGTAAAAATGGCACTGAGTTCGAATCTGGTCTTAATACACTCTAACTCCAACTATATTGAGAGATACATGGAGTTGAAATTTGAGGTACATAAACTGAGTTGATCGATTTCTCCTCAAAGCAACCCAATCTTCTTTCCTACATTGGTAGGACTTCAGACAACCAAAGAATCAATAGAATTGAGCAAGAATTTGAGAGAATCAAAGAATTCAAAATTTCTAGAAAATACCTTCAATGGAGGTCTGGATTCAACTGATCTTGATCTTGCTTGTGCTCGATCTCACTCGACTTGCTTGTAGGAGAAGGATTAAATGCTTAAGAGGTTGTGGAGTCCTGGAGATTTGAGTTTCAAAACAGTCGAAATTCAACCTCAAATTCTAAAGAGTTTCTCAGGCTTATCCTTTGCAAAGTGAGGGTTTGGACGAGCGATCAAAGCTGGTGCGAATGTGTGTTCAATTCTGAGCAATTGAAGCTCAATTTATATCCAAAACAGTTGATAATTGCACAACTCAAATCACTTTCCAATTTTGGAAAATGGTGATGCAAGGGTGCATGGGCGTGCACAGGCCCTTGAAATCATTGCTTGAGCTTGGATTGCAAGGCAAGTGTGTATTGATGTTTGATGGTTGATCCTTGCCAAGTGATATCACCATGTTCATGCCATGTGCAGCCTATACATTTCTTGTCCAAAATGAATGAATTTGAGCTCTTTGGAAAGGTGAGATAAAGAGGAACAACTTTTGTGTTTAACACTTCTTTATTTGGAGCTTGGAACTTGGAGAAATTTGAGGTGGAAGTTTGGAAAATTTTGACATATCAAAATTTTTCTAAGTGTCAAGCCATATGTCTCAATATTCCACCTTGCTTAACTTTTCATATGAGCTTCAAATGAGAAAAGTGTCTTCATCAAAGTTTTAGCTCTCTCAAAGACCTTCAAAATGGTAACAAATTTCATGTCATTTGGATTTGAAATGATAGAGTTATGCATTTTTGATGTTTGGAAATATCACTTGATCAATGGTATAGGTCAAAAGTGACCTATAATGTAACCTCATATCACATGCTCAAAAAAGTTGAATTATCTCCCACTCCAAATATAAAAGTTAAAGTAGACACACTAAATTTGATTGTGAAACTTGTGAATCTTTAATCTCATAGAAATTTAGCAAGTTATGGCCTTGGGAAGTTGACTTTCAAATTAGGGTTTAGACAAAATGACCTATAATGTTTCAACATAGAAAATGATTTTCCAAGAAAAACTAGCTCTAGGTCTCAGCATGAAATTTGTTTGGAATGTAATTTATAGTAAGTTTTTCTCTTGGAATAATTTTCATATGATGAAAATTGTAGGATATAGGGTCTAGGGAGACCCAGTTTTGATCAGATGAATCCATTTGGCCAACCACCATCAACCAACTTGCTAACTTCCAATTCTATTTACTTTATTGGCTAATGGTATATCATATATGCATAAGATGATGAATTTTGAAGTGTCCCTTGATAAATTTGATCAAATGGTGAGATAGCTTGTTGGAGAAGTTACTCAGGATACCTAGTCAAACTAGGATTTCCAAGGCAAATCACCCTCAAACTCTTGAAGAAAAGTTGATCAATATAACATGTAGAGATCATTGGGACTCATATATGATATTCATAACCATTCTTGAATCCATTCTTGGTTGTGCTCTTTGTTGATGAGGGTCTCAAACGCTATATGTGAACTTGATGAATCAATGAAATCATGCCCTTCCTACAAAAGAGTTAGACAAATGCAAAGACATATTTTTGGTATTTTGGTTAGTGAAATGATAAAATACAAGTATGATATAATCACAAAGTTCTTGGTGATCTCTCCCAAGACAAACCCAATGAAGGAGGGGTGAGGAGGATGCCAAGACATGATTCCAATGCTAATGCTTATGATGAAATTGCATGAGGTATCTTAGGGTCAAAATTGGGGTCTTACAGTAACCAACCCCTTACCTGTAATCTCTGGCATTTTATTAGTTTTGATTTGAAAACTTCTTATCTTTGGGTTTTGTTCGTACTTTTTCCTTTTCCCTTGGAAACAATAAAAGTGCGGTGGCGACTCTGGTTTAACTGACGTTAAGTTTATCCATAGCTTAATGGTCATGAATTTACCGCTACAGGAATTAAGTGGAGACTCTGTTAGGGAGTAGTCTCCAGTGGGTTTAGCCTACTTTTGTGTGTGTATATTTTTTGTATATTTAGTGTATGTATATTTGTTCGTATGATATAATTTGCTTGTTGTGCTTGGTGATCTATGAGTCGTGAGATAAGTTCTAACCCGAACTTAAGTGCTATTAAGATATGAGGATGGTATAGTCATGTTCGACTTGTGTGGCGTAGTCCTTAACAAGTTGGCTTAAGAGCCATCTACTCAGTGGAGACCCTTTTGGAGTTATTGATGTCACACAAGTTATTTGTGGTTAGGCATTACTTTCTCTGATTTGGGGTCCGAGAAGCTGAAGACCGTAGAACATTTAACCCATATTGGCCTACTTAGGACATAGTGTGGAGACTGTTCAAGTGTAGACTTGATAACAGTTGTTATGCGATACTACACTCAGACGAGCTTCTCTTGAGAATATTATGGGTTGATGAGTCAGTCATCCTAACATGTAACATCTGATAGATGGAATTAAGACTCTGGGAAGTTTTTAGAACATGATCTACAGGTTTTTATCCTTAGTACACTCCTTTGGGATGGTTCTTAACCCGACTCCATGCTTGTGACTCACAACAAACCCTTTATTCTTGGTTGATCCAATCAAGTCTTGTCAATATCAATGGAACACGGGTGTTGATAAGGTGAAAGCCATAATCCACTAAAATGGATGATTGATCTTGACAATGACTTGATTAATCCCATGACCTTTGTTTGCTTGCCTTGTGTGTGATCCCTTACTTGTGATTGTTGCATTCATGCATTGATGCGTATCATAACATTCATCACACGAAGAATAGCTTCAAGGAACTGAGGTTTTATTTGCAAATATTTTTAGACCATGGATTATGGATGAAGAAACACTAAGAAGTACAGTTTCAGATGTCCCGACTTGAAAGAGTTAAGGAAGCTATCATCCTTTGTATTAGATCCTTTGGATTTCAAGCAACGTCATGGAAAGCTTCTACCTATTTTGTATGTTGATGTGGTTGAAGGGCTTTTGAGTGCGTTGGTTCGGTTCTATGATCCTCTCTACCATTGTCCCGATTATCTGCTTATGCCTACGTTGGAGAAGTATGCCTATCTCTTGGGAATGCCTGTTTCTGACAAAGTGTCTTTTAGTGTATTGGAAGAGATTCCCAGATCTCATATCATAGTTGAAGCTCTTCATCTAAAGAAGTTCGAGATTAAGGCTCATTGGGTGAAGAAAGGAGGACTGTTTGGGTTGACTTTTGAGTTCCTCATCAAGGAAGCTATTACCTTTTCTCAAGTCGGTAATATGGATGATTTTGAAGCTATATTTGTGTTGCTCATCTATAGTTTAGCCTTGTTCCCTAACATTGACAGTTTTGTTGATGTTAACGCCATTAGAATCTTCTTGATTGGGAATCATGTGCCTACTTTGTTGGGTGATATGTATTTCTCTTTGCATCAAAGAAACTCTAAAGGTGGTGGAACCATTGTGTGCTGTGTTCCTCTTTTGTATAAGTGGTTTATTTTGCACTTGCCTCGGACGCCTTCCTTTATGGAGAACAAACAATGTCTACGGTGGTCTCAGAGACTTATCTCTCTCACTAATGATGATATGGTTTGGTACGGCTCTGCATTGAGTAGCTTAGATATTATTAATAGTTGTGGTGAATTCTCTAATGTGCCTCTCATTGGTACACAAGGAGAGATTAACTACAAACCTGCTTTGGCTCGTCGTCAAATTGGGTTACCCTTGAAAGACAAACCTAATAACACTTTGTTAGAAGGCCTTTTCTATCAAAAGGGTAAAGATCCCCAACATTTGAAGCAAAAGATTGTGCATGCTTGGCATAATGTGCATAGGAAAGGAAGATCTGAGCTTGGTCCGCGCAATTGTGTAGATTTGGAAGCTTACACTCTTTGGGTGTAAAAGAGAGATTTGGAATTGAAGATGCCTTATGTTTGTGAGAGACCTATGTCTATGGTTGTGGCTGAGCCATTAACTCTCCCTAACAAAGATGTAGAGGAGTTGGAAGACGCACTCGCCAAGATGAAGCCAGAGAAAGATATGTGGGAAGGAAGATTCAATGCTTTGAGCAGAAAGCATGAGAAAATACAGCTTGAGTCTAAGGACAAAGATGTACTTATTGAGCTTCTTGAAGACCGAGTAGTGAAGAGACAGAGAGAGTTGGAGGTTTCATCTTCCTCTAGTATGCCTCAGCCTTCCGTTTCTTGGAAGAAGATTATTGATCAGCTTGTCCTCAAGAAGACTCAGATGAAGACTTCTTTTGAGTCCGAGATTCGACGCATTCGAAGGAAGTACGCGCCTGCAGCTAGATCCTTTGACATTTTTGGTAGGGATCCTTAGGATGATTAGTCTCCTTTCCTCTTGTATTTTGTATTTTGGTTTCTAAAATTGTACTCAGTGTATATCCTTCCAATTATATAAATAAAAGAGATTTTATGGTCAATCAAATTGTGCAATTGTTATTATTTAGAAAAAAATAGTATGTTCCTTGAAAATAAAAACAATCAAGCATTACATTTCATGCATCATTTGCATACAGGTTTCTCTTTCTCCAGATGTCTTATTGGTTATTCTTCTGTGCTTCAGCCGAGCTGAATCATCGATACAATGCCCACGCCAATCATCCATGAATCATGGAACACTTAGAGCAAGAGAACCGAGACTTGAAGGACGCGATCGCCCGCCTGACTGCCATGATGGAGTCAGTTCTAGCTGCTCAAAGTCAATCTTCTCCAACGCCTGCAACTCATCCTCCTTAGAGGACTGTCATTTCAAAGGTTGTTTCTTAAATCGTGTCTGCCAGTCATTTCGCTCCTGCCATGCCTGCCAGATTCCCGTGGGGAATGCTGCCCAACTTTGTGCCTGAGGGTTTTGCGCCTACTTTTGCTTCCATGCCGGCATCTAGCTCGGTCATGTCTGTTTCACCACCGGTTGTTCACGCTCTGCCTCGTGTTGAGGACACCATCTATCATTATGAGCCTTCTGAGGGTCCGGATGTTTATGAAAAGATGGATGAAATGAAGGACCAATTCCTTGAGTTGCGAAAGGAGTTGAAGACCTTGAGGGGAAAAGATTTGTTCGGTAAGAGTGTTGCGGAACTTTGCTTTGTTCCCAATGTTAAGATGTCGATGAAGTTCAAAGTCCCTGACTTTGAAAAGTATAAGAGGAATACATGTCCACTCAGTCATCTCGTCATGTATGCTAGAAAGATGTCGACGCAAACTGATAATGATTAGTTACTGATTCATTATTTCCAAGACAGTCTGACTGGTGTCGCTTTGAGGTGGTATATGGGTTTGAATAGTGTGAGTGTCCACATATTCAATGATTTGGGTGAGGCTTTCGTGAAGCAGTATCAATAGAATATGGATATGGCGCCGGATAGGGACCAGTTAAGGTCATTGTCTCAGAAGGACAAGGAGACGTTCAAAGAGTATGCCCAACGATGGAGAGAGCTTTCCGCTCAGATCAACCCTCCTTTGGTAGAAAAGGAGATGCCCAAGATTTTTCTCAAGATCCTGAGCTCATTTTACTATGAGCGGATGATTTCCAGTGCCCCTAGTGACTTTACCGAAATGGTAAACATGGGAATGAGACTAGAAGAAGGTGTCTGAGAGGGACAATTGTCTAAAGAGGAGGTTTCGTCTAGCAAGAAGTACGACAATGGGTTTGCCAGAAAGAAAGAAGGCGAGACTAATGCAGTATCCTTTGGGAGGCAGAGGAGGCCTTATGTTAGAAGGAGTCCACAACCCCGTCAATATCATCATCAAGTATCATTTGTTATTCCAGTATTTTCCAATAATCAATCAGCACTAGTTCAACAACAACGTCAACAACAGCCGCAATAAAGAACAAACAACTACAACAACAACAACAATTCCAATAATCATTAACAACAACAACAACAACAATTCCAATAATCATTAACAACAACAAAACTTCGAGAGGAAGAAGGTCTCTTTTGACCCAACTCCTATGACTTATGTTGAATTGTGTCCATCATTGGTTCTCAAGAACCTTCTGCAACCAATAAATCCTCCACAGATTCCTGAACCATTTCCATGGTGGTATAAGCCGAAGCTTCACTGTGCCTTTCACCAAGGGGCTCCTGGCCATGATATTGAGAACTGTTACCCCCTGAAGTACGAAGTCCAGAAGTTAGTCAAGAGTGGGATGGGGTCCTTCGAGGACCGTGTGATTAATGTCAAAGCTAACCCATTACCTGCTCATGGTAATCCTTCTGTCAACATGGTAGATGGTTGTCCTGGGGAGTTCAAGGTATATGATGTCCGTTTCATTAGAAGGTCATTGGTGAGGATGCACAAGGATATCTGTTTAGTGAGTGATTGTGAGCATGACCATGATGGTTGTGCAATTTGCAGTGTTAACCCCCGAGGTTGTGTGGTTGTGAAGAGAGACATCCAGGTTGATGGATGAAGGTATGATCCAGATTCTTCAGACCCGTCACTTGGGTGACGATATGAATGTAATACTGCTAGTATTCAAGACACCAGAGAGAGTGGTGATACAGTTTGATAGCATAAACAGTTAAAATGTGAACAATAGATCGGTATCACCGTTGGTAATACGGTTACCAGGTCAAGTCACGTATGCATCCGATAGAGTTGTTCCGTACCAGTATAATGCGACTATGTTAGAGAATGGTCAAGAGGTTCCTTTACCTATGACTAGTTCTGTTGTAAGCATTGCTGATGTTACGAAGGTGACCCCTAGTGGTCGTGCTTTAGGGCATGTGTTCCCAAAAAATGTAGAAGATGTATCTATTAGTAAGAAGGTTGAAGTGCCTGTAGTTGATCCCATTAACGCTTTAAAGTGTCAGTCTGGTGAATCCAGCGGTTTGAGGCCTAGTGATGATGATGAGGTACTCCGTTTAATCAAAAAGAGTAAATTCAATGTGGTGGAGCAGTTGCTCCAGACTCCCTCCAAGATTTTAGTGTTGTATTTGTTAATGAACTTTGAAGAGCACAGAGAAGCATTATAAAAGGTATTGGAGCAAGCTTATGTGGAGCACGATGTTACGGTGGATCAGTTTGATCATATTGTGGCTAACATCACTTCCTGTAATAATTTGAGCTTCTGTGATGAGGAACTCCCGAGGAGGGTATAAATCATAATCTGGCATTGCATATTTCAATGAATTGTAAGAAGGATGCATTGTCAAATGTGTCGGTTGATACCGGTTCTTCATTGAATGTACTTCCCAAATCAACTCTTTCTAGATTGTCATATTAAGGAGCTCCAGTGAGGTACAATGGTGTGATCGTCAAGGCATTTGATGGTTCTCGCAAAACTGTAATTGGTGAGGTGGAACTTCCTGTGAAGATAGGTTCGGGTGATTCCAGATTACTTTCCAAGTAATGCACACCCACCCAGCCTATAACTGCTTGCTAGGAAGGTCGTGGATACATGAGGCAGGAGCTGTTACAACAATGCTACATCAGAAGTTAAAGTTTGTTAAGAATGGAACGCTTGATATCGTCGGTGGGGAGAAGGCTTTGTTGGTAAGCCATCTGTCCTCTTTCTCTTATGTAGAAGCTGAAGATGAGATTGGAACTCCATTCCAAGATCTATCTATTGCAGAAGAAAAGAGAGTTGGGGCACCAATGTCCTCCTTCAAAGACGCGCAAAAAATTGTTGAAGATAGTAATTCTGATTAGTAGGGCCAGACGGTAGAGGTCGCCGATAACAAGAGCAGAGCCGGTTTGGGTTTCCAACAAGTATCGTCTGTGATTAAGGCTGAAGATGTGCAACCGAGTTTCTGTAGAGGAGGGTTCATTCATGATAATGAACAACACTTAGTTGTTGTGATCGAGGGTGATGAAGATGAAGACTGCACCAATTTTGTGACGCATGGAAAAGCTTGTGACAATTGGATTGCTGTCAACGTTCCTGTTATTATACATCGTTCTAAGTAATTGCTTTTATTGTTTTTGAAAATCCTTCTCCTGTTCCTAAGGGAGAAGTGAACATTGTTTGGCATTTTCAAATTTGATCATTAATAAAATGCAATTCTATTCATCTACATCTCTGATGTTTTATTTTTACTCTTTGTGTTTTTTCTGAAAATGGTAATCACAAAAAAAGCATAAATAAATATAATTGTCCATTTGCATAATATTTGATCACCAAATCACTTCTCTAAAATCAAAATATCAAATCATTATGCAGGTTGGTGTCTAAACCCATTGAATTCAATGATCCTACTCCTTCGCCAAACTTTGAATTCCCTGTGTTTGAGGCCGAGGAAGGAAGTGGTGAAGTATCTGATGAATTGTCTCGTCTACTTGAGCACAAGGAAAAAGCCATTCAGCCATTCGAAGAAAATATTGAGTTAGTCAACTTGGGTTCCGAAGATGATGTGTTGGACATCAAGATTGGGTCTCGATTGTGTCCTGAAGTTAAGAAAGGGCTGATTGATCTTCTTCGAGAGTATTCAGATTTGTTTGCTTGGTCCTATCAAGACATGCCTGGTTTGGATTCTGAGATTGTGGAGCATAAATTGTCGTTGAAGCAAGAATGCCCTCCAGTCAAGCAGAAGTTGAGGAGGACTCATCCTAATATGGCAGTAAAGATCAAAGAAGAGGTGCAGAAGCAGATTGATACTGGTTTCCTTGTTACTGTCGGGTATCCACAATGGGTAGCCAATATAGTGCCTGTTTCGAAGAAAGATGGAAAAGTTCGTATGTGTGTTGATTATAGGATTTGAATAAAGCTAGTCCGAAAGATGATTTCCCCCTGCCACACATTGATATGTTGGTAGACAATACATCTAAATTCAAAGTCTTTTCATTTATGGACGGATTTTCCAGATATAATCAGATCAAGATAGCACCCGAGGATATGGAGAAGACCACATTCATTACTCCCTAGGGAACATTCTGTTATAGAGTGATGCCTTTCAGTTTAAAGACTGATGATGCAACTTACCAGAAGGCAATGACTACTCTTTTTCATGATATGATGCTTAAAGAGATTGAAGTTTATGTTGATGATATGATTTCCAAATCCATTAATGAAGAGGAACATGTTGAACATTTGTTGAAGCTATTCCAACTTTTTAGGAAGTATAAACTCCAATTGAATCCTAATAAGTGTACTTTTGGTGTTCGTTCTGGTCAGCTGTTGGGCTTTATTGTCAGCGAGAAGGGTATTGAAGTTGATCCTGCCAATGTCAAAGCAATACAAGAGATGCTTGCGCCCAAAACTGAGAAGTAAGTCAGAGGTTTTCTCGGCCGCTTGAATTATATCTCAAGATTCATTTCACACATGACTGCCACATGTTCGCCTATATTCAAGCTTCTTCGGAAAGATCAGTCTTGTGATTGGACAGAAGATTGCTAGAGAGCTTTTGACAGTATCAAAGAGTATCTGCTTGAGCCTCCGATTTTGTCTCCGCCTATTGAAGGAAGACCGTTGATCATGTATTTGACTGTGCTTGAAGAGAGTACGGGTTGTGTTCTTGGTTAGCAAGATAATACTGGAAAGAAAGAATATGTTATTTATTACCTCATTAAGAAGTTCACTGATTGTGAGACTCGGTATTCTATTCTAGAGAAGACTTGTTGCGCATTGGCTTGGGCTGCTAAGCGTCTGCGTCAATATATGTTGAATCATACCACTTGGTTAATATCCAAAATGGATCCAATCAAGTATATTTTTGAGAAGCTTGCTTTAACTGGGAGGATTGCCCATTGGAAGATGTTGCTATCAGAGTATGATATTGAATACCGATCTCAGAAAGCAACCAAAGGTAGTGTCTTGGCTGACCATTTGGCTCACTAACCAATTGAAGATTACCAGTCAGTACAATATGATTTTCCTGATGAAGACGTCTTGTACTTGAAGATGAAAGATTGTGATGAACCGTTGCTTGAAGAAGGGCTAGAACCGGGTTCCCGTTGGGGCATGGTATTTGATGGAGTTGTTAATCAATATGGTAATGGCATTGGGGCAGTGATTATTACTCCTCAAGGCACTCATTTTCCATTTACAGCTAGATTGACTTTCAAGTGTACAAATAATATGGTTGAGTATGAAGCTTGCATTATGGGGATTGAAGAGGCCATTGATCTCAGAATTAAGTATCTTGACGTCTATGGAGATTCAGCTTTGGTTGTGAATCAGATCAAAGGTGAATGGGAGACGAATTAATCCGGTTTGATACCATATAGAGATTATGTGAGGAGGATTATAACTTTCTTTACAAAGGTTGAATTTCATCACATCCCTCGAGATGAAAATCGGATGGCAGACGCTCTTTCCACGTTGGCTTCAATGATTATGGTGAAGTATTAGAATGAAGTCCCCAATTTGATTGTAATGTGTCTTGATAGGCCAACTCATGTGTTAGCTGTTGAAGAAATCGAAGATGAGAAGCTATGGTATTTTGACATTAAATGTTTCCTCCAAAGTTAGATCTACCCGTCTGGGGCATCTTTGAACGATAAGAAGACTTTGAGAAGATTAGCCGACAATTTCTACCTAAATGGTGAGGTGTTGTACAAGAGAAACATTGATTTGGTCCTGCTTAGATGCATGGATAGACACAAAGCAGACCTCTTGATGACTGAAGTCCATGAAGGTTCCTTTGGTACTCATTCCAATGTACATGCTATGGCAAAGAAGATGTTGCGAGAAGGTTACTATTGGCTAGCAATGGAATCTGACTGTTGCAAGTTTGTGAAGAAATACCACAAGTGTCAAATTTATGCAGATAAGATTCATGTTCCTCCGGTACTGTTGAATGCCATTTCCTTTCCATAGCTCTTCTCCATGTGGGGAATTGATATGATTGGCATGATTGAGCCCAGAGCTTTGAATGGACATCGTTTCATTTTGGTAGCTATTGACTACTTCACAAAGTGGGTTGAAGCGGAATCATATGCGAATGTAACCAAGCAAGTTGTTGTAAGGTTTATCAAGAATCGTATTATATGTCGTTATGGTGTGCCAAGTAAGATCATTACTGACAATGGATCGAACTTGAACAATAACATGGTGGAAGCTCTTTGTAAAGACTTCAAGATTGCACACCATAATTCTTCTCCCTACAGACCTAAGATGAATCGGGCTATTGAAGCTGCAAATAAGAACATCAAGAAGATCATTCAGAAGATGGTTGTAACGTACAAAGATTGGCATAAGATGCTCCCATTTACTTTTCACGGGTATCGTACATCCATCCGCACTTCAACAGGGGCAATCCCTTTTTCACTTGTTTATGGCATGGAGGTTGTGCGCCCAATAGAGGTTGAGATCCCATCATTGTGTGTCTTGATGGAAGCCAAGTTGATTGGGGTTGAATGGTGTCAAACCAAGTATGACCAGCTGAATTTAATTGAAGAGAAGACATAGACTGCCATGTGTCATGGTCAGTTATATCAACAGAGGATGAAGAAAGCTTTTGATAAGAAGGTCAGACCTTGTGTATTCAGGGAAGGTGACCTTGTGCTCAAGAAAATTCTATCTTTCAAACCAGATTCTAGGGGAAAATGGACTCCTAATTATGAAGGCCCATATGTTGTTAAGAGAGCCTTTTCGGGCGGTGCCTTGGTTCTTACAACTATGGATGGTGAAGAGTTCACTCGTCCTGTAAACACAGATGCAGTCAAGAAATACTTCGCCTAAAAAAGAAAATAATAGCTTGCTAAGTTGAAAACTCGAAAGGGCGGCTTAGGAACAAATGAGCGTCTCGGTGGATTGAAACCCAAAAGGGAGATCCAGGCAAAAGTTAGGGACACAAAACAGAAAGAATTATCCTGATAAATTGAGTACCCCACCTTGGGGCGATTTATTCAAAAATTAGGGATTATGGCAAGTAACTGCATCTTGTTGATCTTCAGTTTTGAAGACATCCTTGAGCAAATCGATCAATTTTGATTCACCATCTCCAGCGGGGACACCAAGAGCATAGTGGATATCAAACGTTGGTATAAGGATAAGTGATCGTTGTATTCAATGTAGCCCTTTTCCATGTAAATTACCATATTTTCAACTTTTCTAAAGATCTATGGAGTCTTCTCATTTACAGACTAAAATTCCATTAAATAAAGTTGAGCTTTTATCCGATTGTTTCTACTCTTATTTATTATTCAGCCAAGTAGATTTAAATTTTATAATGATCATTTTTTAAATTAAAATTTTAAATAAAAATCATGTTTTCTTAAATATATAAAAGCAGTTATTTTAAAAGCAATTGATTTCATTAAAAGGAATATCAACAGCGGTTTGAAAAGCGATGAGCCCTAAATGTGAAGCATTATTGGTTCTCCCCAAGCAGTTAGTGTGATCCCGGTTTCATCCCCGACAGCATCTTAGTAGCTTTTCAGTAACAGAATTTTGTTGGTTTCCCCAGCTGAGGTTGTAATTGGCCTCCCTTGAGTTGTAGACGCATTTTTCCAGCAGTTTGCATGGTTTTGGCAGAACTTTGCTTCCCCGTAAGTCGTCATCAGATTCATCCCTAATCAGAGTTAGCCCTGATTCTGAGCAACTATTATGGTTATTTCCCCCTGCAGGGTTGTCTCCCATTTGATATGGTGCTGACCTAAAATTCCCTGCAGAGTTGATAGCAATTTCCTCAGCAGATCTTATCCTTGTGCTTTCCCTAGCCCGGATTAAGCCTTCAAGATGTTTGATCTCTCTCCAACAGTTGTTTCCCTCCTGAGAGGATTGGCTAGGAGTTGTATCAAGGATTCAGACTAGTGACATTTGTATCCTTTATGATCGTTTTGTCAGCATAATCATCATATATACATATACATATACATATACATATACACTCATGTGATTTCATTATTGCATTATTACACTTGGTGATGCATTATCTCTCTGAGCTCTGCTATGGTGGTATACTTTTCCCCCATGCAAATTTAGTTTGTCTGTCCTTTTTCAATTGTAGAGTGTCAGCCCATTAAGCAGAAAGACTTTAACCTTTCTCTTTCCCCACTATGTTATTTCCTCATGGATGGGCATTATTTCAGTTTCCTCCACAGTAGATTATCTGGATGGAACCACTCTCCTTGAGTTATATCCTCTTTGGGTTGAGTCTTTGATCAACCTTTTTCTTTCTAGATCTTACCTATATAGATGCTTTTGGTTCCCTGAGAGTCTATTACCCAGTAACTGGTAATATTCTTCTTAGTTTGCAAGAGTTGTCACTGTTTCCCAATCCCCGACAAAAGTAACCCTTTTCTCCCCAGCGGATTCGTTTTTACGTTTCCCCAGAGAGTAAATCCTTGATATGTTCATCCTAACCGATGACAGATTCCCTTCTCTTTTCGGTCTTCTTCCTAGTAACCGGTAGTTATAAACCCTGCTTCCCCTTTGCAGAGTCTATCCTTGATATGTTCATCCTAACCGGTGACAGATATTCTCTTATTGGTATTCTATCCAGTAACTGATAGATGTAATTCCTATTTTCTCCCCTCTGAGTCTATCCTTGATATGCTCATCCTAACCGATGACGGATATTCTCTTTTTGGTATACTATCCAGTATTCGATAGATGTAATTCCTACTTTTTCAGGCAGTTTATCCTTGATATGTTCATCTTAACCGGTGACGGATATCCTTCCTAGTGTCTCCAATCAAGTATATCCTTGATATGTTCATCCTAACCGATGACGGATTTTATTTCCTTCGAGTCTATTCTTGATATGTTCACTTTAACCAGTGACAAATATTCTCTCTCTTTGGTCTTCTGCCCAGTAACTGGTAGTTGTAAATCCTATTTTGGCTTTTTCCGGCAGTTTATTCTTACCCAGCAACTAGTAACGAATACACCTTCTGGTTGTCCTCAGTGAGTCATCCTTGAAATATTTACCCTAACCGGTAACGAATGTTCTCCCTGTCAGATTTTGTTATCCCTTTACCCAGTAATCGGTAATGGATAATATATTTTTACTCCTCTTGTGATGAATATTTTTTCTTCCCTAGTCGAGTTTGAGTGAGAATTTCCGCAGTGAAATCGCCTTTTCCTGCTTGGCTCGAGTATTTCAGCTTTGTTTTGATCTACTCGTTTCCCCCGTAGATGTCCTTTTATTCCCCGGTTGAGTCTTTCTATTGATTTATTTCCATGGAACCCCTCTAGTCCCCCAACAGTTTTAAGAGTCGTAGCCTGGCCTAGGCATAACCCTTTTATCCCCAGAGTCTCTGTCTTCTCAAAGAGTTTTCCTTACGGAATGCATTATGCTACTACGGACTTTCAGTCTCTCCCAATTCTGACCCTAAGATCCCTCATGCTATCTCATCATATGCATTGGCATTGGGATCATAACTTGGCATCCTCCTTACCCCTCATTCATTGGGTTTGCATTGGGAGAGATCACCAAGCATCATTTGATTGTATCATACTTTGTATTTTATCATTTACTAACCAAAATACCAAAAATATGTCTTTGTATAATCTAACTCTTTTGTAAGTAGGGCACATGCTCGCCTTTGATCTTTCAAGCTCACATCTAGGGTTTAAGACCCTCAATGCAAGGAGTTCAATCAAGAATTGGTTTACTATGGCTCCAAGCATCATATATGAATCCCCATGACCTTCACATGATATTTTTATCAAGAATTCATCAAGAGTTTGGAATTGGTTTGCCTTGGAAACCCTAACTCATCTAGGTATCTTATGTGACTTCTTCAACAAGCTTCCTTAACAATTGATCAAATATTTCAAGGGATACTTCATATTTAATCATATTATGCATATATGATCCTCCATGATTCCCAAAAGTCAATAGAATAGCAAGCTAGCAAGTTGGTTCATGGTGGTTGACCAGAGGAAGTCAACTAATCAAAACTAGGGTTCCGGAGACCCTATCTCCTATAATTTTTGTCATATGAAAATAATTCCAAGAGAAAACGTACTCTAAATGACATTCCAAACAACTTTCATAGTGAGGTCTAGAGCTAGTTTTGCTTGGAAAGTCATTTTTTATGATGAAAGATTATAGGTCATTTTGTCTAAACCCTAATTTGAAGGTCAACTTCCCAAGGCCATAACTTGCTCAATTTTTATGATATGAAAGCTATTAAAGTTACACAATTAAATTCAAGATTCGTAATTTAAATTTTATGTTTGGAGGAAGAGCAAATTCAACTTTTAAATGCATGTGATATGAGGAGACATTATAGGTCATTTTGGACTAATGCCATTCAACAAGTGATTTTCCTCAACTTCCAAAATGCATAACTCCCTTATGTGAAATCCAAATGAGGTCAAATTTGTGCCCATTTTGAAGAACTTTGAGAGAGATACAACTTTGATGAAGGAAAGTTTCTCATTTTAAGCTCATAAAAAAAGTTATCCAAGGTTGAAGAAGTGAACATATGGCTTGACACTTAGAAATGTTTTTGATATGTTTGATCTAACCTTTCCAAAAAGTCCAAATTCATCCCATTTGGACAAAGTATGAGTGACTTGCACACGGCTTGAACTTGGTTGACCATTTGGCATAATTGAACTTGCATTCCTCATACACAAATGCATGGCCTTTCCACATGACTTCAACAATGTTTGTACACATTTTTGGACCTTGTAAGACCCCAATTTTGACCCTAAGATCCCTCATGAAATTTCATCATAAGCATTAGCATTGGGATCATACCTTGGCATCCTCCTTACCCCTCCGTCATGGGTTTGTTTTGGGAGAGGTCACCAAGCACATTGTGATTATATCATACTTGTATTTTATCATTTTACTAACCCAAATACAAAAAATATGTCTTTGTATCTATCTAACTATTTTGTAGGAAGGGCATGATCTCATTGATTCATTGATCACATCTAGGGTTTGAGACCCTCATGAACAAAGAGCACAATCAAGATTCAAATCAAGAATGGTTATGAACATCATATATGAGTCCCAATTCCTTCTACATGTTATATTGATTAAGTTTGCTTCAAGAGTTTGAGGGTGATTTGCCTTGGAAACCCTAGTTTGACTGGGTATCTTGAGTGACTTCTTCAACAAGCTATCTCACCAATTGATCAAATTTCTCAAGGGACACTTCAAATTTCATCATCTTATGCATATATGATCTACCATGAACCAATAAAGTCAAGAGAATTGGAAGTTAGCAAGTTGGGTGATGGTGGTTGGCCAGATGAATTCATCTGATCAAAACTGGGTCTCCCTAGACGCTATCTCCTACAATTTTCACCATATGAAAATTATTCCAAGATCAAACTTACTCTAAATGACATTATAAACAACTTTAATGTTGAGACCTAGATCTATTTTTGCTTGGAAAATCATTTTATATGTTGAGACATTATAGGTCATTTTGTCTAAACCCTAATTTGTAAGTCAACTTCCCAAGGCCATAACTTGCTCAATTTTTATGAGATGAAAGATTTCCAAGTTGCAAAATCAAATTAAATTTGTCTACTTCAACTTTTATGTTTGGAGTGGGAGCTAATTCAACTTCTTTGAACATGTGATATGAGGCTACATTATAGGTCACTTTTGACCTATATCATTGATCAAGTGATTTTGCCAAACTTCAAAAATGCATAACTCTATCATTTAAAATACAAATGACATGAAATTAGTGACCATTTTGAAGGTATTTCATAGAGATACAACTTTGATGAAGACACTTTTCTCATTTGAAACTCCTATAAAAAGTTAAGCAAGGTGGAATATTGAGACATATGGCTTGACACTTAGAAAAAGTGTTCAACATCAAATATCTCCAAGTTCCAAGCTCCGAATGAAAAAGTGTTCAACATCAAACTTGTTCCTCTAGATCTCACCTTTCCAAAGAGCTAAAATTCATGCATTTTGGATGAGGAATGCATAGGCTGCGCATGGCTTAAACAAGATGGTATCATGTGGAATGGATCAAACTTCAAATGATAATGCTCAATTGCCTTGCTACCCAATCCATCTCCAATGCATATGAACTTCACTTTGGACTTTCAAACAATCATTTCATGGGCCTGTGCGCGCCCATGCACCATGCTTGCATCATTTTGCCAAATTTGGAAAGTTGAAAGAGTGTGCAAATATCATGTGAATTCTCTATAAATTGAAGCTTAATTGCTCAGAATAAACACAGACACTACGCCAGCTTTGAATCCCCATAGAAAACCCTTCACATTAAGAGGATAAACCTGAAAAATTCAGTTGAATTTGAGCTTGAATCTCCACTGTTTTGGAATTCAATTCTCTAGGAGTCTATTGATTCTAAGCCATTCCATTCCTCTTCTGCAAGCAATTGGAGTGAAGCAAAGCACGATTCAGATCAAGATCTAGCAAGCTCAGACCTCCATTGAAGGTAATTTGCAGAAAATTTGATCTCTTCGATTCTCCTTGTTTCTGGCTCAATTCTACTGATTATTGTGTTGGCTGAAGTCCTACCAATGTAGGCAAGGTCTTTGAGTTGCTTTAAGGCCAAATCGAAGCAACTCAGATCATGAACCTCATTTTTCAATTCCACATATCTCTCAATATAGTTGAAATTGGAAGAAATGGAGGTGATATTCGTGCTTAGTGATGTTTTCTCTTTAAAATCATGTCCCTGTTTTAAATTTTGGTGATGGTTCATGTTGACCAGTCCGGCGAAGCTCGCCGGAGAAGACAACCGGAGCTCTAGCTCCGGTAATGAGGTGTCTTTGGTCTAAACCGTGTGATCCTCAAGCCACGTTATAATCTCAGTCGTTCCTTTTGATTACCATGTTTGCAACGCACTTGACTAGGACATTGGTGGAACGCGTGTTGTGGATCATCAGATTTGTCACCTTAATTAATGAGGGAGATCTGATGGTCCACGTATTTTAGCATTTTCTGAATTTCCATTTAATTCCATTTTCTTCAATAATTCCTAATAAACTTAATATTGATCCAAAAAATATGGGACTTTCACCAAAAATTTACAAATATTTTTCTCTTCAATATTCTGAATTAAAATTAATTTTGGGATCATTATTAATATTTTTCATGAATTAATTGATTTTTCATTTGTTTTTAATTGTTTAAAAATATTTTTAAGTGTCCAAAAATATTGAATTTTTTTATCCAAGGTCCTTTGACCTTGTTTAACCTATGATAAATCACATGGCCATTTATTTGGTGTTTTGATGTGATTTTAGGATTTAGACAAAAGATATTTGAATTTAATGCATTATTTTAATATTTTTAATTGAATAAATGGCATTTTAATTATGTTGACCATTTGGATTGACTTATTTGACTTTCTCATTTGTTGTTGGGCCTTGGTCAAGGTTGATTTGACTTTGTCAAGTTAATATTATTGGATTTAGGGAATTCATGGAATGTACATTCCATATCCCAAAATGAATGAATAATATTAATTTGGTAAAAGTCTTCCTTTGACCAATTTGTGATTTCATCATCCCTTTCCCTCTTCATCTAATTCCCCTTCTTTATCCATTCATTTTCAATTGGCCAATGACATCTCAAGATCCTAATGCTAGTTGATTGAAAAATTAACATGAGTATGGATGAGATTAGGCCACACTATTTGCATATTTTTGTGTGTGGTATGTTTAATTAACATAGTTCTTAATACTATGTCTCCAACATGCATTAACACCAAAAGTTTATTTCCCGATCTCAAATAGTTGTGACTTCTACATAAGTCCAATTACGATTGCTTAACATAGCGCTAAATTTGTGACACAAAAGGCATAAGCATTCTAGTTAGTGAGATTGTAAGTCTCCCCTCTACCACGGTATTGTGTGGAAACTTGGCCTTCTTTCCTTCCTTTGGAAGATGTTTTGGTTCAAGGATCCATGCTTGTGGCAATTGGGTAGAGTGTTTTCCAAAGAATGTCTTGAAATCAAAAGCAAAACAAAGCTAACTACTAACTTACTAATCATTAACTTTTACTTTCAAGCCTTTACTTTAATGCAATTTATTTTTAGTATTCTATTATCATTTGTCATTGTACATATCATTCTAATTGTTTATGTTTATGCAATTTTCACTTTGTCCACTTGGACCATATTGTGTGATATTATTTTGTTTGTTTGTTTCTGTGGTCTTTGACCATTAATGCACATAATAATAACAAAAACCCTAAAAGACTTTGAGTGGACTGTTGGTTTGATCTTACCCAATTGGACTTAGAGTTTAGGAAACATTCCTTTGCTAGCGGACTTGGACAATGCCAATTTGTTGAAGAATCAAGAACTTTCCATTTGAATTCATCTGATACATCATTCAAGACCTTTCCAGATTCATCTGCAACATTGATCATTGTGAAGCTGTTATGTTGAACCTGTGATCTATGGAATTCATCTGCTACATAGGTTATTTTGAAGAAGATCATTGAAGTGGATAAGCTTGGATGAGGCCATCTTTATTTGATGCCTTTGCTCTTCAAGATTGATATAATTATGCATTTGTGTGTTGCTTGACTCTAAAAAGTCCAAAGGGAATTTTGGGTTTCTATTGACATACTTGTCTATTAGATTGCTCCCATTTGGTCAGATTTTTTCAACTTTAAACTTTTAAATTTTGTGCATAGCGTAGTATCTTCATCTTCTCCCCACTTCTTTAATTTCAAAATCTATCCCTCCATTTTTAAAACCTTCTTTGTGTGAACTACTTTTGTTCTAAACTTTGACCATTTTCAAAAAGATAGAAACTTTGGCCTTATGCCATTACATTTTCAAACTTATTTTCTTAAATCAAACTTGTAAATAAACTTAACTATAATTGACTTAAACTTTCAAAAAGCCAAAAAGAACTAACTCATTCAAACCATTTTAGGCCTTTGTGCCTAGCAAACATAAATTTTGTTAAAAAACCAACACACTCATTTTGAAATTTCTAGCACGAACTACGAGGTTTTGATCCCTCATTTTTATGTTGGTACGTAGGCACAAGTCCGAAGGTCTTGTCAAACACAAAAATATAATTAATAAATTCTTTTCTCATCCCCCATTCTATTTGTTTGTAAACATCACTTTATACCAAGTACATATGCACACAAAAAGGGCTCCCTAGGAGTACCTAGGACACTTTGGGTGCTAACACCTTCCCTCTGTGTAACCAACCCCCTTACCTGTGATCTCTGACTTTTATTAGTTTTTATTTGAAAACTTATTACTTATTGGGTTTTGTTCGTACTTTTCCCTTTTCCCTTGGAAACAATAAAAGTGTCGTGGCGACTCTTATTAATTGATCTTTTGCTAGTCAATAGCTTGATGATCATGAATTTCCCGCTACAGACCTGATTGAATGATTACATGGGCCTATCACACGTCCATGCATCCATGCAAAGCAAAGTTTCTATTTTTCAAAATATGAAACAAGTGTTTAAATAACAATGCCTTGGCTATAAATAGAGACCCTTGCATTCAGAATTGAGGATCCCTGCGCGCCAACTTTGAATCCCCGGCTCCAAACCCTCTCATTCAAAGGATAACCTTGAGGTTTTCCATTGGAAATCGATTTTGAATCTCCACAGTTTTGAGATTCAAATCTCCAAGAGTCCTGCTTCCTTTTTGATTCAATTCCATTCCACCAAGTGTCCAGAGCAAGGCCAAGAGCAATTGGAAGCAAGATCGTGTTCATCTGGACCTATAGTGAAGGTGAATTTCTCAATTTTTCATCTCTTCGATTCTCACTCAATTCTCCATAATTCTTCTTGATTTTTGGTTGTCTTAACTCCTACCAATGTAGGCAACAATATTGAGTTGCTTTGAGGTCAAATCAAAGCAACTTAGATCATGATCCCCAAATTTCAACTACCTGTATCTTTCAATATACTTGGAGTTAGGAGAAATTGAGGCTAGATTCGAGCTCCTGAACATTTTTTCTTTAAATTCATGTCCTCCTTTTTCATTTTGGTGATGGTTGAGGGTGGACCAGTCCGGTGAGGTCCACCGGAGAAGAAGACCGAAGTTGTAGCTCCGGCGATGCGTTGACACGTCTCAGAACCATAGGATCCATCTATTTTGTTTTAATCTTGAGCGTACAAACGGATTACCAAACGTGTGGCACATTGACCAGGCTCCATCATGGAACGCGCTCTCTGATCAACTTAATCTGTCAATTAATGAGGCAGATCAAGTGGTCCACGTCTTTTGCTATTTTCTGATTTTTGATTTAATTAACGTATTTTCATTAATTCATATCAATTTTAATATTGATCCAAAAAAATGAGACTTTCACTCAAAAAATTTAAATAAATTCCTCTTTCATTTTTTTGAATTAAAATTATTTTTTGGATCATTATTAATATTTTTCATGATTTAATTTTTTGTGTGAATATTTTTAATTGTTTAAAAATAGTTTTAAGTTTCCAAAATTAATGAAATTTTTTCTCCAAGGTCCTTTGACCTTGTTCGACCTATGATAAATCACATGGCCATTTATTTGGTGTTTTGATGAGGTTTTAGGATTTTGACCAACCATAATTTAATTTAATGCATTTTTAATTGATTTTAATGGTTTAAATGAAAAATAAATTGTGCTGAGATTTGGATATTGACTTGTTGAGTTTGACTTATCTTATTGGGCCTTGGTGAAGGATGATTTGAATTTGTTGAGTTAAAATCATTGGATTTAGGGGATTGATGAAATGTACATTTCATCTCCCAAAATGAATGAATGATTTTAATTTGATAAAAGTCCTCCTTTGACCAATTTGTGTTGATTCCATTTCCCCTCCCTCTTCATTTTAATCTCATTCTCTTCTCATTAATTTCATGGACCTATGATATCTCAACATCCTAAGGCTAGTTGATTGAAAAATCAACATAAGTGTGGATGAGATTAGGTCCACCCCTTTTGCATTTTCTTTTAAGTGTGGTATGTTTTAGGAGTATGGTTCATAATACCATATCTCTAACATGCATTAGCACTAAAATTTCTATTACTCTACCTCAAATAGTTGTGACTTCTACATAAGTCCAATTACGATTGCTTAACATAGCGCTAAATTTTGACACAAAAGGCATATCATTCTAGTAAGTGAGATTGTAAGTCTCCCCTCTTTCATGGTATTGTGTGGAAACTTGGCCTTTTTTCCTTCCTTTGGAAGATGTCTTGGTTCAAGGATCCATGTTGTGAATAGTGGGTTGAGTGTTCTCCAAAGATTGACTTAAACAACAAAAGCAAAAGCAATACTAACTTCTAATCGACTAACAATTAACATTTAATTTCAAGCCATTTACTCATATGCACTTTAATTTTAAGTCTTTATTCATTTGCCATTATTCATACCATTTAACTTGTTTACTTTAATGTGATTTTCACTTTGCTCATTTGAGCCATATCTTGTGATTATATTGTGATTGTATATATTTGTTTGTGTTTGTGGTCTTTTGACCTTAATGTACATAATAACAACAAAAAACTCTAAAAGACATTTGTGTGGACTGTTGGATTTGATCTGAGACTTTGGACTTAGAATTAGGCAACACTCCCTATGCAAAAGCACTTGGCCAATGCCAACTTTCATGAAACCATATTCTTGTGAAGTGAACTTTCATCTGATGCAAGTACTGAGATCCCACTTGAGTTCATCTGCTACATGGTCTTATTGAATATGTTACTTTGAACCTTTGCCTAATGTGTTATTCTGAGTCAATTAAAGGATTAGCTCATCTGATACATGGAAGATCATGGAGTTGCTAAGCTTGGATGTGACTATCTTTATTTGATGCCTTACTCTTCATCTTTCTATTTGTGTATTGATATTGCTTGATTCTAAAGTCCAAGGGAAAATTGGGTTTCTATATGACATTCTTGTCTATTGGATTGCATCCCATTGGTTAGATCTTTTCAACTCTTAACTTTTAAATATGTGTTTAGGATTAGTCTCTTCATCTTCTCTCCACTTCTTTAATTTGAAATCTCTCCCTCCTTTTAAAATCTTCTTTGCTTGTGATTTCTAAACATAGACTTTATTAGAAATTAGAAACTTTGGCCTTATGTCTATGCATTTTTAAACTCTCTTTCTTAAATATAACTTGTAAATGAATCTAAGCATATTGACTTAAACTTTCAAAAGACAAAAAGAACTTACACTCATTGAAACTCTTTTAGGCCCCTTGGTGCCTTTCTTAAACTTAAATTTTGTTAAAAGCAATCCACTAACTTTTAAATTGATACCACAAACTACGAGGTTTTGATCCCTCATTTTATGTTGGTACGTAGGCACAAGTCCGAAGGTCTTGTAAAACACAAAAATATAATTAATGAATTATTTTGTCACCCTCACACTCTATTTATTACAAACATCATTTTATACAAAAACACATATGCACACAAGAAAGGCCTGCCTAGGAGTACCTAAGACACTTTGGGTGCTAACACCTTCCCTCTGTGTAACCAACCCCCTTACCTGTAATCTCTGGAATTTTATTAGTTTTGATTTGAAAAATTCTTATCTTTAGGTTTTGTTCGTACTTTTTCCTTTTCCCTTGGAAACAATAAAAGCGCGGTGGCGACTCTGGTTTAAATGACGTTAAGTTTATCCATAGCTTAATGGTCATGAATTTACCGCTACATATATGTAAGGGGGTTGGTTACACATAGGGAAGGTGTTAGCACCCAAAGTGCCCTAGGTACCCCTAGGGAGCCCTTTTTATATGTTCATATGTCTTTGGTATAAATGATGTTTGATAAAAATAGAGTGTGAGGATGAGAAAATAGTTCATTGATTATATTTTTGTGTTTGACAAGACCTTCGGTCTTGTACCTACCTACCAGCATAGAAATGAGGGATCAAAACCTCGTAGTTCAAGGTAAAAATTTCAAATGATCGGGTGAATTAGGGGGAGATTTAGAGGTTAATCCTAAGCATAAATTTAAAAGTAAAGAGTTGAAAAAATCTGACCAATGGGATGCAATCCAATAGACAAGAATGTCATATAGAAACCCATTTTCCTTTGTACTTTTATCAAGTAATAATCAGTAAGAAATGAGCAAAATCCAGACATCATGATGATTAAGGCATCAAATAAAGATACCATTATCCAAGCAAGCAATTCCCATAGCTAGCAGTCTTCTTTGTCTTCTCATGTATGACATGAAATATTCCTTGATCAACTCAGAGCAAAGCATCAGACACAAGATGAAAATAACAATTAAGCACAAAGACAGAGTAGCAGATGAATTCAAATAATTCCAAAGGCTTGCATCAGATGAAGGTTTAGTTCATAATAGCTCAGTCTCAGAATGTTGTCATAGGCGAAGTCCTTTTTGCACAGGGAATGTTCCATAATCCTATGTCCAAAAGTTCAGATCAAGTTCAACAGTCCACCAGATGTTTTTTTAGGGTTTTTGTTGTTATTAAGTATTTTAGGTTTATAAGACCACAAACAAAATTAAAACACACAAACAAATGTATAGAAACATAAGATATGGCTCAAATGACATAAACATAAACAAGTTATATGAAATGTAAATGGCAATGAATGATAACTGACTGAAATTTAAATTGCATAAAGTAAATGACTTGAAAGTAAAGCAATATTAACAAGAACTAGTCAAATGTTATTCAAAATTTAGTTTGGTGTTAGTGGTGATTCTTAATTGATTAAGTCATTCTTTGGAGAACACTCAACCATCCACTCACAAGTATGAATCCTTAAACCAAGACATCTTACATGAGAAGGGCTCCAACATGGATAATTCAACAAGTATGTCACTAGATCTCATGAAATGAAAAAAAGGTCAAGTCTCCATATAATACCATGAAGAATGGGAGACTTACAATCTCACTTACTAGAATGTTATGCCTTGAGGGTCAAAGTTAGCTCTATGTTAAGCAATCGTAATTGGACTTATGTAGAAGTCACAACTATCTGAGACCGGGCAATACAAATTTAGGTGTTAATGAATGCTAGAGATTTGGTACGAAGAACAAAACTCCTAAAACATACCACACACTAAAAGAAAAGATCCAGAGGGAGGGACCTATCTCAGTCATACTTGTATTGATTCATCTGACTCAAGGTCATACATGAATCAATTAACCTTTAGACATTAGAGATTTCATTGGTCAAATGAGGGAATGGGTAAGAATAGGGATGAAGATGAAGAAGGAGGGGGAGATAGAAACACAAATTGATCATGGGAGGAATTTCATCAAATCAAAACAATCCATTCATTTTGGGAGATGAAATGCACATTTCATCAATCCTCTAAATCCAATTGTTTTGATCCAACAAAAGTGAAATCAACCTTGAAATCAACCATAAAAATGGCTAAACAATATTTTTAAACATTTAATCAATTAAAAAGAAATTTAAAGATTGACCAAGATGCATTTAAATTTGGTCAAAACCTAAAATCCCTTCAAAACACCAAATAAATTGCCAAGGGATTTATCCTAGGTCAAACAAGGTCAAAGGACCTTAGACAAAAAATTTCATGATTTTTAAAAAGTCAGAAGTATTTTTAAACAATTAAAAATATGCACAAAAACTTTTAATTCATGAAAAATACCAAAATTAATCCAAAAACTAATTTTAATTCAGAAAATGGAAGAGAAAAATATTTAAATTTTTTTGATGAAAGTCCCATATTTTTTGGATTAAAAATGAAATTTCTATGAATTAAACAAAATAAAGGGATTAAATGAAAAATTAGAAAATACAAAAAACAACAAGGGCCATCAGATCTCCCTCATTAATTGAGGTGGTAGATCTGATGGCCAAGCGTGCGCATTCCACGAACACCTTAGTCAACTTCCCCACACAATTGTTATTTAAAAGGAAAGACCGAGATTAAAACATTTCAAATGGATCATATGGTCAGGATGCAAGCCAGCACATCACCGGAGCTAGGGCTCCAGTCTTCTTCTCCGGTGGACCTCACTGGACTAGTCCACTCTCAACTTAATGAAAATGAAAAACAAAGACATTATTTCAAAGGAAAAATGCTCAGGAGCTCGAATCTGGCCTCAATTTTCTCCAATTCCAAGTATATTGAAAGATACATGGATTTGAATTTTGAGGATCATGAACTGAGTTGCTTCGATTTGACCTCAAAGTAACTCGATCTTGTTGCCTACATTGATAGGACTTCAGCCAACCAAAAATCAAAGAGAATGGTGAAGAATTGAGAGAGAATCGAAGAGAGAAAGTTTCTAAAAAATCACTTTCGAGGAGCTTGAATCTTGCTTGATCTTGCTTCCAATTGGCCTTGGGTTAACTTCAGAAGCTTGCAGGAAGTGAATTTGATAAAGAATGGCTTGGATTCTTGGAGTTTCAACTTCAAAACAGAAGTGAAATTGAAACTTGAAATTGAAAATTGAAACTATAATGGTGAAGGGTAGGGTTGCAGGATAAAAGCTTGGGCAAGGTATCCTCAATTCTGAGCATGAGTCAATGTATTTATAGGCTAGGCAATTGATTTCCACACACTTCCATTGAAATGCCAAAATTATCAATTCTCACTTGCATGGATGCATGGGCGTGTCATAGGCCCATGAATTGATGTCAAAAGGTCCAAAGTTGATCATGAGTGATGCTGAAAGTGTGTCATGAAGCCATGCATTTGGAATTGAGAAATGGTAATGAGATTCATCCAAATGGAACCTTGAAGAAAAGACATGCGCAAGTCATTTAATCCTTGGTCAAATGAAGTGATTTTGGACTTTTTCGAAAGATGAGATCAAGGGGAACAACTTTGATGTTGAAGACTTTTCCATTTTAAGCTTGGATCATGATGAATTTTGAGGTGGAAGTATGGAAAATCAAACATAAATGAAATTTTTCTAAGTACCAAGTCAAATGTTCACTTCTTCCACCTTGAATAACTTTTTCTATGGGCTTAAAATGGAAAACGTTCCTTCATAAATGTTGTAGCCCTTTCAAACCTCTTCAACATGGTCATAAATTTGACCTTATTTGGATTTGGCATGAAGGAGTTATGCATTTTAAAAGTTGAGGAAAATTGCTTGTTCAAAGGTAATGGCCCAAAATAACCTATAATGTTTCCTCCTGGAACATGCCCTTGCAAGTTGAATTTGAAGTTTCTAAAAGAATAAAAGTTGGAGAAAACATATTAAGTTTGATTATGAAACTTGGATGGCCTTCATATGATAAAAATTGAGCAAGTTATGGTCCTTGGAAGTTGAGATCCTAACTAGGCACAAACAAAATGACCTATAATCTTTCACCATAAAAAAAGACTTTTTAAGGAAAACTAGCTCTTGACCTAACATGAAAGTTGTTTGTAATGTCATAAGGAGTAACTTTTATCTTAGAATCATTTTCATTTTACAAAAATTGTAGGAGAAAGGGTCTAGGGAACCCCAGTTTTGACCACTTGACATTCTCTGGTCAACCACCTTGAGCCATCTTGCAAACTTGAAGTTTTCTTGATCTTTTGGACTCATGTAGAATCATATATGCATAATATAATGTAATATGAAGTATCCCTTGAAATATTTGATCAAGTGTTGAAGAAACTTGTTGAGGAAGTCAGACAAGATACCTAGATAAATTAGGGTTTCCAAGGCAAACAAGCTTCAAACTCTTGATGAATTCTTGATCAAAATGATAAATGAAGATCATGGGTATACATATATGATTACTAGAACCAATGTGAACCATATTTTTATTGATATCATGCATTGAGGGTCTCAAACCCTAGATATGACCTTGATGATGTATTGGTGGACACACAAACTACCTACAAAAAAAGTAAAATTATACATAGACATATTTTTGGAATTTTGGATAATAAACAAAAGAAAATAAAGTATTATACAATCAAATATGCTTGGTGAACTCTCCCAATGCAAACCCAATGAATGAGGGGTAAGGAGGATGCCAAAGTGTGATCCCAAAGCCAATGCATATGATGAGATAGCATGAGGGATCTTAGGGTCAAAATTGGGGTCTTACAACTACTAATTTATATTCACTTGATTTTCTATAAAAAAAACAAGGTTAGTAGTACCTTTCATATACCTAGAGATTCTCTTAAAAATAGTTAAGTGAGTCTTCCTAGGATCTTATTAGAAGCGAGCACATAAGTAGACACTGAATAAAATATCAGATCTAGAAGCGGTTAGATAAAGGAGAGATCCTATCATACCTCTGAATAGCTTCTGATTCACCTTACTTCTTACTTATTCTATCTCCAAAATGCATGTAGGATGCATTAGAGTCTTTGCTTGCTTGCATTCTGACAAGTTAAGCTTCTTCAGAAGTTCCCTTGTATATTTTCTGTGGTGAATGAGCGTTCCTTTTGAACATTGATCAATCTGGATACCCTGAAAGAACTCGAGTTCTCCCATCAGACTCATTCAAACTCTTCCTACATTGACTTAACAAAATCCTTGCACAACATAGCATTAGCAAAACCAAAAATAATATCATCAACATAAATTTGCACAATTAGAATATCATTCTTAAAGGTTTTACAAAAGAGAGTTGTGTCCACTTTCCCTCTGGTAAAATCATTTTTCAAAAGGAAGTTACTTAGTCTATCATACCAAGCTCCGAGAGCTTGTTTGAGACCATATAACGACTTTTTCAGTTTAAAAACAAAGTCAGGATTTTGAGAACTTTCAAAACCAAGAGGTTGGTGTATGTATACGTCTTCAGAAATGTATCCATTTAAGAATGCACTCTTAACATCCATCTGATAAAGGATGATGTTATGATTGATTGCAAACGAAATTAAAAGACAAATAGACTCTAACCTAGCAACTAGAGCCAAGGCTTCTTTATAATCTACACCTTATTAATTACTATAAGTGTGTGCTACTAGTCGAGCCTTGTTTCTGACAATTTCGCCATTCTCATTAGGCTTGTTTTTGAAAACCCATTTGGTTCCAATAACATGGAAACCCTTTGGTTTCTGAACAAGATCCCAAACTTCATTTTTGGTTAATTGATTCAATTCCTCTTGCATAGCCAGAATCCATTCATTATCCATAAGAGTTTCATTAATATATGTGGGTTCTATCATAGATACCAAACCTAGAAGAGTATCTTCAGAAGGTTTGAATGAAGATCTAGTTTTGACTGGTGCGTCTTTATCTCCTATATTCAATTCAGAATGAGAAGTTCTTGGTCTACTCTTCTTCTAATGAGTTGGACCAATGACAACTTTCGGTTGAGTCGTTTTTGGGTCTTTTGCTTCAGATTCTTTAGCTTTTCCTTCTGAGTCTTTTTCTCCAAAGTTATTATTCTTGGATTCTGAAAGATTGATATTCAAATCTGCAAATTTCATAACTAGCTTTGACTTTTCAGGGTCAAGCTTATCATTGAATTTAACATGAATTGATTCTTCGACATTTCATGCCTCAGTGTTAAAAACTCTATAGCCTTTAGAGCGTACATAAAATCCTAACAATAAGCACTTTTGTGCCTTAGAGACAAACTTGCAAAGATTCTCTTTAGTGTTCAACATAAAACACTCACAACCAAAATGATGAAAGTAAGAAATGTTGGGCTTTCTTTTCTTCCAGAATTCATAGGGAGTCTTACCCGGGATAGGTCTAATAGAAACCGTGTTCTGAATATAACAAGATGTATTAACTTCTTCTTCCCATAAATGCTTAGCCATTTCAGTTTCTTGTATCATGGTGCGGGCCAATTCTTGCAAGGTCATATTCTTCCTTTCTACAACTCCATTTTATTGTGGAGTTCTAGGACATGATAAATCATGGGAAATGTCATTTTCATCAAAATGTTTATTTTTAAATTCTCCACCATGATCACTTTTGACTCTAACTATTTTGCAATTAATTTCTATTTGCAATAGTAAGCAGAAGGTAGAGAATACATAATGTGACCCATCCTTGTGTTTAAAGAACTTTACCCATGTCCATCGACTATAGTCATCAACTATGACCAATCCATACGTATTTCCATTGATAGAGGATGTTTTCACTAGTTCAAACAAATCAATGTGAAGAAGTTTTAACGGTCTAGAGGTAGAAATGACCGTTTTCACGTTGAAAGATATTTTAGAAGACTTGCCTTTATGACATGCTTCACAAAGAGCATCTGAAGCGAACTTCATGTTGGGTAAGCCTCTGACTAATCCAAGCTTATTTAGCTGATAAATCTTTCTCATGCTATCATAGCCCAAACGTCTGTGCCATTCTCATTGCTCCTCATTAATGGAGATTAAACATTTTACATTTGATCCTATGGATTAGAAAGTCTAATTTTATAAATGTTATTCTTTCTCTTCCTGTTAAAAAGGATTGTACCATCTTTCTGACTAACAGCCTTACATGAATTTTGATTAAAAATGATATCATAACCATTGTCACTAAGTTGACTAATAGATAATAGGTTATGCATCAGACCATCGACCAAAAGAACATTAGTAATAGAAGGAAGTTTACTGTTACCAATAGTTCCGGAGCCAATGATATTTCCTTTCTAGTTTCCTCCGAAACTAATGAAGCCTCCAGGCTTATGTTCCAAATCTTGGCACATAGACCTTCTGCCTGTCATATGTCGCAAGCATCCACTATCTAGGTACCATGACTGGTGTTTCAGCTGAGCTTCTAAGGATGTATGCAACATTAATTATTTTATCCTTAGGTACCCATTTTTTGGGTCTTCTTTTGTTAGTTTTCCCAGAGTTTCTTATAACTTTGTGTCTTTGAGCAGAAGGATAATCACATGGGATTTGAGCATGATACTTCGGTTTCAGAACTGAGTTCTTACCCTTTGTGTTTCCGTGTCTGTGCAGAAGCATCAAGCTCAGTGCCAGCAGGCACAAAATGCTCATACAGAGGTTTTGGTTTTACCTTCTGACTTTCGTCAGGTTTTATAGTTTATGTACAACCTAAACCTTTCTTGTCATTTCTTCTAACTCCATAGATCAAATAATCCATTTTTCTTCTATCTATGCTTTTAGCCCGAAAGTACTGGAATGCTCTATCATATCTAATGATGCAATCAGTACCAGAAGCTTCTGAGACTATTTCCTCCTCTAGTTTTGAAATTTTACTTTTCAAAACAGAGTTGTTACTTTCTAAAGAAAATACTTTTTCATTTAGAGAGTAAATATCTTTCTCAAGCTCACTGTGAGTTTCAAAAGCAACTACTTCGACTTGTTTAAGGTCCTTGTACTTACTTTAAAGACTCTGGTACTTTTCCAATATATCAAAGAGACATAATTCTAAGTCAAAACGAGATAGTTCATAAAATACCTCTTCAAAATAGAAGTTTGATTCTGATTCTGTCAGTATATTGTCTTCTAGTTCTTCAGAACCTTCGGGGTCAGATGTAGTTTCCATCAATGCAATGTTGGCTTGTTCTTCGTCAGAATATTCTTCTTAGGATTTTGAGTCATCCCATGTAGCCATCAACCCCTTCTTTTCTTTAGAAAAATTCTTCTTAGACCTTCTATCCTTTTTCAGCTCAGGACATTCATTTTTGTAGTGGCCTGTCTCCTTGCACTAAAAGTAGATAATTTCTTTTCCAAAACCATGCTTCTTCTGTTCAGACGAAGAATAAGAATGACCAGCAACCCTTCTAGCTTCTCTGAACTTCCCTTGCCCATTCTGCCTGTGTTTCCAGAGTTTGTGGACCCTCTTAGAAATCAAAGATAACTCATCGTCATCGTTTGAGTCTTCATCAGAAACTTCGGATTCTTCCTCAACTTGATAAGCTCTTGTATTCTCAGGCTTGGACTTTGGAGAAATAGATTTACCTTACTTCTAAGGTTCATCTTCCTCGATTTCAATCTCATGGCTTCTCAAAGAACTAATAATTTCTTCAAGACTAATATTGTTAAGATCCTTTTCCAGCTTCAAAGAAGTAATCATAGGTCTCCATTTTTAGGGAGACTTCTATTTATCTTCTTGCCATGATCAGTTGTAGAGTATCCTTTGTCCACAACTTTGAGTCCCGCAACAAGCACGTAAAATCTCGAGAACATAGTCTCAACGATTTCATCATCTTCCATTTTGAATGCTTCATACTTCTGGATTAGGCCAAATCCTTTGTCTCCTTTACTTGAGCATTCCCCTCATGAGTCATCCTCAGAGAATCAAGAAAGAAACTTTCAATTCTATCTTTCTAGTAATCAAATTTCTCACCATCAAAGATTGGTGGTTTAACACTATAGTGATCTCTCTCATTGTTGTTAACAATGTTACCAACATCCATTGTTTCTCCCACAAACTAGATCGGTACTGAACACAGTGAAGTGTTGCTAAATCTTTTATCACAACCAGAACCGAAGCTCTGATGCCAACTAAAGGTGTGAAAAACACAAGAGGGGGGGGGGGGGGGGTTGAATTGGGTTTTTAAAAACAAAAGCTTTTTACCAACTCAAGAACATGACTTAAATGTTAATAACAAAGAGATAAAAACACAAGTATTTTTATCCTGGTTCACTTGAAACTCAAAGCTACTCTAGTCCACCCGCCAAGGTTATTTTGTTTTATACACAAGGACTTAATCCATTATAATTAACTGATTACAATAATCACAAAGAATAACCTTCATTGTCTTCTCAATGATCGGACTATACCATAGTCTCCTTAAGGACTCACAAAGAATAACTTTCTTTGTCTTCTTAAGAATCCAACTATACCCTAGTCTCTTTAAGGAATCAAACTAACAATTTGAATAATATTTTGTGTGTTAAAAGTTGCTTCTACACGAGAAGATTTTACACAAATGATAAACGAATACTTAAAGAAAAACTATGTATAAAAATGATAGCTTTTCACAAAGAAATGACTTTGTCAAGTATTGCAGCGCTTTAGCGTTCTTGTATTTCTTCAAGTCTCAAAGTCCCACTTATATAGAATAAGGAGAAGAACATTGGACGGAAAAATGGGGAAACCAAATATAGAGGTTGTTAACTATTGGATGGTGAAAGGAGTGATACTACGTACTGTCCTTCGCCCATAAATTCAGTGACATGTGTAATGTATAGTACTGTCCTTGCCATGAAATCATGTAGTGTAAAGAATATTTGATTTATACTAAGTACTATTTGATCATGTATCCATTTGATCTTATCTTCATGTTAATTGGCTTCTGATGAAAGTTTATGAAGCATGAAATGAAGAAACATACAGCTGGATTTAAAAACTTGATAATCCTCAGCCAGAACCTTGACAGTGTCAGCAGTCTGGCTTGAGATCTTCAGAATCTTCAGTCAGAACCTTGATAACCTCAAAGTCTAACTTGAGATCTTTAGAATCTTAATCTAAGTAACAAAACTTCAAAAGCTTAATGATCAGAGTCACGTCCAGAAGCAAAAAATGAGAGAAGGTTGTAGTAGCAACATTACGTCTCCTCATAAGCTTCTCAGGAGTGAATTCGCATAGAAGAAGAAAGATCATTGTAGTAGCAACTTTCAAAATCTTTCAGAACTTCACATGATTAGCGCATAAGTGTAATTTGGAACGTAGTGTTCAAAAATGATGACGTTGCGCGTCATATACTTAGAATCAGAACTGGCTGTTAAAGCTACACAATAACAAACCATTAGGGTACAAAAATTATTCTCATATAAATACAACATTGTTACCATCAAAACCCAAGGTATAGATGCAAAACCAAATCTTGTTCTAACAAAACGATCTCGAGATACTAAGGAAAACTTACAACCTAGGCATGACATATTTGGGCCCAAGAAAGACCACCACAAGCACGAGTCGAATGACAGAGCATCAATAAAGCCTTCTCAGAGGCCATACGACAACTTCTCTAAGAACTTTACCCCACTCAATGTAAAACACACAGATATCTTGCGTGAAGTGTACGATATCAAACTGATACGGAAACCCAGTCGACCTAAGAGGGCCAACACTATAATGGGAAAAGACGAGGATGTTTGGTGTACTTATCATCGTCATAGGAGTCACCATACTGAATATTATCATCATCTAAAAAGAGAAATGGACATTTTTTGGAGAGCGAGGTTCAAATGGAGAAAAGGAAGTGCGGGGAATTTTCTGGAGAACGAGGTTCAAATGGAGAAATGGAAGTGCGGGGCATTTTCTGGAGAACAGGGTTCAACTGGAGATTGGAGTTGAAGATGGTATCCGGGATGAGGTCCTCAGGATTGTCTTCTGATAATGTGTCACCTTAGACTTTGGCGAGGCCAAGAGAAGTCGTTACGGGTGTCTTCGAGGGAAAAAATGCACATGATTACCTTCCTGTTGTGAAGGTGTACCCTCTGATATGTCGCCATCAGAGTGGTGGTTGGTGTTATTTCCAGCGTTGCCAATGGAATTATCATGGGAAAATGGAGAACGGGGTTCATTGTTTGGCAGCAAGAGTGACAAGGTTTTCAGGGTTCAAATGCGGTGATCAGGGATCATCCACGCGGAAGAAAAAGTTTTGGGGTTCAAGAAAAAAAAATAATAATAATAATAATCCCCAGCAGATGCGGCATTCAGGCCATGGTTGTTCCTGCGTTACCATTTATTTTGGTATCCAGGTTAACATTCTTTTCGGTATTCAGGTCGACTCTCACCGTACCAGACGGATTTTTCTTTCAAGACTACTTCTTTGCCGATTCTGACAGGCATTGTTAATGATTTCCCAGCGGAGCGCAAATTTTTCGTCTGTTCTTGGTATTCAACCACTCTTCACCCTGATCATCTGAAAGCTGAGGCTGTTCATATCGACAAGTTCACAGTGGATTGAATAGGGGCAGCTGTAACACCTCAAAATTTGCCCTCCTCTTCTTGGGACTAGTTTAGCACATTGCATTTCATATTTTAGGGCATTAGGCATTTGCATTTTGCATATCATATGGAAATAAGAAAGTCATCCTCCAAGGTCTTTTCAGAAGATGGAGAGGTTGCATTATTCAAGCCTGAGGGTTTCTATGAATTGATGATCAACCATCTGAGGGTTTGTGCTTCAATTAGGGTTTTCTTGGTTCTTCGAGGAGGTTGAGCATTATCTTGTTTGCAAGGATATATTACCATCATCATGGCTCTATCATCATCCAGGGTTTCATAGTTCATCTTCAAGTTCCTTTGGATTAGGGTTTTGACCTCTGGTCAACCCTAATCAATTGCATTCTTTCAACCAGGGTTCCTCAAGGAGGTGAGGTGTTTTATTGGGATGAGGATCACATGATCATTATTTTGAGCTTACATGAGCCAGGGTTTCATTTCTGAGCAAATTCCTCAAGTGGTAGAGGCTTAAGCTGATCAGGGCATGTCAAGGTCATCTGAGAACCACAAAAGTCAACTGTAAAGTCAACTGAGGGCTTTGAGGTGGGGAATGAGTTTCAACATATCCATCATGTTCAAAAGAGGTTCATTTGTCATTTCAAACATCTATCTTGAAGATTTTGAAGTCAGGGCAAAAGTTTCCAAAAATGGAAAGTGACCTGTAATTGAAAGTTTCCAAAAATGGCAAGTTTTTGGTCCACATTCAACTTGACTTATCAACATCAAATAAGCTTCCAATTGATTTTTGGTGAACATGAAAGTTGAAGATATTTCTTCCCCCTTTTCAAAAATTCCTATATCATGTTCATCTGATAATTGGTTGAGACGTTATGGCCAAATGATCACAAAGTGTACATGGAATTTCAAAGTGGCATAACTTTTGATTCAAAACTCCAAATTGGTCCACTCTTTTTGGAAAATTCTTGTATTGACCAATACTTTCCAAATCAACCATTGCCTTGCATGAAAAAAAGTTCATATGGTCATGTGTTCATATATGTGCTTTTTGGAGGGAAATTCAAGAATTCAAATTTGGTTGATGCTACAAACAAAATACCACTTCCATTGTGTTTATTAGATGATTTTAAGTGGATTTGCACCTCAACATGGCACTGTTCACGTATGGATTGTGCATGCTACCTCAGACTTGCCATTTTGCAAAACACCTCAAATTTCACTAATTTTAATTAACCAAGCCTAATTGTGATTAGCATGGTGATTAGTACATGATATAAAAGCCTAATCCTAACAGAATTTGCCATAACAACAATTCTAGATCTCAAATTCATCTTTCCCTCCAATTTCTCTCTCTCCTTGAATTTCAAATTTCTTCACATAACTCTTCAAGATTGTTGTAGATTCCTCATCCTCATGGAATTTTAAGCAAGGTTCATCCATTATTCGTGGCAATTGAGCCGGTTTTCAAGGAGATTGAATGCATGAACATATCAATGGAAGTTTGGAATTAAACTGGATCTGGTTGGTTTCAAGTGATGATTTATGCTCCAAGCTTCTAATCAATCATATTGGAGAAGATCTGGACGTTTTGGAGCCTTGAACACGTGAATTTGAAGCACTGTCATTCCAAGTAAGTGAAATTTTCGTCCTCACCTTTTGATGTTTCATGTACTTGATTAGGTAGATCTTGCACTGCTGATGATGCTGATAGTTTTAGAATTTGAAATGGATAAGAATTGAGGAAGATATGATGATTTAAAGTTTTGATACCATAAATGTTTTTGCTCGATTTGTAGAATTCATGATGAATTAGGATTAGTGATGGTGATATTTGAGATGTATGTTACAAGACCTTTCCAATGATATAAAATTTGATGGATTCTGGAAAAAAAATTGCAGCTCCGCCGTGTACACGGTCGGAGAAGACGACCAGAACTACTGTTCCGGCGTCTGGTGTGGTGGCCTAGGGTTTATGTGCTAAACGCAGCGTTTTGGCTTAATGTTGCTTCTGAACCTCCAGTGCGCGGGTTCGAGTCCATGCTGTGGTGTTTTATGAATTTTACTTGAAGCGCTCTTGACCTGGCCTAGCGCGAGTTCGATACTCCGCTCTTGCATTCTTTGAATTCCATTTGAATTTTTCATTACCCTGGAGCGCTTGAGTTCGATCCTTAGTTTTGCATGTTTCTGATTAATTTTTTAGCGCTCATTCTTGACCTTGCTAACATGTGTTCAATACCTGGCTGAGACATTGTGAATTTCTTTTTTTTCAATTTCATGTTTCCCTCTCATTTCCATGTGTTAATCCATATTATTTCATGCATCTTTGAAAATTCACAAAAAATAGCAAAATGATCCAATTTGATCCTAGTTTTTTTTCATGTTCTTGTTTAAATGTCTAGTATTTTTTCATATGATTTTCATGATTTGTTGAGTTCTTAATTTTTATCTGTTGATTTTTGTTTAAACATGATGCCAAATTGACATGTTGTGCTATATGCTTTGTGAAATGCTCATGATTTGTCCAATTCACTTGAAATTTTACATGCTTGATCCTAACATGTAATGTGATTTTTTGGCTTTGGTTTGAGATTTTTATCATTTGATGTCACTGTTTTGGACACGTGAACATATGGTGTGACAATTTGTGTCACACATTTGATGTTGCATTTGTACATTTTCATTCATATGCCATTTGATCTCTTCTGGAGTTGAGTTTTTGTATGATGTTCATTATTAACATGAGGAGCCTGTATAAGAAGTTTCATGATCATTGGATGCTTTTCTGTTTTAATTTGGATTTTCTTATTTGATTGTCCAATTGTGTGCACTTTGCTTGCCCTTGCTTTACCTTGATCATTTGAGGGCTTTGCCTTATGAATTGGCTTTTGTCCTTTTGAGGACATCTTATGGATTGATTGAATATGCTTTGTGTAAAATATTGACTTCTGTTTTGGTCTTTTGATTTGCCTTTGACCCTAGTCTTTGTACTAGTGGTTTGTACTCACCAATTTTGTTTTGTATTTCAGGTATTGAGCACTTAGCACTAATGTTTGGTTTGGTCTCATTACTTGAGATGCAAGTTGCTTTGATTACTAACCTTTGTTGTGTTGTAGGTCCATTGGTGTGATGAATTCACTTGAATGCTTGCACTTATGACTTGCATTGTGTAGATATTGGATAGTTCCACTGTTATTGATTGTTGATTTGTCTGAATGCAATATTAACTGTTTGACTTTTGTACAGGTACATTAGTCGCTTGCTAGCTAGCTTTTGCTTTGCTTTGGAGTGTGGTTGATACACCACTGAGGTTGTTTAGCCTTCTCACTCCATGTAGTCTGGAAGCCCTGTCGCTTTGTTGGCAGGCATTTGGCTGAAGTCCTCCTTAAGAGGCAATGATTGTGATTGTTTATATTTGTGCCAAAGACCTCCAAGTGAGGCATGTTACTTGTTAAGTCCTCCTAAGTGAAGAGGCAATTGACAGATAGAAGGGACTAGCAGCCAGTCCCCTGTTATTCAGTGAGTCATTCATTATGCTCGCATTACGTGCTGATGCTCTTGAACATAACCCAAGATCTCTGTATAGAGTCAGTCAAGTGGAATAGGGTCCCTCTTTCTGGACCCCCACGCTTTCATTGATTTGAGCCACCCAGGCTAGGGTTAAGAGCATGAGGTCTCATCCTCATTACCTTTCATCAGCTTCACCCTAACTCTCAATGTTAGTAGTTAAGAGCTTCAGCATACCCCTATAGTTTTGGCTTGTTTGTCGAGGTTGATATGACCCCTTGACTAAATCCCAACCATTTGTCTGAGCCTCTTGTTTGTATATAAAGTGTGATGATTGCTTGTGTGTTTGCTGTTCATACATGTTTATCTGCTGTTTGAGATGACTTTCTTCCTGTGTGAGTTAGGTTCTGATTAGAGACCTCAACTTAGGGATCGTTTGCATGACAACTATTAGGCTCGAGTCAGTCCCCCTTTTAGTTTGTTATTCCCTGGTCTCTGGTTAGGAGAGAGTTTCTCCCCTGTTAAGGGGAACTACGTCGCCCTGATTCTCACACCAGATGAGATACGTAGGCAGATGATCGAGCGAGATCTCTCCGGGCGCCCTTTTTTCTTTTTCAAGCCTTTTGTGCTCCTTTTGACGTCTCAGCGTCTCTTCTTGTTTGTTTGCCACTATTAGGTTCGAGTTCCAGACTCCCTATTGGTTTGTTGTCTCCTTTCCCCTGTTAAGTGGAACTACGTCGCCCTAATTCCCATACCAGATGAGATACGTAGGCAGGAGATCGAGCGAGATCTCTCCGGGCAACCTTTTTCTTTTTTTGGTGTGTGTTTTGTGTGACAACTATTAGGCTCGAGTTCCAGACTCCCTATTAGCTTGTTAATCTGATAACCTTTTGCTTTGGTGTTCGCTGGTTAGTGTGTGTGTCTTTGGAGTCGGATATAAGTCCATGTATTGGCGTTCTGTTTCCTTGTTTGTGTTGTTTGTTTGGAGTCGGATGTAAGTCCATGTATTGGCATTCTGTTTCCTTTTCGTTGTCAGGAGTTAGATATAAGTCCATCTATTGGCATTTTGTTTCCTTGTTGAGTTTTCTTTTGACGTCTCAGCGTCTCTATTTGGTGTTTTGTTTCGGCGTGCGTTAGCCGAACTACGAGTGTTCTGATTCTTCTCTGGATAGAGAAGATACGTAGGCATAGGATGCGATATCCTAGCGAGCATGTTTTCCATTTCCCCGAACTACGTTGACTCTGATGTTTGTTTCTGACAAACTACGTAGGCCCAGGATACGACGTCCTGCCGAGTCCCCTTTGTAGCACCTTAAATTTGCACCTCCCATTTGTATATACATTCTCATTTTAGGTCATTAACATTGCATTGTCATTGCATAGTCCATGAAGGAGAATTGCCATCCAAGGCGCAACGGAATTTAAAAATTTCTCCATTTAGTGATCCTTACAAATGGGCATGATCAGTGATAGAATCGTTACCTCTTGTGGCGATTCAAACCTTTGGTGCAGATCTCTGATAATGATCAAAACCTTTGATACAGATCCACAGGGCGATCACGAACGTTGAACGATGACAACGTCTCTACTCAGTCCACACGAACGGATTCCTTCAATCGCAGTGCTAGCTGTTATGAGTGAAGGCTTTGAGTGAGAGAAAGAGGGAAACAACATTCGAAGTCTCTACTTGAATTTCTGTCTGAGTGGAGTGGAGTGACAATACTTCTACCCAAGGGGTTCTATTTATAGAACCACTTGTGTGGGCTTCAAGCTAAAAAGCCCAGTTAAGTGTATTTTGGCCCATATCTTATAATATGCCCAAAATCACTTAAGTATTTGGTACCTTACCATATTTCGTCTCCCACTTAAGTGCATCGTACCTTACGGTGTTCCTTAGTTACTCTATCTCTCATCAATCCGTCCTTTGTGTGTGACCCTATAGGTTTTCGCGGCGTTGGCAATTATATTAAATCACGCATTTAACATAAGAAAAAGTGAGCGGTATCTAGCAACACATCACTGCTACCCAAGTCACGAAAATGTCATGTGATCTGACAAAACCTCCTGTGATAATAATTATGTGTATAATTACCCCTTTGCCCTTATGTCTATATTGAACACAAGGTATAGACCGTGTCACCCTTGTCCAGTTCAATATTGGGCCCATAGACATTTATCCTGTTACGCAGGATTGGCAAATTCCATCTAGGACACTCATGTCCCTCAGCATGCTTCGTGGAGTACCCATCAACTGTCTTTATGGTTATCCAGTTACGGACAATGTTAGATCAGCAACAAAGCACTCGACTCTACATCTAGAATCCATAGTGGTTTCAGGTCGAAGAGTGGTATACACTATTATCACCATGAGAATAACTTATGACACTTTTGCATAACTTTCTATATAGTATTCTCATAGCGGGTCAATCCGGTATAAATATTACTCCTAATATTCATACCTATGTTTAAGATTTGATAACTCTTTATCCATGATCCATGAGATGTGATCATCAGTCTACAAACATAATAGTCTTAATGCTTTAATGTTATCCCACTTCACATTAAAGCTCAACTACGGATACTTTAAGAATAGTGCCCTTATGTTTAATGTGTTCTCATGATTAAGTCATACTTAATACATTAAACGGACTATCTATTCTAGGGACTTTATTAATCAACCATAATAAAGAAAATGCCTTTAAATAATTCGATACAAGTACCAAAAGTATTGGCCTCTAGGGCTTACACCAACAGTTCATCATGTCATCAGGCAAGACTGATCAGGAGGTTCAACTGTGCAAGGCAACAAGTGCATTTTTCCATGAGATCAAAGCCCTAGGGTTGGTACAATGAGTTCATGTGACCTAAGGATCATTTTGAAGTGATTTGGCCAAGTATTGGAGGCTCAGAGATCATCAGTCCATGTGCAATTCACCTGAGACCTTGAAAAAGTCAACTATCAATTCATCTATGGATTTGGAGGTGGGAGATGGTTAGAGATACCTCATTCATATGGAAACAAGCCTCATTTGACCTTTCAAACATCAACATTGAAGGATTTGAAGTCAGATTAAAACATTCCCAAAATAGCAGGTGACCTGTAATTTGAATTTTCCAAAAATGGAAAGGTTTTTGACCAACTTCAACTCAAGATTACATCATCAAGAAAGCTTCAAATGGAATTTTGTCCAACATGAAAGTTGAAGATCTTTCTCTCTCATTTCCAAAAAGTCCAAGATCATGGATTTCTCATGTGTGGTTGATGAGATATGGTTCAATCATGGAAAAGTGTGGTTTGAACCTTGTAACATGTATTTTCCAAGCATGGCACCACTTGACATAAAATCTCATTTGCATAGCATTGGTTCAATCATGAAGATTTTTGTGAAAAATTGCATAAACTCATTTTGGTGTAACATGAGCATACCAAATCATTTCCAAAGGGTGCATGGGAAGTTTTTAAGTGGATTATGGGCCAGAACATGCACTGTTCACGTGCATGGAGGTGCATGGAGCAAGAAACCTCATTTTTGCATTCACACCACAAAGTCCTTAATCACACTTGCATTTTGCTTAAACCATCCCTAAACATGATTAGCATGGACTATAAAGCCTTAAACCATAACTGTTTTTCAGGATTACCAATTCTAGATCTAGATTTTCACAAATTCTCAAAATTCTCTCTCACTTTTTTCTCCAAAATTCTGCAAACACAAGCACTTTCCATTGATCATTGCATCATCCTGAGCTATAATTGAGCATATTTGCACGTGGATTGGAAGGAAATCGTGCCTGTTTTGTTCATGTTCAAGGTGTGAAGCTTCTATGGCAAGTGGAGATTGAGCAAGATTCGTGTACATTCAAGCCTCCATTTCATCATCATCTACTACAAGAAGCATATTGGAGAAGAATTGGAACATCAAAGGCGTTGGAAACACGTGATTTCAATTGCTGCTCATCAAGAGGTAGGTTTTTTGACCTCTTTAATTCTCCAAATTGTTGTGATATTTTGGTAGGTCATTGTATGCTGAGAAATCTGAGCTTTGAATCAAGTAAAACGATGTTATATCCATGAAGATCCGTGCATTTGAAGTTTTGGTGTAGATTTTAATTTCCTTCGATCCATGCATTTGATGTTGTTTCTTGATGAAATATTCATGGATTCTTGTTGTTTGATGCATGATAAGTTGAATGATGTGCTCATTTTTCATTTCTGGAGCATTTGATTTTTCTGGAAAAATGTTGGTTGAAGATCTTCATCGTGTTCATCATGTTCATACACATTTCCAGTTTTCCTACGAATTTTCTTGCAAAATGCATAGGCTTACCTGCGAACTTTATTACGAGTTCATCATGTTACCTGCGGATTTTTTTGAATTCATGTGAGCGCGTTTTAGGGTTTCCTGGCAAAACTACGTTGTTTTGGCTTTGGCGCGCTATGTAGTTCAAATGTGCACATGGCTCGAATCCTGCTGAGCGCATTTTCCACATTGCCTTGTGTTTTTCATCATTTCTTCATCATCTCATGTATTGGCTTCACATTTCCATTTCAATTTTTCTCAAACTTCCAAAATTCACAACTATTTGAAAATTGATCCAAAAATTATGAGATTTTTTGCATTATGTTCCTTGTTCTGTCTACTATTTTTTGATCATTAATTCCAAAATTGTGCTTGGCTGAATATTTTTTGGTGCTAGGATGTTTGAACATATATGCTTGCTTGACCTTGCCTTGTTATATCATTTGTGAAATGCTGGTTTTTGATCCATGCTTATGAAATTTTGCATGCTATAACTAGACATCTTGCTTGACATTTTGGTGTTGATTTGGTATTTTTATCAATTACCATTGCTGTTTTATGATCATGCTAAGTTAGGTGTGAGAATTTGTGTCACACCTTGTGATGTCCAACTTGTATGATGTGTTTGACATGCCAAATGATCTCCAATTTCCTTGATTTTTTGTATGATGCATGTTTTAGATGTTTTGATTGCTCATGAATTTTGTTGGAATTTTTGGGATCATTTCTGACTTAATTGAGATTTTTCATTCTGGTTGGTCACATTTGAGCTTTAAAATTGCCTTGAATTTCATTTGATCATGAAATGCTTGTTCCTTATCCAATACTTCTGAATTTTTGCACACTATTTCTAGACATGTTGAATGTTGTTTTGGCTTTGGTTTGAGGTTTTTACCAATTACCATTTCTGTTTTATGGCTATGCTAACTTGGTGTGACAATTTGTGTCACACATGTGCTTGTCGTGCTTGTCTTGACTTATGTTATGTGATTGCCATGCCTATTGATGTCCAATGCCTCTAATTTTGTGTGTGATGATCATGTTGTATGTCCTGTTTACTCATGAATTTTGCCAAGATTATTTGAGTCATTTTTGATGTAATGTGCATTTGTTTCTTCTGATGTCACAATGTGGTCACAATTTGCATACCTTGCCATGTTTGGTTCATGAAATGCTTTTAGTTAATGATATTGATATGAGACCTTTTGGAATGTGATCTTGGTTGAATGAAGTTGATTCATGTTAAGTTTCATGTTCTGTTTTGAATGTTTGACCCTCTTGTGACCCTAGGCTTAGACCTAGTGGTTTGGACTTACTGTTTGGATTGTGGATTTCAAAATAAGAAGTACATTACCATGGTTGAAGTGGTTCACTCATTTGGATTGATTAGTTGATTGATGTTGGCTAACCTTATGTTGTTTTGTAGGTTGATGCCAAGCCATTTGTGTTGTGCCTATTGGCTTGTGGCTTGCACATTGTGGCTTGATGGTTTATCTGTCTGATTTTGTGATTGATTGTTGTCTGTCTGTTTGATTGAATTGTAAACTGATTGGTTTAGATTTTTTCAGGTACCTATGTTGCTTTGAGTTCTTTTGAAATAGATTTTGCTTTGCTAGGTTGCTTAACCATTGAGGTATAACTCTCTGACTTCATGTAGTCTGGAAGACCTGTCCTGTTTTGTGGGCAGGCACCTGTCTGAAGCCCTCCTTAAGAGGCAATGCTTGTGAATGTTTAATTTTGTGCCAAGCAGGTAAAGACCTCTTTAGAGGCAATTGGCAGATAAAAGAGATGTGCAATCCATCTCCTGCTATTCAGTTGTGTCATTCACTTTGCTCACACACCATGTCTTGATGCATTGTGGATAATAGCCCAAAATCTTTGTTGTGTCAGTCATATGTGGAGAAGAGTTCCTACTTTCTGAACTCCCGCACTTTCATTTGTCTGAAGCTCTCCCAGGCCAGGGATAAGAGCTGTGAGGTCTTACCCTCACTTCCCATTTCATCTGCTTCACCCTAACTCTCAATGTTAGGGTTAAGAGCAAACTACACCCGATTCCAGTTGGCTTGTGTTTCACAGCCTAACCTTGTATGAGCCCAATTGTTTGCATATAGTGTGTGTGCTTGCTTTGTGTGCTTGTATGACTTTGCTTGTGCTGTTTAGGATAGCTTGCTCCCGGTGCAAGTTAGATAGAAACCTTAACATAGGGATGGTATGCATGATAACTTCTAGGCTCGAGTCGTAGTCTCCTTAGTAGTTTGTGTCTCCCTTTGTATCTGGTTAGGCTAGTCCTTTTTCCCTATGTAGGGGAACTACGTCGCCCTGATCCTCATACCAGATGAGGTACGTAGGCAGGAGATGAGCTGATCTCTCCGGGCGCCCTTTTTCCTTTTCAACCCCTTTGTGTGTGTTTGGAGTCTGACGTAAGTCCAACGATTGACAGTTGGTTTCCTGTGTCTTGTTTGCTTGTTGGAGTCTGACGTAAGTCCAGCGATTGGCAGTTGGTTTCCTGTGTGTGTTTGTGTGGAGTCTGACATAAGTCCAGCGATTGGCAGTCGGTTTCCTGTGTGGTTTTGTTTGGCGTGCGTTAGCCGAGCTACGAGTGCTCTGATTCTTCTCCGGTCAGAGAAGATACGTATGCATAGGATGCGACATCCTAGCGAGCACGTTTCCCCCGTCCCGAACTACGTCGACTCTGATGTTTGTGCCTGACAAACTACGTAGGCCTAGGATGCGATATCCTGCCGAGTTAGTTTCTCTTGTCTTTCTGTGTTTCCTTCCAGCCTTGTGCAGTTTGTGAGCAGTTTTTAGCAACCTTTATCCTTTCTTTTGAGCGTGGATCCCGTCGAGTACGACGGATGCGCAGAGGTGCTAATACCTTCCCTTCGCATAACCGACTCCCGATCCCATCTCTCTCTGGTCGCGAGACCATGTCTTTTCCAGGTTTACTTCGAGCGTTTCCTTTCCCTCTTTTGGGATAAATGACGCACGGTGGCGGCTCTGTTGTTTTGTTTTCCCGCTGGTTTTTCGCGTAATGCGACAGCTGGCGACTCTGCTGGGGATAAGAGAAGTTGACCTCTTACTGGTCCATCTTCCCTAAGCGAGTCAGTCCTAGCGCTCTATAGTATAGGGTTTGGTTGCTTTTGCTATTTCATTTATTGCATTTATTGGTTTATATTTGCGTTTATGTTTGCATTCATCATTTGTTCATTTGGCTGTGTTGTGTTTGTCTCTCTGTTGGGGTGGGAGTTACATGAGGTAAAAGGCCCAATACCCAGGCTATGAGTGAAATCTAGGACACCTAGGAATAGAGTGATTCATGGGAAGCGGGTGGTATTGCGCCACTTAGCGGAACTTGATATCACGAGCAGTTCAGACTCTGATGGGGTATTATAGTTACATACTTCGGGTGTGTACATGATGATATTCTATGAAAGGGTTATTTATGTTGCGTTTCTCTCGACCTTACCCTGGCCTAGATGACACCCGTGAGTGGGGAGGGAATGATCATTATTACAGGTACAGTTGGTGACTTGTCGGTGACTTGTTGGTGACTTGTGGTCCTGTTGGTGACTATTGGTTCAGAATTGTGGGTCTCAGATGATTTTTGGGTCTCAGATGATTTGTGGTGCCGAGTTCAAGCCGAAGCTTTGACCCTGTGCTCCGAGATACACAGCCAGCCGGTCTTGTCTGCATCATTTGCATCATAGCATGTTTATTTTCAAAAAAAAATGAAAGAAAAATAGAAAGAAAAAGAAAAGCTAATCTCTGCATGCATATCATTTCTCAGGTTCATTCAGGGGTCTAATCATTGTGAGAGATGGCATCCGTTCCAGAGTTGAAAAGGAAGACTTGCTCCTACAGCTTTCACCGTGAACCTTTGACGTCTTTGATAGAGTTGAGCAACCTTGTGACCGGCGGTAGTCAGAAGGTGTTTGCTGATCAGTATGGGGACTTGTTGACGCTGTTGAAGATGGTGGTAGATCCAGTGCCGTTGCAGACTCTTCTCCAGTTTTACGACCCAGAGCTCCGTTGCTTCACTTTCCAGGAATATCAGTTGGCTCCTACTCTTGAGGAGTACTCCATTCTGCTGAACGTCCCGATCCGGTATCAGGTTCCTTTCTTGGATGTGCCTAAGGAGGTTGATTTTAGAGTTGTTGCCAGAGCTCTTCATCTGAGTATCAAAGAAGTCAGTGATAATTGGAAGTCCAGTGGGGATGTTGTAGGCCTGCCCTTGAAGTTTCTGTTGAGGGTTGCTAGAGAGGAAGCAAAGAAGGGAAATTGGGAAGCTTTCCATGCTCAGTTGGCCATCATGATCTATGGAGTCGTCTTGTTCCCAAGTATGCCCAATTTTGTGGACTATGCTGCAGTCATTATCTTCATCGGAGGAAACCCGGTTCCTACTTTGTTAGCTGAGACTTACTATGCTATTCACAGTAGGCATGGTAAGGGTGGAGCTATCAGATGCTGTCTCCCACTTTTACTCAGATGGTTCCTGTCTCTCCTGCCAGTCAGTGGACCTTTTGTGGATACTCAGAGCACTCATAAGTGGACTCAGAGGGTTATGTCTCTTACCTCTTATGATATCAGGTGGCAGTCATACCGGATGGATGTGCGTAATGTCATCATGAGTTGTGGAGAATTTCGTAATGTGCCACTTATAGGGACCAAGGGTTGCATCAATTACAATCCAGTTCTTTCTCTTCTCCAGTTGGGGTTTGTGATGAACGGAAGACCACTTGATGCTGAGATAGCTGAAAGTGTGTATTTTGAGAAGCGGAGTGACCCTGCTAGTTTGGAGCGAGTGAGAAGAGCTTGGAAGACTATTGGTGTCAAAGATGGAGCTGTTCTGGGGAAGAAGTTTGCAGTTGCTATGCCTGACTACATTGATTGGGTCAAGAAGAGAGTTGAGACTTTGCTGTTTCCCTATGATAGGATGGAGTCTTTGCAAGAGCAACCACCTTTGATCCTTGCTGAGAATGTACCGGCTGAGCAGTACAAGCAAGCCTTGATAGAGAATCGTCGGTTGAAGGAGAAGGAACAAGATACCCAGATGGAGCTATACAAAGCCAAAGCTGATAAGTTGAACTTGGCTCATCAACTCAGAGACGTGCAGGGTGAAGATGTTGCTAGACTGAAGGGCAAGAAGAGGTCCTATGAAGAGATGGAGACCCTGTTGAATGCAGAACACCGGGAATGCTTGAGGTTGCAAAGAGCTGAGGCCAGCTACTTGAAGAAGATAAGAGACTTGGAGAAGCAACTTAGAGACAAAGACATCCAGTTGAAGAAGGAAGTAGATTTGAGACATGCATCAGAGATCCAGCTTGGAGGAGAAGTTATGGAACTCAGAAGACAATTGAAGGAGAAGCTCACTCCTTTGCCAGAATGTTCAGAGTGCGACCTGTTGATAGACCAGTGCCACTACCTGAAGACTCTCATTCCGGGAGAACATTTGTCTTAGCTTGTATCTCTATTGTGTATGTTGAGAATCACCTCCAGGCTTGTTGGATGGGATTCATTGTTGTACTCTGATCATTTGGATCTCTGAATATTGTTGTATGACCCTTGTTGCTTTTATCTATAGATGAGGTTGTTAGTGTTTCACCTTATGCTCATTATCTTGTGTTGCTTCCTTGTTGTGTATTGCAGGTTGCCATTTCTTGAAAGATGAATCAGGCTCTTTGAATGCCTGAGAAATGAACATATCATGTGCATCATATGCATCATTAGCATCATACACATATCATTTTGCATTACAGGTGTTCTTGCTCGAGACTTCTCACTCTGGTTCCTGTGTCAAGCAGGATAGCTGATCAACGTCCGTACCGCTACTCAACCAGATTGAATCATCAGAGGAACATGGACCAGGTTCAAGCAGAATTGCCTGAGATGAGGGCTAACATGGCCCAATTCATGACAATGATGCAAGGGGTCGTTCAAGGGCAAGAGGAGCTGCGTGCCTTAGCCCAAAGAAAGGAAGCTGTACTCCCACCTCCCAGTCGTGCTTCACCAGTGGGTGTACCTGTGACCGACAATGCTGCTGTTTTTGCTCCCGTCAATGATTACGCCATGGGTGATGATTTGAGGGGTATTCGGATTAATGGACAACCTCTTGCTGCAGAGACTGTTAATGCCAGAGCTACTCGGGCTCCGATTCGCCATCCTGCTCCCCTGGTTGACAGACAGGAGGACATGTTCACACTGCTCAGTGAAGATGACGATGTTGGAAGAGTTGAAGAGAGGGATCGGAAGGTGGATGCCCTTTCTAAGAAGATCCGAGCTATGGAATGTCAGAACTCTCTTGGGTTTGATGTTACAAATATGGGCCTGGTGGAAGGATTGAGAATTCCCTACAAATTCAAAGCGTCGTCATTTGATAAATACAACGGTACTTCTTGTCCTCGCACCCATGTGCAGGCATACTATAGGAAGATCTCCGCTTATACAGATGATGAGAAAATGTGGATGTATTATTTCCAAGACAGCTTTTCTCGGGCTTCCTTGGATTGGTACATGGAGCTAAAGAGAGAATCCATTCGTAATTGGAGGGATTTGGGTGAAGCCTTCTTGAGGCAGTATAAACATAATATGGACATGGCGCCGAGCCGGACTCAGTTGCAGAGTCTTTGTCAAAAATCCGGAGAAAGCTTCAAGGAGTATGCCTAGAGGTGGCGTGAGTTGGCTGCAAGAGTACAACCCCCTATGCTGGAGAGGGAACTGACTAATATGTTTATCGGTACATTACAAGGAGTATTCATGGACCAGATGGGGAGTTGCCCATTCGGTAGTTTCTCAGACGTTGTAATTAATGGGGAAAGGACAGAGAGTTTGATTAAAGCTGGGAAGATTCAGGATGCTGGTTCCTCATCTTCAAAGAAACCATTTGCTGGGGCACCTCGCAGGAGAGAGGGTGAAACCAATGTGGTGCAACACCGAAGAAGTGCAAACAGAAATCAATATCGCTAGGTTGCTGCTGTAACTATTCCGGCACCTCAACCTCGTCAGCAGCCACAGCAGAGAGTTCAACAACCGCCACAACAACAACAACAACAGCAACGTCCATATCAGCCTAGACAGAGGATGTCTGATCGACGTTTTGATCCGCTGCCGATGACCTATGCGGAGTTGCTACCTGAGTTGCTAAGTTTGGGATTCGTGGAGTTGCGTACTATGGCACCGTTGACAAAAATACCACCTGGGTATGATGTCAACGTGCGTTGTGACTTCCATTCTGGTGCACCGGGGCACCACATTGAGAATTGTCGGGCTTTTCATCATAAGGTCCAGGACCTAATTGACGCTAAAACTATCAATTTTGCTCCTGTGCCGAATGTTGTAAACAATCCTATGCCTCCGCATGGTGCACACAGAGTGAACAATGTTGAAGGGGGAGAGATTGAAGACTTGGTGGTCAGTGTTGAGGAGATCCAGACTCCGTTGGTTGTTGTGAAGGATCGTTTGTTGAATGGAGGGGTATACCCGGGTTGTGATCGAGACTGTTCAGAATGTGCGGGTTCAGAGGATGGTTGTGTACAGTTGAAGGCTGGTATTCAGAACTTGATTGACGAAGGCTGTTTACAGTTTAGTCGGACTGTTAAAGATCGTGGGGTGGTGTCAACCGTCACCATTTATTTCAAACCGTCCGAGGGACGTGGCCAGAGAGTTGTTAGTGCGCCTGCCACTGGTGGTACTCCTGTTACCATTTCTGCTCCCGTAACAGTCAGCACTCCAACTACTATTGTTGCTTCGGATAGAATGGCTGTTGATAGTAGGGCTGTGCCATGGAAATATGACAATGCTTACCGTAGTAACCGAAGGTCTGAGAATCAGGTCAGACCAGTGAATCAAGCTCTAGTGACTATTGGTGTGCCTAATAAGACTCCGGTGATTGCAGGTCCAGTTGTGGACAATGTTGGAGGACCTGGAGGGTTTACGAGAAGTGGTCGTCTGTTTGCTCCACAACCGTTGAGAGACAATAATGTTGAGGCTCTTGCCAAGGCCAAAGGTAAACAAACTGTGGTTGATGAAGAACCTTCTCAGAAGGAAGCACCCGAGGGGTCGTTTGAGAAAGATGTGGAGGAGTTCATGAAGATAATCAAGAAGAGTGACTACAAGATTGTAGATCAGTTGAATCAGACTCCGTCCAAGATTTCTATCCTCTCATTGCTTCTGTGCTCTGAGGCGCACCGTAATGCCTTGTTGAAGATGCTGAATCTGGCTTACGTACCTCAGGAGATTTCTGTCAACCAGTTGGAGGGTGTGATTGCCAATGTGAGTACCAGGCATGGTGTGGGGTTCACAGATTTGGACTTGACGCCTGAAGGTCGCAACCATAACAAGGCCCTGCATATCACTATGGAGTGTAAGGGTGTAGTGTTGTCTCATGTGTTAGTTGACACAGGCTCGTCTTTGAATGTGCTGCCTAAGAAGATTCTAGGTAAGATTGATGTTGAGGGGGTTGTACTCACTCCGAGCGATCTGATTGTTCGTGCTTTTGATGGATCCAAACGGTCTGTTTTTGGTGAAGTCACATTGTCGGTGAAGATTGGCCCGGAGGTTTTTGATATCATCTTCTATGTGATGGACATCCAGCCCGCATATAGTTGTTTGTTGGGGCGTCCTTGGATTCACGCAGCTGGGGCAGTTTCGTCAACTCTCCACCAAAAGTTGAAGTATGTTTGGAACGGTCAGATTGTGACTGTGTGCGGTGAAGAAGACATTCTGGTAAGTCACCTATCTTCATTCAAGTATGTAGAGGTGGATGGCGAGATCCACGAGACTTTATGCCAGGCATTCGAGACTGTTGCTCTTGAGAGGGTGGCTTTCGCTGAGCAGAAGAAGCCAGGTGCCTCAATTGCATCGTACAAGCAGGCAATGGAAGTTGTCAACTCTGGTAAGTCAGAAGGCTGAGGCAAGATGGTGGATTTGCCCGTCAAGGAAGACAAGTTCGGTATTGGTTATCAACCTCTGCAGGCGGAGCAGGGTGTGCAAACAGGTCCGAGTACCTTTACCAGCGCGGGGCTGATGAATCACGGTGATGTCTTTGCAACCAGTAGTGAAGACGAGGACAATGATTGTGATCTGGACAACTGGGTTCGCCCGTGTGCACCAGGGGAGTCAATCAACAACTGGACAGAAGAAGAAGTGGTCCAAGTTACTCTTCAAACAGAGTAATTTTCTTTTGTTTTTCATTTTGCACAAAACCCTACGTCCTGCCCAAGGCATAGTGGTTCATTGTAGGGCCTCATCATGTTTTTTCAATGATATCATTAATAAAGGACATTTTGCAAACAATTTAGTGATCCCTATCTTTCTGTTTTGTTTTCATTTTTCAAAAATAAAAATGGCAATGTTTTTGTTTTTTGTGACTTTCTTGAATTCTTTTTCTAAAATAAAGCATTAAACATGCAGAAGTGATCTTACGGACTCCACTATAAACAGTTCTGTTATGGCTCAGTATGATTTCAATAATCCCATCTACCAAGCTGAAGGGGAGAGTGAGGAAGATTGTGAACTCCCCAAAGAATTGGTCAGATTGTTGAAGCAGGAGGAAAGGGTCATCCAACAACATCAGGAAGAGTTGGAAGTGATTAATCTTGGTACTGAGGACGCCAGAAAAGATATTAAGATTGGGGCTGCTTTGAAGGAATATGTCAAGAGAAGGTTGATTGAGATGCTGAGAGAATATGTGGAGATATTCGCCTGGTCGTATCAAGATATGCCTGGGTTGGATACCGATATTGTGGGGCATAGGCTACCTCTCCGAGAAGATTGTCCTTCAGTCAAGCAGAAGCTTCGGAGAACGAGTCCTGATATGGCGGTTAAGATCAAGGAAGAGGTTCAGAAGCAGTTGGACATGGGTTTTCTGTCAGTTACGACTTATCCCCTGTGGGTTGCCAACATCGTTCCCGTGCCGAAGAAGGACGGCAAAGTCAGGATGTGTGTCGATTACCGGGATTTCAACAGAGCCAGTCCGAAAGATGAATTCCCATTACCTCACATTGATGTATTGGTTGATAATACGGCTCAATCCTCGGTTTTCTCTTTCATGGACGGCTTTTCTGGTTATAATCAGATTAAGATGGCGCCAGAAGACATGGAAAAGACGACATTCATTACACCTTGGGGCACGTTCTGCTATAAGGTAATGCCATTTGGGCTGAAGAATGCCGGTGCTACCTATCAGAGGGCTATGACGACTCTCTTTCATGACATGATGCACAAAGAGATTGAAGTGTACGTGGATGATATGATTGCGAAGTCGCAGACAGAAGAGGAGCACCTGGTCAATTTGCAGAAGTTGTTTGACAGGTTGAGAAAATTCAAACTGAGGCTGAATCCAAACAAGTGTACGTTTGGGGTGAGATCCGGGAAGCTGTTAGGCTTCATTGTCAGTGAGAAAGGGATTGAGGTTGATCCAGCAAAAGTCAAAGCTATTCGAGAAATGCCTGAACCGAAAACGGAAAAACAGGTTCGTGGGTTTTTAGGGAGATTGAACTACATTGCAAGGTTTGTATCTCACCTAACTGCCACGTGTGAACCAATATTCAAATTGCTAAGAAAGAATCAAGAAATCAGGTGGAATGATGACTGTCAGAAAGCTTTTGACAAGATAAAAGAGTATTTACAGAAACCTCCAATCCTTATACCTCCAGTTCCAAGGAGACCGCTGATAATGTACCTATCAGTGATTGAGAATTCGATGGGGTGTGTATTGGGACAGCATGACGAGTTTGGTCGAAAAGAGCATGCCATATACTACCTTAGCAAAAAGTTTACCGACTGTGAAATCAAATATTCACAGCTTGAGAAAACTTGTTGTGCTTTGGCCTGGGCTGCTCGCCGACTGAGGCAGTATATGTTGAACCATACTACCTTATTGATTTCTAAGATGGATCCAGTAAAATACATCTTTGAGAAGCCGGCTCTCACCGGACGGGTTGCCCGTTGGCAGATGATTTTAACAGAATATGATATCCAGTACACGTCGCAGAAGGCCATCAAAGGCAGTATTCTGTCGGACTACCTTGCCGAGCAACCGATTGATGATTATCAGCCGATGATGTTTGAATTCCCTGATGAAGACATCATGTATCTGAAGATGAAAGATTGTGAAGAGCCTCTTGTCGAGGAAGGACCGGATCCTGATGACAAGTGGACACTGATGTTTGATGGGGCTGTGAATATGAATGGTAACGGTGTTGGGGCAGTGCTTATTAATCCAAAAGGTGCTCATATACCTTTTTCTGCCAGGCTGACTTTTGATGTAACCAACAATGCGGCTGAGTATGAGGCTTGCATCATGGGGATTGAAGAAGCCATTGATCTGAGGATCAAAAAACTTGACATTTATGGAGATTCCGCTCTAGTGATTAACCAGGTCAATGGAGATTGGAATACCAATCAGCCACATTTGATTCCTTACAGAGATTACACCAGAAGAATACTGACGTTCTTCAAGAAGGTGAAGTTGTATCATGTCCCCCGGGATGAGAATCAGATGGCTGATGCCTTGGCTACTTTGTCTTCTATGATCAAAGTTCATTGGTGGAATCATGTGCCACATGTTGCGGTGAATCGACTCGAGAGGCCTACGTATGTGTTTGCAGCCGAGTCTGTTATTGATGAGAAACCGTGGTACTATGATATCAAGAACTTCCTCAAAAGCCAGGAGTATCCTGAAGGAGCGTCGAAGAATGACAAGAAAACCCTAAGAAGGTTAGCTGGAAGCTTTTATTTGAATCAGGATGACGTGTTGTACAAGAGAAACTTTGACATGGTTCTGCTCAGATGTGTGGATAGACACGAAGCAGACATGTTGATGCAGGAAGTGCATGAAGGATCTTTCGGTACCCATGCTGGTGGTCATGCAATGTCCAAGAAATTGTTGAGAGCCGGTTATTACTAGATGACTATAGAATCCGATTGTTTCAAATATGCTCGGAAATGCCATAAATGTGAGATCTATGCTGATAAGGTGCATGTACCACCAAGCCCTCTGAATGTCATGAATTCACCTTGGCCGTTTGCCATGTGGGGCATTGATATGATTGGGAAGATTGAGCCTACTGCTTCTAATGGACATCGCTTCATCCTGGTTGCAATTGACTACTTCACCAAGTGGGTGGAAGCAGCTTCCTATGCTAACGTTACCAAACAAGTGGTTGTCCGGTTCATTAAGAAGGAAATCATCTGTCGTTATGGGGTTCCCGAGAGAATCATCACCGATAATGGTTCGAATCTCAATAACAAGATGATGAAAGAGCTTTGTAAAGATTTTAAGATTGAACATCATAATTCTTCTCCTTACAGACCGAAGATGAATGGTGCTGTAGAGGCGGCAAACAAGAATATCAAGAAGATTGTGCAGAAGATGGTTGTGACGTACAAGGATTGGCATGAGATGCTGCCTTTTGCTTTGCATGGGTACCGTACCTCAGTACGTACGTCGACCGGGGCAACCCCGTACTCCCTTGTGTATGGTATGGAAGTTGTCCTACCTGTTGAAGTGGAGATTCCTTCTCTGAGAGTCTTGCTGGATGTCAAGCTTGACGAAGCTGAATGGATTCGAACAAGGTTTAATGAGTTGAGCCTTATCGAAGAGAGACGGTTAGCAGCTGTGTGCCATGGGAAGTTGTATCAGAGAAGGATGAAGAGAGCCTTGACCAGAAAGTGCGTCCTCGAAGCTATCAAACTGGTGATCTAGTTTTGAAGAGGATCCTTCCTCCCGGTACAGATAACAGGGGCAAGTGGACGCCTAATTATGAAGGTCCATATGTTGTTAAGAAGGTTTTCTCCGGTGGAGCCTTGATGCTTACAACTATGGATGGTGAAGATTTCCCGTCCCCTGTTAACTCAGATGTAGTCAAAAAATACTTCGCGTAAATTGACCCGCTGGACAAGAAGAATAAAAGATTCCAGGCAAAAAAGGGCATCCCGGCGAACCAAAAAAAAGAAAAAGAAAAGGTTCGGGCAAAAGTTAGGGATAAAAATGAAAAGAATTTGTACACCCGGTAAGTCGAAAACCCGCAAGGGCGGCTTAGGCAAAAATGGGTATCCCGGTGGATTAAAAACCCGAAAGGGCGATCCAGGCAAAAGAGGGATTAAAGTGAAGGCTACAGTCTGAGTTATCTGTACTTTATCGCGCTTCATGGTCTACCATCCCGCAGGGTATGATCGGTCCAGTCATTCTTCTCAGAAAGCAAGGAATTGGGAGAAATTGATGATCTGTGAATCATAACAGAATTGGGAAATAGTGGATGCCGTGTTCACATTGCCATTAGGATAGTTTATTTTTCCTTTTGTGCGCAATTACCTCTTTCTAGGAATTACTTCCCGATGTATTCGCCTTTTCAGGCCCATTTTCAATCAATAAAAAGTCATTATTCAGATAAATTGCTCTCTTGTTTTTATTTTTACTGTTTTGTTTGCAAAAACGTCTGGATTTTTGATAAACATTGCATATAAAAACACGAAGGCTAGACAATAATGTGCAGAAAGATAAAACATTTGAAAATCATTTTGAATGTTAAGGACACTTGAGCGTATCTTGTCCATGCAATCCCCTGGGGCATGTATGTCGTGCTGTTTTGCAGGTTGTTACCTTTTGGTTCCTGGCTGAACGGTAAGCCACGGTTTGTTCAGGGATGTTGTCAGCACTGTCCAGTGGTGTGGGATGGGGACTTTCCCCAGCAGTTGAAACAGGTTCAGGACTTGTCTTCCCAGCGTAGTCAAGATCAGGAATTCCTCAGCCGGATTGAGGATGATTCCCCAGCAGGCTTGGAAGTGACTGTTTCCCCAAGCAAGTCTGAAGGCTATCAGAACTATTGTTATCCCCTGCAGAGACGTCTGTGGAGTTTTATTCCCCAGCGGGTCTAAGGTTAGCAGATCTCCCCAGCTAGTCTGAAAGCTGACGAGTTCCCCACTAAGCCTGAAGTTTTTTAATCCCCACCGAGTTGGAAGTATGAGGTATCCCCAGTGGAGGTGTCAGTGGAGTTTATTCCCTAGCAGTCTGGTTTGAAGTACTGCAATCCCCAGTGCGGTCGTGAATGCTTTTCCCCGGCAGGTTTGTGGATGTCTATCCCCAACTTGGTCTGGTATATTATTTCCCCATCAGGGTTGTGAAGGTGTTCCCCTAGCAGATCTCCCTAGCAGAGGGTTTGTGTTGATGGTTTTTCCCAGCAGGTTCCCCGAGTGGATCAAGTTCGGTGAAAATTATCTCCAGCAGATTTCGATCTACCTGTGGATGGGTCGTCCCCAGTAAAGTCGCATTGGTTGTGTCCCTAGCGGAGTCCCCGAGTGGATTGGGTCCAATGAAGGTTGTCCCCGGTGGGATCTATTCTCTCTCCAGCAGCAATGCTATTCCTCAGCATGAGTGAGAAGTTGGTACTTTTCCCCCGCATAGCATATTCCTCAGACAGAGTCTCCCCACAGAGGTGGAGAATCTATTCAGTTTGTGTGCTCAGCAGAGCAATCTGTTTGCTCCCCAGCAGGAATTTCTATCATTTGCATTTTGCATGTAGTGATCGTTGCATCCTCAAATCGCGTAGCATTTCCATTTAATATGAAGCATTACGCCATCGAAAATTCAAACATATGCATTCATGTGTTAAACCTAATCAGACCATATCCTCGGCAGAGGCGGATCATAGTTCAACATCTGTACGGCACGTTTGCTACAGTTGCTCCTGACAGCATTCTGGATTGATAACTCCCCAGAGAGGTTTATTTCCTCACCCGTCTGTGGAAGGAAAGTTGATTCTCCCTAGTGAGATCCCCAACAAGTGTTTAGCCTTGCCTTGACGTGGTGAAGATGTCGTTCCTGTGATACCGGTAAGTGTCGTGTTTGCACCAGTGTGTGTCCTTTTTTGGTGTCGGTAAACACCATTGTTTCGGTGTCGGTAAACATCGAGTCTCACCCCAGTCATCGGTAAATGTCTGGTCATCCTTTTTTTGGTGTCGGTAAACACCATTGTTTCGGTGTCGGTAAACATCGAGTCTCACCCCAGTCATCGGTAAATGTCTGGTCATCCTTTTTTTGGTGTCGGTAAACACCATTGTTTCGGTGTCGGTAAACATCGAGTCCCATTCCAGTCATCCATAAATGTCTGGTCGTCCCTTTATTGATGGCGGTAAACATCATCTTTCGATGCGCGTAGCATCTATCTCTTTCCCCAGTTCATCCGTTGATGTCTGGTCACCTCTCCGTTGGTGTCGATAAACGTCGAGTTTTTCCTAGTTGTCCGTTGACATCTGGTTGTATTTCTTCCCCCCCAGGTCATCCGTTGATGTCTGGTCACCTCTCCGTTGGTGTCGATAAACGTTGAGTTTTTCCCATTCGTCTGTTGACGTCTGGTTGCATATCTCGGTTTCCCAGTCATCGGTAAATGTCGGGTCACCTTTCTTTGATGTCGGTAAACATCATTTTTCGATGTCGGTAAACGTCGAGTATCTCCCCAGTCATCGGTAAATGTCCGGTTGTTCCCTAGCCAGAGATCCCCAGTAGAGTCGTCGGTAAACATCCTATCTGGTTTCCAGTTGCAAATATTTTGTTTTCCTTCCCTAGTGAAGTGTTCACCTCTCCGTTGGTATCGATAAACGTTGAGCTTCTCCCGTTCGTCCGTTGACGTCCGGTCGAGTCTTCCCAGTCATTCGTTGATGTCTGGTCACCTCTCCGTTGGTGTTGATAAACGTCGAGCTTCTCCCGTTCGTCCGTTGACGTCTGGTCGAGTCCCTTCCCAGTCATCCGTTGATGTCTGGTCACCTCTCCGTTGGTGTCGATAAACGTTGAGTTTTTCCCATTCGTCCGTTGACGTTTGGCTGTACCTTTCCTTTGATAAAAGTAAAAATCCCCAGTAGGTTCGTCGGTAAACGTCTTGTCTGGTTATTGTTGCAAGTATCCTAAATCATACCCCGCAGAGTGCAAATTTCTACGGTTCTTTGGTATTCAATCCCTGTTTACCTTGAAGGTCTGACAGCCGTTGCTCTCATCCGTTCAGGTTCCCAGTTGATTGAATAGGGGCAGCTGTAGCACCTTAAATTTGCACCTCCCATTTGTATATACATTCTCATTTTAGGTCATTAACATTGCATTGTCATTGCATAGTCCTTCATGTCATCAGGCAAGACTGATCAGGAGGTTCAACTGTGCAAGGCAACAAGTGCATTTTTCCATGAGATCAAAGCCCTAGGTTTGGTACAATGAGTTCATGTGACCCAAGGATCATTTTGAAGTGATTTGGCCAAGTATTGGAGGCTCAGAGATCATCAGTCCATGTGCAATTCATCTGAGACCTTGAAAAAGTCAACTATCAATTCAACTATGGATTTGGAGGTGGGAGATGGTTAGAGATACCTCATTCATGTGGAAACAAGCCTCATTTGACCTTTCAAACATCAACATTGAAGGATTTGAAGTCAGATCAAAACTTTCCCAAAATAGCAGGTGACCTGTAATTTGAATTTTCCAAAAATGGAAAGGTTTTTTACCAACTTCAACTCAAGATAACATCATCAAGAAAGCTTCAAATGGAATTTTGTCCAACATGAAAGTTAAATATCTTTCTCTCCCATTTCCAAAAAGTCCAAGATCATGGATTTCTCATGTGTGGTTGATGAGATATCGTTCAATCATGGCAAAGTGTGGTTTAAACTTCAAATAAGCATAACTTCCAAACCAAAAGGCCAATTTGGGTGGCTCTTTTTGCATATTGATCCTTGTAACATGTATTTTCCAAGCATGGCATCACTTGACATAAAATCTCATTTGCATAGCATTGGTTCAATCATGAAAATTTTTGTGAAAAATTGCATAAACTCATTTTGGTGTAACATGAGCATACCAAATCATTTCCAAAGGGTGCATGGGAAGTTTTTAAGTGGATTGTGGGCCAGAGCATGCACTGTTCACGTGCATGGAGGTGCATGGAGCAAGAAACCTAATTTTTACATTCACACCACAAAGTCCTTAATCACACTTGCATTTTGCTTAAACCATCCCTAAACATGATTAGCATGGACTATAAAGCCTTAAACCGTAACTGTTTTTCAGGATTACCAATTCTAGATCTAGATTTTCACAAATTCTCAAAATTCTCTCTCACTTTTTTCTCCAAAATTCTGCAAACACAAGCACTTTCCATTGATCATTGCATCATCCTGAGCTATAATTGAGCACATTTGCACGTGGAATGGAAGGAAATCGTGCCTGTTTTGTTCATGTTCAAGGTGTGAAGCTTCTATGGCAAGTGGAGATTGAGCAAGATTCGTGTACATTCAAGCCTCCATTTCATCATCATCTACTACAAGAAGCATATTGGAGAAGAATTGGAACATCAAAGGCGTTGGAAACACGTGATTTCAATTGCTGCTCATCAAGAGGTAGGTTTTTTGACCTCTTTAATTCTCCAAATTGTTGTGATATTTTGGTAGGTCATTGTATGCTGAGAAATCTGAGCTTTGAATCAAGTAAAACGATGTTATATCCATGAAGATCCGTGCATTTGAAGTTTTGGTGTAGATTTTAATTTCCTTCGATCCATGCATTTGATGTTGTTTCTTGATGAAATATTCATGGATTCTTGTTGTTTGATGCATGATAAGTTGAATGATGTGCTCATTTTTCATTTCTGGAGCATTTGATTTTTCTGGAAAAATGTTGGTTGAAGATCTTCATCGTGTTCATCATGTTCATACACATTTCCAGTTTTCCTACGAATTTTCTTGCAAAATGCATAGGCTTACCTGCGAACTTTATTACGAGTTCATCATGTTACCTGCGGATTTTTTTGAATTCATGTGAGCGCGCGTTAGGGTTTCCTGGCAAAACTACGTTGTTTTGGCTTTGGCGCGCTATGTATTTCAAATGTGCACATGGCTCGAATCCTGCTGAGCGCATTTTCCACATTGCCTTGTGTTTTTCATCATTTCTTCATCATCTCATGTATTGGCTTCACATTTCCATTTCAATTTTTCTCAAACTTCCAAAATTCACAACTATTTGAAAATTGATCCAAAAATTATGAGATTTTTTGCATTATGTTCCTTGTTCTGTCTACTATTTTTTGATCATTAATTCCAAAATTGTGCTTGGCTGAATATTTTTTGGTGCTAGGATGTTTGAACATATATGCTTGCTTGACCTTGCCTTGTTATATCATTTGTGAAATGCTGGTTTTTGATCCATGCTTATGAAATTTTGCATGCTATAACTAGACATCTTGCTTGACATTTTGGTGTTGATTTGGTATTTTTATCAATTACCATTGCTGTTTTATGATCATGCTAAGTTAGGTGTGAGAATTTGTGTCACACCTTGTGATGTCCAACTTGTATGATGTGTTTGACATGCCAAATGATCTCCAATTGCCTTGATTTTTTGTATGATGCATGTATTAGACGTTGTGATTGCTCATGAATTTTGTTGGAATTTTTGGGATCATTTCTGACTTAATTGAGATTTTTCATTCTGGTTGGTCACATTTGAGCTTTAAAATTGCCTTGAATTTCATTTGATCATGAAATGCTTGTTCCTTATCCAATACTTCTGAATTTTTGCACACTATTTCTAGACGTGTTGAGTGTTGTTTTGGCTTTGGTTTGAGGTTTTTACCAATTACCATTTCTGTTTTATGGCTATGCTAACTTGGTGTGACAATTTGTGTCACACATGTGCTTGTCGTGCTTGTCTTGACTTATGCTATGTGATTGCCATGCCTATTGATGTCCAATGCCTCTAATTTTTTGTGTGATGATCATGTTGTATGTCCTCTTTACTTATGAATTTTTCCAAGATTATTTGAGTCATTTTTGATGTAATGTGCATTTGTTTCTTATGATGTCATAATGTGGTCACAATTTGCATACCTTGCCATGTTTGGTTCATGAAATGCTTTTGGTTAATGATATTGATATGATACCTTTTGGAATGTGATCTTGATTGAATGAAGTTAATTCATGTTAAGTTTCATGTTCTGTTTTGAATGTTTGACCCTCTTGTGACCCTAGGCTTAGACCTAGTGGTTTGGACTTACTGTTTGGATTGTGGATTTCAGGTTAAGAAGTACATTACCATGGTTGAAGTGGTTCACTCATTTGGATTGATTAGTTGATTGATGTTGGCTAAACTTATGTTGTTTTGTAGGTTGATGCCAAGCCATTTATGTTGTGCCTATTGGCTTGTGGCTTGCACATTGTTGCTTAATGCTTTATCTGTCTGATTTTGTGATTGATTGTTGTCTGTCTGTTTGATTGAATTGTAAACTGATTGGTTTAGATTTTTTCAGGTACCTAAGTTGCTTTGAGTTCTTTTGAACTAGCTTTTGCTTTGCTTGGTTGCTTAAGCATTGAGGTATAACTCTCTGACTTCATGTAGTCTGGAAGACCTGTCCTGTTTTGTGGGCAGGCACCTGTCTGAAGCCCTCCTTAAGAGGCAATGCTTGTGAATGTTTAATTTTGTGCCAAGCAGGTAAAGACCTCTTTAGAGGCAATTGGCAGATAAAAGAGATGTGTAATCCATCTCCTGCTATTCAGTTGTGTCATTCACTTTGCTCACACACCATGTGTTGATGCATTGTGGATAATAGCCCAAAATCTTTGTTGTGTCAGTCATATGTGGAGAAGAGTTCCTACTTTCTGAACTCCCGCACTTTCATTTGTCTGAAGCTCTCCCAGGCCAGGGATAAGAGCTGTGAGGTCTTACCCTCACTTTCCATTTCATCTGCTTCACCCTAACTCTCAATGTTAGGGTTAAGAGCAAACTACACCCGATTCCAGTTGGCTTGTGTTTCACAGCCTAACCTTGTATGAGCCCAATTGTTTGCATATAGTTTGTGTGCTTGCTTTGTGTGCTTGTATGACTTTGCTTGTGCTATTTAGGATAGCTTGCTCCCGGTGCAAGTTAGATAGAAACCTTAACATAGGGATGGTATGCATGATAACTTCTAGGCTCGAGCCGTAGTCTCCCTAGTAGTTTGTGTCTCCCTTTGTATCTGGTTAGGCTAGTCCTTTTTCCCTACGTAGGGGAACTACGTCGCCCTGATCCTCATACCAGATGAGGTACGTAGGCAGGAGATGAGCTGATCTCTCCGGGCGCCCTTTTTCCTTTTCAACCCCTTTGTGTGTGTTTGGAGTCTGACGTAAGTCCAACGATTGGCAGTTGGTTTCCCGTGTCTTGTTTGCTTGTTGGAGTCTGACGTAAGTCCAGCGATTGGCAGTTGGTTTCCTGTGTGTGTTTGTGTGGAGTCTGACATAAGTCCAGCGATTGGCAGTCGGTTTCCTGTGTGGTTTTGTTTGGTGTGCGTTAGCCGAGCTACGAGTGCTCTGATTCTTCTCCGGTCAGAGAAGATACGTATGCATAGGATGCGACATCCTAGCGAGCACGTTTCCCCCGTCCCGAACCACATCGAATCTGATGTATGTGCCTGACAGACTACGTAGGCCCAGGATGCGATATCCTGCCGAGTTAGTTTCTCTTGTCTTTCTGTGTTTCCTTCCAGCCTTGTGCAGTTTGTGAGCAGTTTTTAGCAACCTTTATCCTTTCTTTTGAGCGTGGATCCCGTCGAGTACGACGGATGCGCAGGGGTGCTAATACCTTCCCTTCGCATAACCGACTCCCGATCCCATCTCTCTCTGATCACGAGACCATGTCTTTTCCAGGTTTACTTCGAGCGTTTCCTTTCCCTCTTTTGGGATAAATAACGCACGGTGGCGGCTCTATTGTTTTGTTTTCCCGTCGGTTTTTCGCGTAATGCGACACCCTTCATCCATCTTCTTTCCCCTGTGTTATTATTTTAGTGTGTTTGCATTTCTTCGAGCAGTTATTTAGCAACCTTATTCTATTCTTTTGGGAGTGGATCCCGTCGAGTACGACGGACGTGAGTGGTGCTAATACCTTCACCTTGCATAACCGACTCCCGTACCTTGTAATCTCTGGTCGTAAGACCGTTCCTTTCCCCTTTCTTAGGTTAGTCCTGCGCTTCCTTTCCGTCATAGGATGAATAGCGTCGGTGGCGGCTCTGTAAAATTGTTTTTTCCGCCGGTTGTTTTTCGCGTTGCGACAGCTGGCGACTCCACTGGGGACTGAAGTTGACCTCTTGTTGGTCCATCTTCCCTAAGCGAGTCAATCCTAGCGCTCTTTAGGGTAGTTTTGGTTGCTTTTACTACTGTATTTATTGCATTTATGATTATTATACTTTGATTGTATATATTTGCATATATGTTTGCATGCATCGTATTATTATTGTGTTGGATTCTGGACAGGTTTAGTTCCTTTGATTTGGGGTGGGTGTTCTGAGTGGGGCTAAAACCCAGGCCCGAGTATACACCTAGGATTAGCGTGGTCTCATGTTTCCTCACATGTTGTATGACATGATGTTGCGATATGACATACCACAGCCGGACGAGATTCTTTTGAGAGAGTCCTTCCGTTTGGAGTATTCCACTATGGTTGGGTTATCTCTTTTGAGTTGTTGACTTCGGTGACCGTTCTTTCCCGGATCTTTGGTTTAGATGATCTTACGAGAGCCGCAACGGCACACCCGAAAGGGCAAACCCGTTGAGTATCTTGTCCGATTGTCGAGACCATTATCCGCCTTAGGATGACCTTATTAGAATTCACCTGTGAGGGGAGGGTTGATTCCTACAGCACAGATTCTGTTGGTGACTCTTTGATGGTGACTTTGGTTCAGTCGGATTTATGGATATTTATTTCTGAGATGCCGGAGTTCTGTCCGTGGTATTTATCAGCGGGTTCCGTTTATTTCGGATCCCCGGGTTGAGTTTGGGGTTGCTTATTCAGAGGATCTTGTTGTTATCAGATCAGTGGCTTTCCTGCGGTGATGGTGATATATCCTCCGTTCCGTTTATTTCGGAACTCTCAAGTTGGATTTATGGTTACTTATTCCCTCAGATGGTTGTGATCAGTCCAGAGACCCGAATGACCGTATAGTTGATGTTCAGATGACTTGGAGGATGGCACAGTGACTTGCATTCATGCATCTGCATCATTCCCATTTTGCATTCATCCGCATCTAACTCATGTCTATCCATACTCAGGGTACATTCTCGATTGAGATTCTGGTTGAGAGACATCCTGGTGTCAGAATGTTATTGTCAAATTATTATCCGTCTCGATGAAGCCAGAATCAAAGGACAGAATGTTCCTCATATGGATAGACATTGCATTCATGCGTGAGTCATAATAACCTGTCTTCTGTTTTGCAGGTGTCAGTTTCTAACATGTTTGATTGACTCAAGAATCGTTGCTTGCACACGCCGAGTCATTCCTCTGCACGTAGCTCATCCGCACAGATGCCCTACCAGGCGCAACAAACCCAAACTGATGGATCCATCCAACACTGACATTCTCGAGCTGAAAGAGAAGATGAGTGAGTTGATCAATGCCATGCAAGGGTTCGCCTTGGGGCAAAAAGCAATCGCCGAGAAGGTGGAGAGGATTGAAAGTTGGATGAGAATGGGGAAGATACAGGGAAATGCCCCGTTGTCTGGAGTAAAGAAGCCCTTTGGCAATGGTCAGCACAAGAAGGAGGGTGACACGAGTGTTGTGTATGCCCAAAGAGGACATGGTAGGGATCGTTACCACCAGCATACTGCTGCGGTAACAATTCCTGCTGGTGATCAATCCGTATAACAGCAACAGCAGTCACCTCAACAGAGAATGCAGAGAGCTGGGTACCAAGTGAGAGGAAGGATGGCAGATCGTCAGTTTGATAAGCCACCCATGACGTATGCTCTTCTGTTGAAGAAGTTGAAGGATCTCGGGATGGTACAGTTGAGGACGTTAGCTCCGTTGAGACTAGACCAGAGGCCTGTAAGTTATGATGAGAACGTCAAGTGTGAGTTCCATTCTGGTGCTCCCGGGCATAATGTTGAGGGTTGTAAAGCTTTTAAGCATGCTGTCCAAGACTTGGTGGATTCCAAAGCCATCAATTTTACACTGTTGCTGAATGTTAATGCTAATCCCATGCCGGCGCATGGTCAGATGATGGTGGGTGAAATTTTTGAGGATGCAGGTCATGTCTGTGCGGTGGGTGAAGAGACTAACAGTGACTGCGAGCTTGATCAGTGGATAAAATCGTGCGTACCAGGGATGGAGATCCAGAACTGGAAGGCCGAAAAGATCATCACTGTCACTCTACATGAAGAGTAATATTTCTGTTTTTCAATTCTGTCTGCATGAAAGCCATACGTTTTGCCCGAAACGTAATGGTTCATTGTAAGGGCCACCTCATGTGTTTCATTTTGCAATATTTGCATCATCAATAAAAGGATGTTTTGCATTAAAAGCGGTGTTCCCTGTTTTTCATTTATTTTTGCAGATTAAAAAATAAATAAAAATGGCAATGTTTGTTTTCATTTTCCTTTTAATTTGCTTCGCTCCGGTTCTAAAAGCAATGCATGAATCAACATTTATGCAAATGCGATCATTCTCCGGATCTAATTGATAACAATCCTGTTACACCCTCATATGACTTCGACAATCCGATCTATCATGCCGAAGAAGAAGGCGAAGAAGATTGTGAACTGCCGGAGGAATTAGCCAGGTTGTTGAAGCAAGAGGAGAAGGTGATTCAACCGCATGAGGAGCGAGTCGAGGTTGTGAATCTGGGTACCGAGGAGGTCAGAAAAGAAGTAAAGGTTGGGGCCGCTTTGGAGGTGAATGTCAAGAGCAGAATGGTAGCCTTGTTGAAAGAGTATGTTGATATCTTCGCCTGGTCTTATCAAGATATGCCAGGGTTGGATACCGATATTGTTGTGCACAAGTTACCATTGAGAGAAGACTGTCCTCCAGTGAAGCAGAAGTTGCGTAGAACTCGACCCGAGATGGCCATGAAAATTAAAGAGGAGGTGCAGAAGCAGTTGGATGTTGGTTTCCTGGCTGTCACTAATTATCTGCCTTGGGTCGCGAATATTGTGCCGGTGCCGATGAAGGATGGAAAGGTGAGGGTGTGTGTGGACTATCGGGATCTGAATAGAGCTAAAAGATGATTTTCCATTACCTCACATCGATGTGTTGGTAGATAATACAGCTCAATTCTCGGTGTTTTCCTTCATGGATGGCTTTTCTGGCTATAATCAAATTAAAATGTCGCCAAATGATATGGAAAAAACAACGTTCATCACACCGTGGGGCACTTTCTGCTATAAGGTGATGCCATTTGGTCTCAAGAATGCCGGTGCCACGTATCAGAGAGCCATGGTGACTTTGTTTCATGATATGATTCATCATGAAATTGAATGTTATGTTGATGACATGATAGCAAAGTCCCAAACAGAAGAGGGGCATCTGCTAGATCTGGCCAAGCTGTTTGACCGGTTGAGACAATTCAGACTGAGGTTGAATCCGAATAAGTGCACTTTCGGAATGCGGTCCGGTAAATTGTTGGGGTTTATTGTGAGTGAAAGAGGAATCGAGGTTGATCCTGCTAAAGTAAAAGCAATACAAGATATGCCTGAACCGAGAACAGAGAAGGAGGTTCGTGGTTTCTTAGGTAGATTGAACTACATTTCACGGTTCATATCTCACCTAACAGCCACGTGTGAACCCATATTCAAGTTGTTGAGAAAAGAGCAAACGGTCAGGTGGAATAATGATTGCCAAGCGGCATTTGAAAAAATAAAAGAATATTTGCAGGAGCCTCCGATTCTTATGCCTCCTGTGGAGGGACGACCATTAATTCTGTACTTGACAGTCCTCGAGGGGTGTATGGGGTGTGTACTGGGGCAACATGACGAGTCTGGTCGAAAAGAGCATGCAATTTACTACCTTAGCAAAAAGTTTACCGACTGTGAAACAAGATATTCACTGCTTGAGAAAACTTGCTGCGCTTTGGTATGGGCTGCTCGCCGACTGAGACAGTATATGCTGGTTCATACCACTTTGTTGATTTCCAAGATGGATCCGATCAAGTATATATTTGAGAAGCCAGCATTGAACGGACGGGTTGCGAGATGGCAAATGATTTTGACTAAATACGATATTCAGTACACTTCTCAGAAAGCAATTAAGGGGAGTGTATTGTCTGATTACCTCGCCCAGCAACCCATTGAGGATTATCAACCGATGAAGTTTGAGTTCCCTGATGAGGACATCACGTTTCTCAAATCGAAAGATTGTGAGGGACCGATCCCGGAGGAGGGGCCTGACCCTGAATCCGAATGGACTCTGATGTTTGATGGGGCCGTTTACGTGAATGGTAGTGGAGTTGGTGTTGTTTTGGTTACGCCGAAGGGATCCCACATTCCTTTTGTTGCCCGGCTAACATTTGAGTGCACCAACAATGTGGCTGAATACGAAGCTTGTATCTTGGGTGTCGAGGAGGCGATTGATTTGCGGATCAAGAACCTTGTTATCTATGGAGATTCAGCTTTGGTTGTGAATCAGGTTAATGGGAAATGGCATACACATCAATCTCATTTAATTCCATACCGGGACTATACGAGGAGATTGTTGACGTTCTTCACCAAAGTGGAATTACACCATGTGCCGAGAGAAGAAAACCCTTTGGCAGATGCTTTGGCTACTCTGGCCGCCTTGATTAAGGTGCAGTGGTGGAATCAGTTCCTAGCATTGAGGTGGGACGTCTGGCTAGACCGGCTTATGTGTTTGCTGTCAACACAACGCCTGATGAATAAAAGCCGTGGTATTATGATATCAAGCGCTATCTAGAAACCCAAGAGTATCCTGAGGGAGCATCTAAGAAGGACCGAAAGACTCTGAGGAGGTTGGCCATGGTGTTCTATCTCAATAAGGATGGGGTTTTGTACAAAAGGAATTTCGATTGGGTTTTGCTCAGATGTGTCGACGATAAAGAAGCAAGCCAATTGATGAAAGAGGTGCACAAGGGGTCGTTTGGTACCCATGCCAGTGGGAATGCGATGGTGAAAAAGTTGTTACGGGCTGGATATTATTGGATGACAATGGAGGCCCAATGTTTCAACTTCGTGCGGAAATGTCATAAATGCCAGATTTATGCTGACAAGGTGCACGTGCCTCCAAACCCGTTGAGTTTGATGTCATCTCCGTGGCCGTTTGCTATGTGGGGCATTGATATGATCCGAAAGATCGAGCCTACGGCTTCGAATGGGCACCAGTTCATATTAGTGGCTATCGATTACTTCACCAAATGGGTGGAAGCGGTGTCTTATGCAAACGTGACAAAATAGGTCGTGGCCAGGTTCCTCAAAAGAGACATCATTTGCAGATATCGGGTTCCCGAAAGAATCATTACTGATAATGGTTCTAATCTCAACAACAAGATGATGGCAGAACTGTGCCGGGAATTCAAAATCGAGCATCACAATTCTTCTCCTTATCGTCCGAAGATGAATGGGGCGGTCGAGGCGGCTAATAAGAATATTAAGAAGATTGTGCAGAAAATTGTCGTGACCTATAAGGATTGGCACGAGATGGTGCCGTTTGCATTACATGGGTATCGAACCTCGGTGCGTACATCTACTGGGGCAACGCCTTTTTCGCTTGTGTATGGAATGGAAGCCGTGCTACCGGTTGAGGTTCAGATTCCTTCGTTGAGAGTCCTGATGGACGTGAAATTAGAAGAAGCGGAATGGGTAAGGACTCGGTATGAAGAGTTGAGCTTGATTGAGGAAAAGAGGCCGACGGCCATTTGTCATGGGCAGTTGTACCAGCAGCGAATGAAGCGTGCTTTTGACCGGAAGGTACGACCTCGTGTATATCATGTGGGAGATCTGGTGTTGAAAAGGATCCTTCCTCCTCAGAACAATCGTCGGGGCAAGTGGACACCCAACTATGAGGGTCCATTCGTGGTCAAGAAGGTTTTCTCTGGCGGAGCCTTGTTGTTGACGACCATGGATGGTGAGGATTTTCCATCCCCTGTGAATGCGGATGCAGTTAAAAAATACTTTGTATAAGAGACCCGCTGGACGAAAAGAATAAAATAGTCCAGGCAAAAATGGGCATCCCGGCGAACCAAAAAAAAATGAAGAAAGGTTCGGACAAAAATTAGGGATAAAAAGGAAAAAAACTGTACACCCGGCAAGTCGAAAACCCCACAAGGGCGACTTGGGCAAAAAAGGGTATCCCGGTGGACTGAAAACCCGAAAGGGCGGTCCAGGCAAAAGAGGGAATGAAACGAACAACTGCGTCTAGCATGATCATTTGTGTTTTGGTTAAGACACATGGATAATCCTCGACAGGGATCGGTCGGAAGCGTCTTGTTCAGAAGGCAGAAAGCACGAAGAGTCTTGAGGACATATGGGGTGTAACCGAGTTGGAACTCGATGAGATCACGGGTTCACATTGCCATTAGGATAGATTTTCCTTTTGTGCGCAATTAACTCTTTTCAGGAATTGCTTCCTGTGTATTGCTCAGTTACGAGCCACCTTTTTCAATCAATAAAATGCATTTTCAGTCAATTAATTTTGTTTTTGTTTTCATTACCGCTTTGATTGCAAAAACATCCGTTTATTTTGATAAAGAATCTTTGCATTTTAAGACATACGGGTCCCTTCCAATGCATGTGTATAGGATTGAGAACTTGAAATCTTATTTGGAAGGTAGATGGACTCAGGTGTTGAAATTTTGGCACGCCTGGGGCACGTTTTTATCTAACGATCTCTTTTACAGGTCCTGTTAGATATTTTCACTCACTTGCAGGTTGTGATGTGAATCTTTTTGACGAAAGACTCCTTCGAGTCCAATCAGGGACAAGGAGTTGAAAAATGGTGTAAAGACGGCGAAAGAATTGCGACGATCCTCGAGGGTTAATCAAGAAGACTCTTCAAAATCTGAAGACTAGAGAGTTGGCCCGAATCTGAGGAGATCAATTGTCTCGGAATAGACAGAAGTCGAGAATACAAGGAGACGAATCAAGAAGACTCTTCAAAGTATGAAAGTAGAAAGTTGATGCTTTGGTTAGGGGGTGAGTGTCGATGTTCGATGAGTCGACGGGCGTTCCGTGTCAAATGTGTCGTATCTCCCGAGCGGGTTCAAGATCGGTCATTTCCTCAGTAGCCAGGCCTGAAGGTTATTTCCCCTAGCAGGGTTGAGATTGTTATATCCCCAGCAAGTCGGAAGGTTGATGTTTCCTCAACGGAGGTGTGCGTTGGTAGCTGTTTCCCCAGCGAAATCCCCAAGCGGATCGGGTTCAGTGGAGGTCATCCTTAGCAAGAGTTGTCCTTTCCCCAACAGGAGTGTTATTCCCAAGCAGGATTGGAGATTGGAGCGATATCGAGTTCCTCGAGCTCCCCAGTAGAGTCCCCTGAGGGGGATACTTTTTATGCATTCATCATTTAGAGAAGCATAGCATATTGCATACCTAATTGCGTAGCATTTCCATGGTTATGGAGCATTACGCTGAAAAAAAAACTCATGCATAAGCTAGTCTCAAGCCGTGGTTACCGTTTGAGAATTGGTTTTGCTGGTTGGAAGATCAGCATCAGCATTGCAAGCATCAGCGCGACTCAAGCTGTGGTTACTGTTTGCGAATTTGTTTCGCCGGATGGTGAAGATGTTACTCTGAGGAGCTTAGCATCATGACGTTGGATCAGCACGACTCAAGTCGTGGTTACCGTTTGAGAGTTGGTTTCGCCGGATGGTGAAGATGTTACTCTAAGAAGCTTAGCACCGTGACGTTAGATCAACGGTTTTCCCCAGTAGTGCGATATTGGAGGAAGAATTTCTGTCGGGCGGAGACGGAAGTTGGAAGATGTTACTCTGAGGAGCTTAGCATCGTGATGTTGGAGCAACAGTATTCCCCAGTAGCGCGATATTGGAGGAGGAAGAGTTTCTGTCGGGCGGAGATGGAAATGAAGATCATATAAAGCATAAGCTAGTCTCAAGCCGTGGTTACCGCTTGAGAATTGGTTTAGCTAGCAGTTGGAAGATGTTACTCTGAAGAGTTCGGCATCATGACGTTGGAGCAACAATATTCCCCAGTACTGCGATATTGGAGGAAAATTTTTCGTCGGGCGGAGATGGAAATGAAGATCAGAGAACGTTACACGATCAGCGCGAAGAACGAGGTTCAAATGGAGAAAAGGAAGTGCGGAGCATTTTATGGAGAACGAGGTTCAAATGGAGAAAAGGAAGTGCTGGGCATTTTCTAGAGAGCGAGGTTCAAATGGAGAAAAGGAAGTGCGGGGAATTTTCTGGAGAACGAGGTTCAAATGGAGAAAGGGAAGTGCGGGGCATTTTCTGGAGAACGGGGTTCAACTGGAGATTGGAGTTGAAGATGGTATCCGGGATGAGGTCCTCAGGATTGTCTTTTGATCATGTGTCACCTTAGACTTTGGCGAGGCCAAGAGAAGTCGTTACGGGTGTCTTCGAGGGAAGAAATGCACATGATTACCTTCCTGTTGTGAACGTGTACCCTCTGATATGTCGCCATCAGAGTGGTGGTTGGTGTTATTTCCAGCGTTTCCGACGGAATTAGCATGGGAAAATGGAGAACGGGGTTCATTGTTTGGCAGCAAGAGTGACGAAGTTTTCAGGGTTCAAATGCGGTGATCAACGATCATCCGCGCGGAAGAAAAAGTTTTGGGGTTCAAGAAAAAAAAATAATAAATAAATAATAATAATCCCCAGCAGATGCGGCATTCAGGCCATGGTTGTTCCTGCGTTACCATTTATTTTGGTATCCAGGTTAACATTCTTTTCGGTATTCAGGTCGACTCTCACCGTACCAGACGAATTTTTCTTTCAAGACTACTTCTTTGCCGATTCTGACAGGAATTGTTAATGATTTCCCAGTGGAGCGCAAATTTTTCGTCTGTTCTTGGTATTCAACCACTCTTCACCCTGATCATCTGAAAGCTGAGGCTGTTCATATCGACAAGTTCACAGTGGATTGAATAGGGGCAGCTGTAACACCTCAAAATTTGCCCTCCTCTTCTTGGGACTAGTTTAGCACATTGCATTTCATATTTTAGGGCATTAGACATTTGCATTTTGCATATCATATGGAAATAAGAAAGTCATCCTCCAAGGTTATTTCAGAAGATGGAGAGGTTGCATGATTCAAGCCTGAGGGTTTCTATGAATTGATGATCAACCATCTGAGGGTTTGTGCTTCAATTAGGGTTTTCTTGGTTCTTAGAGGAGGTTGAGAATTATCTTGTTTGCAAGGATATATTACCATCATCATGGCTCTATCATCATCCAGGGTTTCATAGTTCAACTTCAAGTTCCTTTGGATTAGGGTTTTGACCTCTGGTCAACCCTAATCAATTGCATTCTTTCAACCAGGGTTCCTCAAGGAGGTGAGGTGTTTTATTGGGATGAGGATCACATGATCATTATTTTGAGCTTACATGAGCCAGGGTTTCATTTCTGAGCAAATTCCTCAAGTGGTAGAGGCTCAAGCTGATCAGGGCATGTCAAGGTCATCTGAGAACCACAAAAGTCAACTGTAAAGTCAACTGAGGGCTTTGAGGTGGGGAAATGAGTTTCAATATCTCCATCATGTTCAAAAGAGGTTCATTTGTCATTTCAAACATCTATCTTGAAAATTTTGAAGTCAGGGCAAAAGTTTCCAAAAATGGAAAGTGACCTGTAATTGAAAGTTTCCAAAAATGGCATGTTTTTGGTCCACATTCAACTTGACTTCTCAATATCAAAGAAGCTTCAACTTGATTTTTGGTGAACATGAAAGTTGAAGATATTTCTTCCCCCTTTTCAAAAAGTCCTATATCATGTTCATCTGATAATTGGTTGAGAAGTTATGGCCAAATGATCACAAAGTGTACATGGAATTTCAAAGTGGCATAACTTTTGATTCAAAACTCCAAATTGGTCGACTCTTTTTGCAAAATGCTTGTCTTGACCAATACTTTCCAAATCAACCATTGCCTTGCATGAAAAAAGTTCATATGATCATGTGTTCATATATGTGCTTTTTGGAGGGAAATTCAAGAATTCAAATTTGGTTGATGCTACAAACAAAATACCACTTCCATTGTGTTTATTAGATGATTTTAAGTGGATTTGCACCTCAACATGGCACTGTTCACGTATGGATTGTGCATGCTACCTCACACTTGCCATTTTTGCAAAACACCTCTATTTCACTAATTTTAATTAACCAAGCCTAATTGTGATTAGCATGGTGATTAATACATGATATAAAAGCCTAATCCTAACAGAATTTGCCATAACAACAATTCTAGATCTCAAATTCATCTTTCCCTCCAATTTCTCTCTCTCCTTGAATTTCAAATTTCTTCACATAACTCTTCAAGATTGTTGTAGATTCATCGTCCTCATGGAATTTTAAGTAAGGTTCATCCATTATTCGTGGCAATTGAGCTGGTTTTCAAGGAGATTGAATGCATGAACATATCAATGGAAGTTTGGAATTAAGCTGGATCTGGTTAGTTTCAAGTGATGATTTGTGCTCCAAGCTTCTAGAGAAGATCTGGACGTTTTGGAGCCTTGAACACGTGAATTTGAAGCACTGCCATTCCAAGTAAGTGAAATTTTCGTCCTCACCTTTTGATGTTTCATGTACATGATTAGGTAGATCTTGCACTGCTGATGATGCTGATAGTTTTAGAATTTGAAATGGATAAGAATTGAGGAAGATATGATGATTTAAAGTTTTGATACCATAAATGTTTTTGCTCGATTTGTAGAATTCATGATGAATTAGGATTAGTGATGGTGATATTTGAGATGTACGTTACAAGACCTTTCCAATGATATAAAATTTGATGGATTCTGGAAAAAAAATTGCAGCTCCGCCGTGTACACGGTCGGAGAAGACGACCAGAACTACTGTTCCGGCGTCTGGTGTGGTGGCCTAGGGTTTATGTGTTAAACGCAGCGTTTTGGCTTAATGTTGCTTTTGAACCTCCAGCGCGCGGGTTCGAGTCCATGCTGTGGTGTTTTATGAATTTTACTTGAAGCGCTCTTGACCTGGCCTAGCGCGAGTTCGATACTCCGCTTTTGCATTCTTTGAATTCCATTTGAATTTTTCATTACCCTGGAGCGCTTGAGTTCGATCCTTAGTTTTGCATGTTTCTGATTAATTTTTTAGCGCTCATTCTTGACCTTGCTAACATGTGTTCAATACCTGGCTGAGACATTGTGAATTTCTTTTTTTTGAATTTCATGTTTCCCTCTCATTTCCATGTGTTAATCCATATTATTTCATGCATCTTCGAAAATTCACAAAAAATAGCAAAATGATCCAATTTGATCCTAGTTTTTTTTCATGTTCTTGTTTAAATGTCTAGTATTTTTTCATATGATTTTCATGATTTGTTGAGTTCTAAATTTTTATCTGTTGATTTTTGTTTGAACATGATGCCAAATTGACATGTTGTGCTATATGCTTTGTGAAATGCTCATGATTTGTCCAATTGACTTGAAATTTTACATGCTTGATCCTAACATGTAATGTGATTTTTTGGCTTTCTTTTAAGATTTTTATCATTTGATGTCACTATTTTGGACACGTAAACATATGGTGTGACAATTTGTGTCACACATTTGATGTTGCATTTGTAGATTTTCATTCATATGCCATTTGATCTCTTCTGGAGTTGAGTTTTTGTATGATGTTCATTCTTAACATGAGGAGCCTGTATAAGAAGTTTCATGATCATTGGATGCTTTTCTGTTTTAATTTGGATTTTCTTATTTGATGGTCCAATTGTGTGCACTTTGCTTGCCCTTGCTTTACCTTGATCATTTGAGGGCTTTGCCTTATGAATTGGCTTTTGTCCTTTTGAGGACATCTTGTGGATTGACTGAATATGCTTTGTGTAAAATATTGACTTCTATTTTTGTCTTTTGATTTTCCTTTGACCCTAGTCTTTGTACTAGTGGTTTGTACTCACCAATTGTGTTTTGTATTTAAGGTATTGAGCACTTAGCACTAATGTTTGGTTTGGTCTCATTACTTGAGATGCAAGTTGCTTTGATTATTAACCTTTGTTGTGTTGTAGGTCCATTGGTGTGATGAATTCACATGAATGCTTGCACTTATGACTTGCATTGTGTAGATATTGGATAGTTCCACTATTATTGATTGTTGATTTGTCTGAATGCAATATTAACTGTTTGACTTTTGTACAGGTACATTAGTCGCTTGCTAGCTAGCTTTTGCTTTGCTTTGGAGTGTGGTTGATACACCACTGAGGTTGTTTAGCCTTCTCACTCCATGTAGTCTGGAAGCCCTGTCGCTTTTTTGGCAGGCATTTGGCTGAAGTCCTCCTTAAGAGGCAATGATTGTGATTGTTTATATTTGTGCCAAAGACCTCCAAGTGAGGCATGTTACTTGTTAAGTCCTCCTAAGTGAAGAGGCAATTGAGAGATAGAAGGGACTAGCAACGAGTCCCTTGTTATTCAGTGAGTCGTTCATTATGCTCGCACTACGTGCTGATGCTCTTGAACATAACCCAAGATCTCTGTATAGAGTCAGTCAAGTGGAATAGGGTCCCTTTTATGGACCCCCACCCTTTCATTGGTTTGAGCTCACCCAGGCCAGGGTTAAGAGCATGAGGTCTCATCCTCATTACCTTTCATCAGCTTCACCCTAACTCTCAATGTTAGTGGTTAAGAGCTTCAGCATACCCCTACAGTTTTGGCTTGTTTGTCGAGGTTGATATGACCCCTTGACTAAATCCCAACCATTTGTCTGAGCCTCTTGTTTGTATATAGAGTGTGATGATTGCTTGTGAGTTTGCTGTTCATACATGTTTATCTGCTGTTTGAGCTGACTTGCTTCCTGTGCGAGTTAGGTTCTGATTAGAGACCTCAACTTAGGGATCATTTGCATGACAACTATTAGGCTCGAGTCAGTCCCCCTTTTAGTTTGTTATTCCCTGGTCTCTGGTTAGGAGAGAGTTTCTCCCCTGTTAAGGGGAACTACATCGCCCTGATTCTCATACCAGATGAGATACGTAGGCAGGAGATCGAGCGAGATCTCTCCGGGCGCCCTTTTTTCTTTTTCAAGCCTTTTGTGTTCCTTTTGACGTCTCAGCGTCTCTTCTTGTTTGTTTTCCACTATTAGGTTCGAGTTCCAGACTCCCTATTGGATAGAGAGGATACGTAGGCATAGGATGTGATATCCTAGCGAGCATGTTTCCCATTTCCCCGAACTACGTTGACTCTGATGTTTGTTTCTGACAAACTACGTAGGCCCAGGATACGACATCCTGCCGAGTCCCCTTCATCCATCTTCTTTCCCCTGTGCTATTATTCCAGTGTGTTTGCATTTCTTCGAGCAGTTATTTAGCAACCTTATTCTATTCTTTTGAGCGTGGATCCTGTCGAGTACGACAGACGTGAGGGGTGCTAATACTTTCCCCTTGCATAACCGACTCCCGTACCTTGTAATCTCTGGTCGTAAGACCGTTCGTTTCCCCTTTCTTAGGTTAGTCCTGCGCTTCCTTTCCGTCATAGGATGAATAGTGTCGGTGGCGGCTCTGTAAAATTGTTTGTTCCGCCAGTTGTTTTTCGCGTTGCGACAAGCGGGTGTTAATCGACCCTGGTAGTTCTGTCGATATACTATATTGGGATGCTTTCAAAGGCATGAACATGGATATGTCCGAGTTGCTACCTATCAAAGGCACCCTGGTTGGTTTCTCCGGGGAACAGGTTCAGGTACTAGGACACTTGTCTATCATGACTATTTTTATAAATGGAGATAATGCTAAAGGAATCAAAGTAGGATACCTGATAGTAATTGCATCCTCATTGTATAACTTCATCAGCAGAAGGTCAACGTTCAAAGTTATGGAGGATGCATTATCCATTCTTTATCTTACTATAAAGTACCCTCTAGATTATGGGCATATAGGGGTAATTAAGGGAGATCAAGGATTAGCCCAAAAAGGCTACAAGGATAACCTAAATCTGAAAAAGAAGGCCTAACAAGATTGACCTCGACCCTCGTGGGGAGCCGATGGATGATAGCTTAACCCCCATTGGCAAATTAAAAGAGGTGCAGATCGGTGATGAGGATCTTCAAGTCACATAGATAGGTTCGGGATTATATCAGTAAGAAAAGACAGACATCATCAAGGTATTGAGAGACAACGTATACCTCTTCTCTTGAAAACCCTTGTACATGCCCAGGATCGACCCAAATATCATATGCCATCAGCTTTCTATTGATCCATCATCGAAATTCGTAGCCATAGGAAACGCGAAGACGGAAAAGAGAAAGGAAATGTAGTCATAGTGGAGGTACAAGTGCTCTTTAAGGTCGGGTTCATCCAAGAAATAAAATACCCCACCTAGTTGTCCAATGTCGTCATGGTAAAAAAGAAAACTAGAAAGTGGCGCATGTTTATAAATTTAACCGACCTTAACAAAGCTTGCCCAAAGGATCCTTATCCATAGCCACATATCAATAAACTCATCAATGCGGCATCCGATTTCCTCCTACTCAACTTCATGGAATCCTATTCATCCTATAACCAAATACATATGAACCCAGTGGATGCTCCCAAAACAAAATTCACGAGCAACATAAGCAATTATTACTATGAAGTGATGTCATTCAGTCTTAAAAATGTTGGGGCTACCTATCAAAGGTTGATGGATATGATGTTCTCATCATGGATAGGGAGAAACTTGGAAGTATATGTTGATAACATGCTGATCAAGACCCCTAAGGAGAAGGATCATGTAAAATACATTAAAGAAACATTCAAGTCAATAAGAAAATTTGACACGAGGCTTAATCCAGATAAGTGCACTTTTAAGGTGCAAGCTGGAAAGTTTATGGGCTTCGTGCTAACACACCGGGGATAGAGACGAACCTATACAAGTACTAGGTGATCATTAATATGAGAAGCCTGATGTCATTAAAAGAAGTTCAACAGCTGACTGGGAGGCTGGCCGCCCTGTCCTGATTTCTGTCTTGTATAGGTAATAAGTTTATCCACATCTTCACATCTATCAAGAAATTAGCAAGTTTTAGTGGACGGAAGAATGCGAGAAAGTGTTTATGGAGTTGAAACATTTCTTATTCGCCTAACCAATCTTGATCCTCTAAAGGAAAATTGACCCCTTACACTATATTTGGCCGTCTCAGACAAGGCCATCAGTTTTGTATTGGTTCGTGACAATGATGAAGGTGAAAGGCCGATCTACTTTGTCAGCAAGGTTCTCAAAAGAACGAAGATCCATTATCAAAAGCTCGAACATTAACTCTGGAAGTTGTGATCACCGCCAGGAAACTTAGATAGTATTTTCTGGGCCATCCTATTATTGTCAAGACAAACTACCCCATAAAGCAAATTCTGAAGAAACCAGACTTGGCGGGTATGATGGTAACATGGATTGTAGAATTATCAGAGTACTACATCATGTTCACACCCAGGAATAGTATCAAATCACAAGTACTAGAAGACTTTATAATAGAGTTGAATTCACCCATTCCAGAAGAATTACTCGAGTAATGGATCCTATCAATAGACAACTCATACAACCTCAAAGGTTGCAAAGCAGGAATAATACTAGAGGGATCGAGGGAGTTGATGTTAGAACAGTCTCTTTGCTTTAATTTCCAGGCTAATAATTATCATACAAAATATGAGGCTATGATTTCCTATTTGAGATTAGCTAAGAGGTCGGAGTTACTCACTTGCTGGTTCACATCGATTAATAATTAATTGCTAATCAAATCAAAGGAGACTATCAGACAAAAGATCAGCGGTTACTCAAATATCTACAATGGGCTCTACAACCGGCCAAGGGGTTTGCCAAACTTGAAATATCACATATTCCTGAGAAGAAAATGTTAGAGAATATTTGCTGGCCCGTTTATCCAGTACTAAAGGCCCCAGGTTAAATAGAATAGTTATCTAGGAAACCTTGGAAATGTTGAGCACGGAAACAGAGGAAATCATGGTGCTAGAAAATGCACGGGATTAGATGGCACCCCTCATTCAATATCTGACTCAAGACAAGCTGCCGGATGAGGAGACTGAAGTCCGGCGCATCAAGAGGATATCTTTTTGATAGATACCTCATGGTAGCCAATCAAATCTATAAAATGGTCAAGTCCTCTCCGATGTTGAGGTGTGTTGCTGAAGAAGAAGTAATACTTATAATGAAATAAGTGCATGAATGAGTGTGTGGAAGTCATATTGGGGGAAGGGCGTTATCTGGGAAAATACTTAGGGTCAGGTATTATTGGTAGACTATGCTACAAGATTGTGCATGATTCGTGAACCTTTGTTAGAAGTGTCAGATTTATGCTCCCTTCATACACCCACCGATCGAGTTGTTGCATTCATTATTTTCCCCTTGGCCTTTTTAGCAATGGGGGCCTGATATTCTCGGCACTTTTCCTTTAGTCGTCGGACAACTGGAATTTCTTAGAGTTACGGTGAATTATTTCCCCATATGAGTGGAGGCTGAGGCCGTACCCCAATTCACGGAATCAGGGGTAAGTAATTTTTACTGGAGTAATATCATATGTCGCTTTGGTCTACTAGGGATCATTGTTTCCGATAACGGCATGCAGTTTGCGAGCTCGTCGGTTGTAGAATTTTACAGGCACCTCAACATACAAAATCAGTTTATTTATGTTGAACATCCCCAGGATAATGTCAAAGAAGAAGTAATGAATAAGATCATCCTGTTAATAATGAAGAAACATCTAGATTAAGCAAAAAGAGTTTAGGCCGAGTACTTACACGAGATTTTATTATCCTATCACACTACTCCTCACTCAACCACTAAGGAGACTCATTTTCGAATAGTATGTGGGGTTGATGCTATGATACCAATAGAAGTTAACACTCTAACATGGTATTGAATATGTTTTGATAGTAATCTTAACAAGGACGGATTATACAACTCGGCCAACCTGATAGAGGAGATCAGAACAATGGCTCATAATAGAGAGTTTGCAGAAAAACCAAGAATGACAAGGAGGTTCAATACTAAAGTTCGTCCAAGAATATTTCAAGAGGGAGGCATGTTTTTAAAGAGAGATATAGATACAAAGAATAAGGGAAAGCTCTCCCTAATATGGGGAGGGCCTTATTGAATTCGGCAAAGACTTAACAATGAAGCTTATAAGCTTGAAAGCTTGGAAGGAGTGGAAATAACAAGGGCCTGGAATGTCGTCAACCTAAGATTTTATTATAGTTACAAATATTTAATGTTCTTATTAAATAAAAATTGTGGGTACCACTTTATTCCCTTGCAAGGGTAGGGGGTTTTAATGAGGCACCCTTAGTCCATATTAATGCGTTTGCTTTTGTCAGTCTTTATAGGGAACAAACCAGGCTCGAAATGATGAGTGTATCCGGTATTTCTAACCTCTGAAAAATCAGTCAAGTAAATAAAAACCTATGGTCAGGTTACGTTCGTTAAAACCTCTGACCAAATTTAAAGACCAAGTAAATACGAACCTTTGGCAAATCGGTCAAGTAAATAAGAACCTTTGGTCGGGTTACGTTAATTAAAACCTATGGCCTATTTTAAAGTCCAAGTAAATAAGAACCTTTGGAAAATCGGTTAAGTAAATAACAACCTTTGGTTGGGTTACATCGATTAAAACCTCTTACCAAATTTAAAGTCCAAGTAAATAAGAACCTCTGGCAAATCAGTCAATTATATAAGAACTTATGGTCAGGTTACATTAATTAAAACCTTTGACCAAATCTAAAGTCCAAGTAAATAAGAACCTTTGGGAAACCAATTATGTTAATTAAAACCTCTTACCTAACCAAAGGTCCAACTTAATTAAAATCACTAGTAGGTCGATTAACTCACTTGAGATCTATGACTTATTTAAAAAAGGAACGAGTTGAGATGACTCGGGCGCTGATCAAGGTACATATCACTAAGATACAAGGATGGATAATTTAAGATATGCCAGGGGATATACATACAATCAGGGATTAACAATGATAAAAACCAAGCAAGACAATAATAATACATTCAAAAAGACCTTAGAGGGGCTTAAAACATTGTACTAGAAAGAAAAAGGAAATTATCCAAACATTACAAAAGGGCATCACCATGGATAACCAACGATAAAAAAAAGTTAAATGGGGTGCTGCTCCTCCTTTTGAGCATCGGGGGTCGGATAATCAGTCGTCGCATCCATAGAAACCTCGACTTCATGAGAAGCTTCCTCTATATCTACAAGTCGGTTGTCCACCACAGTCTTGAAGAAGTCCATCTCACACACATTGAGGTCGGGTTTGAGGCATATCACTTGGGCTTTAGCTCTCTCAAAAGCCTCATTTCCGATTGAAAAAAGGTCTACCTGGGCCTCTTGCAAATATTTCTTCAGTGTCTCGTTAAGCTCGCAAGCTTTTTCATTATATTTTATTTGTCCGACTGTGATTACTTCAAGCTCCAGACATTGAAACTCCGCAGTTTCTTTATGTTTCTTCACTTTTAACAACTGTTTGTTCAGATCTTCTACCTTGTCGGTCTGAAACTTCAGGTTATCCTTCAATTGAGTTATCTCCTTTGTCAGACGAATTTCACTCTATTCATAGGCGTCACTGACTTCAAACAATAATCAGGTAATAACAACATACCTCATCAGGTAAGCCCTAATATTTTGGGTTAGTTGTTGAGCCCTTATAGTTTTCACCTTCTCGACGTCCTCTATCGCATTTATATGGACAAAAAGAAACTTCATGTCATTAAAGCTATTGGTCCAAAACATGAATTCGGTTGACGAGTTGGCTTTATGGCTGCCTCTAAAATATTGCATTAGGGTGGTGACTACCAAGTCGGCGTGACTTATAGGATCACCCATCAAAGTTTTTATCCTCTGAGAGGAATTTAGTTTCGAGCCTCCAGGAGAGGGAATAAAGGCACTTTGGGGATCCGAAACACCTAAGGCTGCTTTTCCAACATCTGTTTTCTTTATTTTAAGGGTCTAGGTTTGAATACTAGACAAATCGGTCTTAAAGGAAGATTGTTCTCCCTGCATCACCCTCGCTTCAGCCATTAGCTTCTTCTGTTGTGTCAGCTTATGGCTCGTCATTTCTGCTGAAAAGGAATGAGCAAATAAGTTCAGAGGAGTGATGTAAAGAGATCACTAGAGTATAGTGAAAGACATATAAACATTACCTAAGTTAGATTTTTGTTTCGGATCATCAGCCATGTTTAGTAAATCCTTGACCTTTACTACCTAGATGGCATCTAGAATAGCTAAGGCTCAGATCTCCAAAGCATCTAACTTGTCATAGTCAAAGTCGGACACCGATAGCGGGTTACCTGTTTAGTAAATCAGGAAGTGATGGCCCCCATCCAACGCATACATAACTTGGGGCCACCTTTTACTCGAAGAAACTTATCTTTGAAGCCTTTGTAATTGGTAGTATAAACCTGGAGGAAACGTTTCCCTGGGAATCCACTAAGGAAAACCCAACCTTCTTTGTCTGCCCTTTTAGCTCAAAGAAAGAAAAGAACAAACCTAAAGTGGGGATTATGTTCACCGCCTGATTTCAAAAGCTTTAATAAAGCCCCATCCATTTGGGCATAATTGAGAAGGGGTGATATTTAGGGTTTTCAGGAGATCGGATTCAAAATCAGTAAAGGGGATTCGATATTAAAATTCTCAATTACCCCTGAATAGAAATAAAAGTATTCGTCTGATACTCCCATTGGTCGAGTGATGCAAACTCTTTCACTAACCACACAAGCTTCCAACACGACATCTTCTTCATTCCCATTTGAAGAAATCTGTTTTTTAGATCAAAGTTTTGAAATATCATTGTCATCAATTGTACTGTGGTCGTAGTTTAAGACTTCTTTGTCAATAAAAGACCTCATCATTTCCATCAAAATGTCCACAGTACCTGAAGACGAAGATTCCAAATTAGTTTCACTAAAAGGTGAAGAAATGTCACCATAAACTTCCTTAATGATCTGATTGAATTTTGCTTGCCCCATGTAAGACCCCAATTTTGTCCCTAAGATCCCTCATGGCATCATAACATTGCATTGCATAGCCTCAAGGATCATTGAGCATCTTGGCTTCCTTTCCCTTTGGGTGGGACCTCCTTGTGAGTGGTTTGAGATCACCAGGCATGCTTGAATTGTATATCATCGCTTTTCTTGTTTTATCCACTAACCAAAAGCACAAAAATATGTCATTTTTTTTTGTTTGCAACTGAAGCAATCACATGTCAAGAGCTTCAAGAACATCCTTTGTGCAAAGAGCTGAGATATTTTCCTGAGATAAGGACCACATTGATCATTATATTGAGCTTACATGAGCTAGGGTTTCATTCTGAAGCAATTTCACCAAGTGATAAAGGCTCAAGTTCATCAAGACATGTCAAGGTCATCTGAGGACCAAAAAGTCAATTGTGTAGTCAACTTTGGGCTTTGAGGTTGGGGAGATGAATTTAAACACCTCAATCATGTTCAAATGAAGTAATTTGTCATTTTAAACATCTATCTTGAAGATTTTGAAGTCATGGCAAAAGTTTCCAAAAATGGAAAATGACCTGTAATTTCAAGTTTCCAAAAATGGCAAGTTTCTGGTCCACATTCAACTTGACTTTTCAACATAAACGAAGTTTCAAATGAATTTTTGGTGAACATGAAAGTTGTAGATCTTTGTCTCCCCTTTCCAAAAAGTCCTATTTCATGTTCATATGATGAATGGTTGAGAAGTTATGGCCAAATGATCATAAGGTGTGCATGGAAGTTCAAAGTGACATAACTTTTGATACAAAACTCCAATTTGGTCCATTCTTTTTGCAAAATAATCCTCATGACCAATACTTCTCAAAACAAGCCTTGCCATGCATGAAAAAAGTGTGTATGATCATCATTCCTCAAGTGTTCATTTTGGAGGGAATTTTCATAATTCAAAATTGGCTTATGATACAAGCAAAACAACCATTCCATGTTGATCCTTGAATGATTTTAAGTGAAATCTAACCCTTGCATGAGCATGTACACGTGCTACATGGCCATGCTAGTTCCATTTGAAAATTTGCAAGACACTTGAATTTTCCCTAATCATGATTAGCACAAGCCTAATTTGGATTTCAGTGTGATTAGTGAACCATATAAATACCAAACCCTAATCTCATTTGCTGAGAACAGAATTTCAGATCCAAATTTTTAAGTTTCCCTCCACTTTTCTCTCTCTTCGAAACTTGAATTTCTCCACACAATTCTTCAAAATTCTTGCATAATCTTGTTCATCATCATTCATTGATCAAGAATCATCATCTGGATTGGACAATTGAGCTGGATTTCAAGCAGATCAAGTGCATGAACATGGAAATGGATTTCTGAAATTGAAGTGGATCTAGGTGTTTTCAATTGATTCTTCTTGCACAAAGCTTCAAGGCAAGGTTAAGGAAGAAGATCTGGAGCTGTAGAGACCTTGAACACGCGTGAATAGAGAACTGCAATTCCAAGTAGGTTGAAATCGATCCTCTCTTTTTGTTGTTTTCTTGTCCTAATTGTGTAGATCTCACTTAGCTGAGCATGCTGATATGTTTAGATCTTGATTTGGCAAGGAAATGAGCTTGTATGATGAACTGGAATTTTTGAGCATGATTATGTTTTGCTTCGATCCAGAAATGTTAGGAAGAATTAGATGAAATGAACATGATATTTGGATTCCTGGTGAGAAACTGAGTCGAATGATGTACGCATCGTGCATTTCTGGAAAATTTCTGTTGATCTCCGTCGTGGATGTGACCGGAGAAAACGATCGGAGAATAGCTCTGTCGTCTGCAACTTGCTAGGGTTTTTGTCCTACGTGTGCTGACCACGTTTGCCTTGCGTGTATGAACCATTGGCCATGGATTGTTTGACTTGCTTGCGTGTGCATTTGACTGGTGATGTGGTGCTGACTAGCTTTAATGAAACGCATCGTTTCAATTGATGCTGAGTTGTTGCCATGTGTGCGCTAGCGTATCATTTCTAGTGGTTCTAGTTGCTTTGACTGCCATGTGTGTTGCTTTGACCTGCTGATGTGTGTGCCAACGCATTAATGATGCTGTGCGTTTTGGGATGTTTGAATATGAGCCTTAGATCTGTTTTGCGCGCCTCATTTGATGGTCCTGATTAATTCTGATTTAATTCAAACATTTTATTTCCCTCCATTTTATTTGTTTATTTCATTTGTTTTGCTTATCTTTAAAAAATCATAAGAAATTGAACAATGCTCCAAATTAGGTCCAATTTTTTTTATAGTCTTGTTTTAATGTCTAGTTTTTTATAGGATTATTTTCATGAATTGTTTGTTTGCTGGATTTTTATTTGTGATTTTTTTGATTGAACTTTGTGATAAATTGATATGTTGTGATCATTGCTTTGTGAAATCTTCATCTTTGATCCAATTGATCCAATTGATTCAATTTTTTGTATGCTTGATCCTCACTCATGATATAATTTTTGAGAACTGGTTTGGAATTTTTCTCATATGCTATCACTGTTTTTGACACATGAAGATGAATGTGACAATTTGTGTCACATTTTTTAGCATTGCATTTGTGCATTTTTGTTCACCTATCATTTGAACTCTTCTGGATTTGATTTTTTGCACATTGTATGTTCATAACATGAGAAACTTGTATAAAACATTTCAAGGCCATTGCGTGCTTTTCTGTTTTGATTTGGATTTTCTAATTTGGATGTCCATTTTGTGCATATTTGCTTTCCTTTGCTTTACATTGATCATTTGAGCTACTTTCCTTGTGAATTGATGTTGGTCCTTTTGAGGACATTTTATTGAATGTTTGAATGTGCAATATGTGAAAGATTGACTTCTGTTTTGATCATTTGGTTTGGTTTTGGACCTAGTCTTTATACTAGTGTTTTGTACATGAACTAACCTTGACTTGTGTTTCAGGTTTGGACATTTAGCATTAATGGTTGAGTTGCTCACCTTTTGAGATGCAAATTGGATTGTGTTCTGACTTCTTTGTGTTTTTTAGGGATTTAAGTTGATGTGTTGAGCTCATTGCTTCATTTGACTGCTTGAACATTGCTCATTGAATTGTGTAATAGTTGGATGGTTTCACTGTTGGTTTTCTGATTGGTTGTCTGAGATAATAACTGTTTAGCTTTTCTACAGGTACATTAGTTGCTTGCTTTTAGCTCTTGATTGAGCTTTGGATTGTGGTTGATACACAACTTTGGTAGCTATTCTCTTACTCCATGTAGTCTGGAAGTCCTGTCACCTTTTTGGTAGGCATTTTGCTGGAAGTCCTCCTTAAGAGGCTCTGTTTGTGATTGTTTACATTTGTGCCAAAGACCTCCAAGATGAGACATGTGCTACTTGATAAGTCCTCCTAAGTGAAGAGGCAATTGATGGATAAAAGGGATTAGCAATCAATTCCCCGTTATTCAGTGAGTCGTTCATTATGCTCACACTACGTGCTGATGCTCTTGAACATGTACCCAAGATCTTTGTCCAGTGTATGTAAAGTGGAATAGGATCCCATTTTCTGGATCCCCACGCTTTCTTTATCATGAGCTCACCCAGGCCAGGGTTAAGAGCATGAGGTCTCATCCTCATTTCCATTGTAATCAGCTTCACCCTTACTCTCAATGTTAGTGGTTAAGAGCTCACCGATTACCCCTTTCAGTTTGGCTTGTTTGTCGAGGTTGATATGACCCCTCTTGACTAAAGCCTACCCTTTTGTTTGAGCCTCTTGTATGTATATAGTGTGTGATGATTGTTTTCATGTTTGTTTTTGACATTTGTTTGTTATGATTGGGAGTCAGATCTAAGTCCATATATTGGCATTCTGTTTCCATTTTGTTGTTGGGAGTCAGATCTAAGTCCATATATTGGCATTCTGTTTCCTTTTTGTTGTTAGGAGTCGGATATAAGTCCATATATTGGCATTCTGTTTCCGTTTTGTTGATAGGAGTCGGATATAAGTCCATATATTGGCATTCTGTTTCCTTTTATTGTGGATCTCTTATTGAGACTTGTGTGATTGCCTTGTGCTTGCTTATTCCAAAGGAACTTACTTGGATCATCTCTATGATCTCAAGAAAGGAACTCCTAGTGTGTTTTTACTCCACATCCCTCACCTTTTGCTAACCATCTGCCCACCTAAACCAAAAACTTTTTGTGCAAACATTTGACTTGTTTTCAACATTAGAAACCTAAGCCTTATGGTTTTGATTTTCAAACTTTCTTTTCATAACACTCATTGTGAATTGAATCCTTAAGTCAAATTTGACCATTTTGTACATACTTCTAATTGGTAAATATAACCCATTCAAATGTTTCTATTGTGGTTCCATGTCCACTTCTTAATCAAATTTTTCATAACCTTTAGCTATTAGGTTTGAGTTATCTTTGTGGTAGATGTAATACTCACCTTTGTCCTTAGTGATGGACAATGAGCCTTCCATGCTTATTATAGGGTTAACCCCTCACTAGCATGTTGAAGCTATCCTCACATGGTGGACTTGTGGTTTTTCAGGTTGAGTTTTCTCCCTTTGATAACAAAAGACCTTAAGGCTTTTGGACCAATCAATCCACTCATTGTTTTGAAAAATTTTACCCGAACTACGAGGTTTTGATCTTAATCTTTTCATAAGAGGGTATGTAGGCAATGGGTTCATCCATCCAAACACAAAATGTAAATAAACTTGTATATTCTTTTCTCATCTCTTCAATCATGTTTGCACAAATAAAATTTCACCAAAACAATAACCTTTGCAACAAGCGTGAAAAGGGCTCCCTAGGAGTACCTAGGATGCTTTGGGTGCCTAACACCTTCCCATTGCATAACCAACCCCCTTACCCAGATCTCTGTCTCTTTTACTAGTTTTGTTTGTAAAACTTTAGGTTTTTGTTCGCTTTCTAACCTTTCCTTTGGATAAATAGAAGTGCGGTGGCGACTCGACTTTGTATGATTTACCTTGGATTTAGTCAATGTCTCCAATGGTAACGAATACACCGCTACACCCCATATGGCCCTTGCATTCTTTCATGCATGCATCCCAGAGTTTTCTTCTCTCTTAAGCATTAAGTGGAATCGGTATATTCCCCGAATCATCACACTCGTGTATTATATCCATGATATAAGAATTAAGTAAGAATAAGTAAGGCAAAGAAGTAATACCTGAGATTTGTGCTTGCAAGCGACTGGCAGAAGGCGCAAAAACCTGGGCAACAATCTTGAAGAAAAGGAAATAATGGTAAAGAATGATGAGAAAAGAAACACATAAAGTTGGGGTTTGTGGAAAGAAATTTATGGTTATGAAACCCAATTGAACTAGAGTCATGATGGTGACTCGCTTCCCCAAAAAAGTCATCAGGACAAAGAGAGAAATGAGATATGACAAGACAGTCATCATCACTATTCTTAAAAACCCACTTTCACACGTTAGCGGATCATAAGGTGACCGTTGGATTAAACCAAACCGGATGGAAGTATGACCCATTCAAGGAGAAAGAGTTTTGGGACTCTCTGTTCGAACACTTCATCTCATTAGGCCTCGTGACGAGGGGCTTATACATCCCAAAATTCTCATAATCGAGTTATAAGTCACTGGGGCCAAGCATGGAAAGTCGTTATGTCGAATATTTGCAGAATGTAACGAGTGTCGGGTTGCTGCATATGAGACAAGTAGGAGCTCGGACTGTAGAGTTCTCGGAGATATGTTTTCAGACGACGTGTAATCGATGTAACACCTATAAGATAGTTGCATGGGAGTTATAGAAAGTGATAAAGAGGATGTTACGTGATAATGATGAAAACGGTGAACATTATGATCATCATTTAATCATGTGACTTTAGGGGGCGCTTCTTAATGATCTTAAGAAGTGAGATAAGTATAAAAGGACTCCTCATTGAGGAATAAAAGGGGGATAAACGCATATACAACAACAAAAACAATCAAGTAATATCTAAGTCTCATTATGTTTGTGGTCTCACCTGATTTTCTTCAGAGAAATTATTCAAAAGTGTTTATCAGAAACAAATACGATCGATCTTTATTAACGTAATTCGACCAATAGTCCGGACATTTGCAACTATAGAGCATCTATAATTTTCTTGATTTATGTATAATAATTAGTGTTAATTAAGGTTAGTGTTTTATAACAAAATATATATATATATATATATATATATATATATATATATATATATATATATATATATAATACTATGATTTAGTATTAAAAAATATTATTGAAGCCTCCGCACCACCTAATTACCTACTTACAATAAATAAATTATCTACTCACAACAAACAGGTAGACATATGATCCGTTTAGAATTTCTACATAATATGAATAGAATAAGTGCTATCGATTTTTGTGTTTAATAAGTTAGAGGATTTAGAGAGTAAATTTTCCTTTCATTCACTAGATTTGATATTTATGTGCAAATGTCCCTATCTTTTCCGATATCATACTTTCGTAATACATATAAAGCCACTATCAATTAAAACTTTAGCTAGCTTTCATTTTCAAGCTCAAAGTTTTGTCCTCTAAATTTCAAAATAGTTCCCTTGCCGACTATCTCTATCAAAAATCTTGTGCTCGAAAATGCTCCACGTCTAGAAACCATGTTAATTAGTTATATACTACAAGAAACTTGACCAAATTAAGGGACCTGTGTAATGGATTCACAAGGGTGTGGAGGGGCTCTCCCACTAATGCAGGTAGAATATTGAATTATAAAATTGAAATGACAATACATGTCATTTTCTACAAGGTACTATACTATACATATCTTTTTCATCATATATTATTATTGAGTATACCATTAAGAATATGTTTCAATTTAAGATATGCTTCTTGTGAAAGCTAAGTATCTCCTTTCCTTTTTTTTAGACAGCATTTGGTTCCTGATTTTCAACATTAAAATCAAATTATATTTTCTAAGTACATAGAAAATCAGTACTCAGTTCAAATACAGTTGAGAATAGATGTGACTCATCAGTGTTAATGTCAATTAAAAATGAGCGAAATAAATATTTCATTTTCTCTCGTGATATAATTTAGGTTTAAATTCACATTTGTTTTCCGTATTTTAAAGTTTTTTTAAAATTTAGTCCTCCATTTTAAAAGTCAAGTTTTTATTCTTAAAATTTACTTTTTTTTTAGATTCCATAGTCCCCCTTCACTTTTGAACACTTGGAAGTCTCATTAATGATCATTGTGGAACTATGTCACCTTTTTTGAATATTTAAATGATCTTAACCTATATTTCATTTTACAATTTATGTAAATCAATTGAATTTAATTTTAAACAGTATAAAATGACAATGTTGAAGGTAGAGGAAAACAAGAAAGGAGGGTTTGAACTGTTTTCCCAGATAATAAAAACTTTTGCAAATAAAACACACACGAAAAGGAAGGCTGTCAACACTGAACTTTATCCTGATCCACTTGAAACTCAAAGCTACTTCAGTCCACCCGGCCAAGGTGATTTCGCCTTTAACAAGGACGTAATCCACTAATCTTGAAAGATTACACAGAAAAACGGCTAAGAAGATAAAGATCTCTTAGCCCTCTCAAGTTTACAGACTTCACAAGTCACTTGAGGAAATATTCAACAACTATTTGAAAGATACAATGAAGTGTTTAGTGCTTCTAGGTAAGCAGTAGTTACATAATATAAGAACAAAAATATTTCACACTAAGAGCAACAACTCGTGTGAACAAAATTGAACAAGAATAAAAGAGATTATGAATTCGTTGCAGTATTCTCGTGTATACTTCGTTATCTTGTATGAAGATGATCCAACCTTTATATAGATTTGATAAAGAGACCGTTAGTTGAGGCATTCATGGATATCTTGGCAATTATGGAATTTTAATGTCATTAATCTCTTTGTCCTTTCCATAGCAATTTTGGAGCGCGTTAAATCTCTTCTAAAAATAGATTCATACTAAAAACGGAAGACTTCGTAGCTATGTCTTTGTGATTGTCCTTGAGTCAGAGTACGCGGAGCTCAGATGTTCTTGTTCAGCGTGTATATCTTCAGATAGTTGCTAAATGCGGATTGACTTCAGAAGTTCTTGATGTGTTTGTGATAGTGATTTCTTCAGAGTGTAAAGTCATTAGATCCGTTGAATGCACTGTTCAGATTCAGAGTGTCTGATTCTTCTCTCCGTCGGACTCTGTGCGCTTTCTTTTCTTCAGAGTCAGAACCTCTGCTTAAATATCTTCTAAGTTACTATTCTGGACTTACGTGATTGTCAGATGTTTGCTTATCTGATCCTTTTTCGATTAGAGTCCTGCACACTTAGATAAATTTGTTAGGATACCAATTTGTTTCATCCTTTGTTATCATCAAAACCTTAGAGATGAATTGTAGACACAAAATCTTGTTCTTACGATCTCCCCCTTTTTGATGATGACAAAAACCTCAGAATGATGATGAGACAATGATACTTCAACAAGGACTTAAAAAATTTATCTCAGAGTCATATGAGTGATGACTCCCCCTGAGATAGATCACGATAAATTTTAGATGTTCTTACCATATCTCCTTCCGTAGTAGCCTATTTTTAGATACTTCCTGCAAAGCTTAGGATTTTCATAAGTTTTTAAATGTATGTAGTGCAGCATGAGGCTTATATATTTTTTTTTTCAGAGTTGTTTTTATTCTACCCTTTTTTGTCAAACTTAAAAAGACTTAGTAAAAATAATAGAGGCAAAAGATAATTCATATATGAATAAGAAGTACATATAAGTTGATAAGCTATAAAGAACAGAGAGAAAAACACTTAGAGAATACATATCAGATAAGCAAGTAGAGACAGCAACAAAACAAATCCTAAGTGCCTAAAGGTTCGGAGGTGGTGGCATCCTCTGAAGCAACTGAGTCAGTAGGTTCTGAATGTTGGAGTTGACAGAGTCCTGTTGATCCATTCTGGATCTCACGATTTGTTGCTGCTTCTGTAGCTCTTCCAGAGTCTTCAACACTAGAGGCGCAAAATCAGAGTGAGATTGCTCCCCCTGAGTCAGAGTGTTGTTCCAAGCCTTAACAGCTCTTCTGCAGCTATTCGTGTTGCTTCTTCAGCATCAACCTTTGCTTTGGCTTCAGCTTCAGCAGTAGCAGCCTTCTCTACAACTTCTCTTGCTCTTTGTTCTTCCTACAGGCGAGCCTTCTCTTCAGCTTCTCTTCTAGCTCTTTCTTCTGCCTCTCTGGCCAGACGTGCCTGCAACCTCTCTATAGATTCTCTGATGATGTTGTTTTGGACTTTTTCAGAGAGGCCTTTCAACTTGAAAGCCTCAGAAGTCATCCATCTGATCACTTTATTCCAATGAATCCTCAAGGAAGAGGGATCGTCACTAATACCAAAGTTTTCAAATAATAATTTGATCTTCTCCATTAAAGACTCAGCAAATAAGGTTACTGCTTCTTCTAGGGTGGGAAAGGTAGGTTCTGGTTCAGAGGTTGGAGATTTAGGTTCTGGTGGTGTGGGGATAGTTTCAGTGGGAGGTTCATAATGATGTGTAATGGGGTTTTCAGTGGGAGTTTTGATGTGTGGTTCAGATGGAGGTGTTGGTGGTTGTTCAGATGGTGATGGAATATTTGTTTCTGGTTTAGGTTGGTTGTGGGCGGAGAGGGGGCGGGCCTGAAGTTGAGCTTGAGTGGGAGATTAAGGGTCAGATAGCTTAGAGTCAGAGGAGATGGTATAGTAAGGTGGGGATGAAGGTGTTAAGGAAGGTGATGATATGAGTTCATTGAACATTTGAGCTTCATATATGGGCAAAGTTGTGGTGGTGAGGTTAAATTTTTGAAGGGGAGATGATGGTGGGTTAGATGTAGGTGTTTCAGAGGTCTTTGTGGTGGAGGGCGTAGGTTCAGAGGGTGTGTAAATGGGTGAGGTTTGAGGAAGGGAAGAAGACAGTTTCCTTAAATGTAAAGACAAAGAATTAGGAGGTAGAGACTTACTTGGAGACGAGGAGGAGGAGATTAGAGGCACAGGAGGTCTAGATGCAAAATTTTTCCCAGCTTCTGAGCTTTCTTCTTAGACTTTCTTTCAGATGGATCTCGCATCCTCTTCATGAAATTCGGTGGATATTCTGGTAGCCAGTCCACAGAGAAGTCTGAGATATCGACCCCTTGGTTTGCCAGATCCTGCAGATAGTGCGCAACAACCTCTAGGGGATCTATCCTAGAGAAGAGATAGAGGCCATTAGGTATCTTCCTTTGATATTTCAGAGCTTCACAGGACGTGTCTAATGAGGGCCTGACCAAAACCTTCTCGATGATTCCCATGATCTTGAGGTTTCTTGAGTTCAGAGGTCTTCCGATGTCCACTGTCACATCCTCCATCAGATTGTGATGAATCAGATGATCCATCAAGCCGCTCTCTATTAGAACATCAGAGATTAGCCTACCCAGAGGAATGTATGTTCTGGGCTTCATGTTGTTCCTGGTGTCTCTGACAGAGTCCCTCAAATATTTGAATAACAAGGCTGGCTGTAAGACCCCAATTTTGACACTAAGATCCCTCATACAAATTCATCATAAGCATTAGCATTGGGATCATACCTTGGCATCCTCCTTACCCCTTTTCATTGGGTTTGTTTTGGGAGAGATCACCAAGAACTATATGATTGTATCATACTTGTATATTATCATTTTACTAACCAAAATACCAAAAATATGTCTTTGCATTTGCCTAGCTCTTTTGTAGGAAGGACACGATCTCCATTGATCTATCAAGTTCACATCTAGGGTTTGAGACCCTCATGACAAAGAGCACAACTATGAATTGATACAAGAATGTTTATGAACATCATATATGAGTCCCAATAATTACTATGTGTTATATTGATCAAGTTTTCTTCAAGAGTTTGGAGGTGATTTGCCTTGGAAACCCTAGTTTGACTAGGTATCTTGAGTAACTTCTTCATCAAGCTATCTCACCAATTGATCAAATTTATTAAGGGACATATCAAATTTCATCATCTTATGCATATATGATCTACCACGAGCCTAGAAAGTCAAGAGAATTGAAGGTTAGCAAGTTGGTTGATGGTGGTTGGCCAGATGAATTCATCTAATCAAAACTGGATCTCCCTAGACCCTATCTCCTACAATGTTCACCATATGAAAATGATTACAAGAGAAAAATTACTCTAAATGACATTCCAAACAACTTTCATGCTGAGACCTAGAGCTAGTTTTTCATGGAAAATCATTTTCTATGTTGAAACATTATAAGTCATTTTGTCTAAACCCTAATTTGAAAGTCAACTTCCCAAGGCGGTAACTTGCTCAATTTTTATGAGATGAAATATTTCCAAGTTTCACAATAAAATTCAAGATGTCTACTTCAACTTTTATGTTGGGAGTTAGAGCTAATTCAACTTTTATGAGAATGTGATATGAGGCTACATTATAGGTCACTTTTGACCTATATCATTGAACAAGTGATTTTTCCAAACTTCAAAAATGCATAACTCTATCATTTGAAATCCAAATGACATGAAATTGGTGACCATTTTGAAGGTCATTTGAAGCTCACATACAAAGTTAAGCAAGGTGGAATATTGAGATATATGGCTTGACACTTAGAAAAAGTTTCAACATGTTGAAATTTCCAAACTTCCACCTCAAAATTCATCATGGTAAAAGCTCCAAATTGAAAAGTGTTGAACACGGAAGTTGTTCCTCTTGATCTAACCTTTCCAAAATGTCCAAGTTTATCCATTTTGGACAAGAATTACTAGGGTTGCACATGGCATGAACATGGTATCATCATTTGGCAAAGATCAAACTTCAAATCTTCACACACACTTGCCTTACCGTCCAAGTTGATTTCAGACCCTCTTACACTAATTTGTGGACCTTAAGCAATGATCTCATGGTCTTGTGCGCACCCATGCACCCATGCATCATCAATTTTAGATGTCACACGGGTTGTTATGACATCCAATTCTGCACAGACAAGAATTATGCAGAACTTAACAGTAAGTGCAGTAAATAACACTAGTAATTGTTTACCCAGTTCAGTCAAACATGACCTACATCTGGGGGCTACCAAGCCAGGGAGGAAATCCACTATCAGTAGTATTAATTCAAAGCTAAACTCACACGTTTACAACTCGTCACTTAATTCCTACCCAATACAATTTCAATCTTACTCTAAGATCAGAGTTCCTACTCACTCCCCCTCAATCACCTCAGTGATTACTACCTTTAATCAATATTAAAGACACTTTTGAAGTCACACTTCAAACAACTCTTGATTGTGCTTAACACCTTTAATCAAGATACACAGCACTCACGCTTAAAAGCTTTGAGCGACACAACACTTACAACTCAATGAACACCCTATACCAAAACAGTCACCAACGTGATAAAGGCTTGGCTTACAAGATATGTCTAATACAAGACTCACAAAAATACAACAGTGAAGTATGATGGACACACTTGATCTTCACGCCTCAAAATCCCCGAAACTGATGAAGGAACGACTTCCTTTTATATTGCAGTACCTGGGCTTTTGCACTTGTATTCTCCTGAATTTAAGGTCACGCGAGTTCCCATAAATTCAATATCTAGGTTACTAACAAATAGGCTATTTGTTAGGTTCATTAAATGTAGCTTGGTTGTTGATTTCCTGGTTTTTCTCTAAGCTGTTGACTTCCTGAAGAATAGCCCAAGAAAAAGCTGAAACAGAAAACTGAACAACCTACAATATAGCATATGCTGTCAGGAATGAATGTCACGACATTCAGCTTGACATCAAGGATCATATGCTGAGTGTGTTTTTCCAGAAAACAGACTGTACAATTTTGCTGACCTGTACATGACCAAAATGACCATACTACAGTAACAACTTACATTAATAAATGTCAAAGTATCCAATTTGACATTTACACATTTGGCCTTAAGTTAGTTTTGTTATCCTCTTGGAGAACAAACTAAGAAACATACTGAAGTGTAGCAGAACACCACTCTGTCTATTATTCAGTGTATACTGTCCATGATGAATGTCATAACATCCAGTTTGACATTCATACAGTAGGCCTTATGCCAGGTCTGGTTTTTCCTTGATAACCAGACTGCAAATGAATACTGAGCTCTAACAGAACACCAACTGTTCTATTCCTCAGTATCTGCTGACAGGGATGAATGTCACAGTATCCAGTTTGACATTCAATAAATCCTGTATTAGCTAATCCTGCAGTAACTACTCAAGTGTGTCATGACATCAGTCAAGACATCAGAGTACAGTTAGATATTCTAACCTACAATGCAGTCACACAACCACACCATGTCATGACATCAGTCAAGACATTAGAATCCAGCTAGTGTTTTACCATATAATGCAGCCAATTAAACACCTACAAACTCCCCCTTTGGCAAATTTTTGGCTAAAACACTTTGATCCCCATAACAGAGTTCATAGCAGCGGAATCACACATCTTGCAGGAAATGAACCTAGCTAATATACTCAGAGTGGCAGCACACTCACATACACGGAAGTTAAATAAAAACTTCACAAAGCAGTACACATCAGCTGCTGCAGGGGGGGAATCTTCGAATCTGTCATGAACGTCTGTTTTCACAGACCAATCTGTTGTCTGGGGTATCACCTGTTACTCCCCCTTTTTGTCACAAATGTTGCCAAAGCCAACAACATAAACAGAAAAAAATGACAGACTTACAGACTTAGTTTTACTTCACAGTTTCAACCAAGTTAGTACCCACTTGATCTTGCTTCACAGCTTTGATCAAGTAATCACCCACTTTTGCTTTACTGTAGGTACAACCATATCAGATGCCATGACTTTGTTTCTGACATCCAAAACTACTCCTGCATGAACAGCGTCCTTGAATTCCTGCAGGTGCATAGGCCTTCTCACGTTAGGGTGTCTCCTTACCCTCTTGTTGCCACACTTGTTGCAAGTGGTAAAGTTATGATCTGTTGACCAATCAGAACATAGTTCCAACAAGTACATTCCAAACCTTAGTGATTGCTATAAGGTCCCAGAAAGACATATTCCCAGTTTTCCCCTTAAGTTTTCAAACTGAGTAGCATCCAGAGCCTTTGTAAATATGTCAGCCAGTTGAAGTTCAGTGGCTACATGTTCCAAAGTAATCACCTTGTCTTCCACCAGATCTCTGATGAAGTGGTGTCTAATGTCAATATGTTTGGTCCTGCTGTGTTGGATGGGATTCTTGGAGATATTGATGGCACTGAGATTATCACAGAACAATGTCATGACATTTTGAGTGACATTGTACTCAGTGAGCATCTGTTTCATCCAAACCAGTTGGGAACAGCTACTTCCAGCTGCTATGTATTCAACCTCTGCAGTGGACAGAGATACACAATTCTGCTTCTTGCTGAACCAAGATATGAGATTGTCTCCCAAGAAGAAACATCCTCCTGATGTGCTTTTTCTGTCATCAGCACTCCCAGCCCAGTCAGCATCACAGTACCCAGATAGGACAGGCTCAGACCCATGTGTGTATAGCATCCCATAGTCACACGTCCCATTGATGTACTTGAGGATCCTTTTGACTTGATTCAAGTGGCTCACCTTAGGCCCTGCTTGGTATCTGGCACACACTCCAACTGCATACGAAATGTCAGGTCTACTTGCAGTTAGGTATAGTAGACTTCCTATCATGCTTCTATACAAGCATTGATCAACACTAGGCCCTCCATCATCTTTGGTTAACTTCAGATGAGTAGGTGCAGGAGTCCTCTTGTGCCTAGCACTATCCATACCAAACTTCTTAACTATGTTCTTGGCATACTTGCTTTGGGAGAGAAACATAGAGTCCTCCATTTGGTTTACTTGCATTCCAAGGAAATATGTCAGTTCTCCAACTAGACTCATTTCAAACTCAGATTGCATCTGGTGAACAAATTGTTGAACCATTTGTTCTGACATTCCACCAAAGACTATATCATCCACATAGATTTGAGCTATCATGATTTTGCCTTCCTCATCCTTCACAAACAAGGTTTTATCTATTCCACCTTTTCTGTATCCATTTGAGGTCAGAAATTCGGTCAACCTTTCATACCATGCTCTAGGTGCTTGTTTCAACCCATACAAGGCTTTCCTCAACTTGTATACATGCTTAGGTTGGTTAGGATCATAGAACCCTTTAGGTTGTTCCACATAGACTTCTTCATTCAAGTATCCATTCAAGAATGCACTCTTCACATCCATTTGAAATAGTTTGAACTTCAGAATGCATGCTACCCCTAACAACAATCTGATGGACTCAAGCCTAGCCACAGGAGCAAATGTCTCATCAAAATCAACCCCGTCAACTTGAGTGTATCCTTGAGCTACTAGTCTTGCTTTATTCCTAGTAATTACTCCTTTCTCATCAGATTTGTTTTTGTAGATCCACTTGGTACCAATGATGTTGGTCCCTTCAGGTCTTGGAACTAGCTCCCATACTTCATTCCTTTTGAACTGCTCAAGTTCCTCTTGCATGGCATTGATCCAGTACTCGTCAGTCAGGGCTTCTTTCACATTCTTTGGTTCAACCTTGGATACAAAGCAGGAATTTGAGCTTATTCCCCGTGACCTGGTAGTCACACCACTATTAGGATCCCCTATGATAAGATCCTTAGGGTGGTCTTTCTGAATTCTGATAGATGGAATTTTGGTGGTTGCATCTACTTCGCATTCAGGAGGAGGTTCCTGTACTTCTTCAGACTTGACTGGAATGTCAGTTGAACTGTCAAGGAATGTTTCAACATCCTCTATGACATCGATCCCTTGCTCTTTATCATCCACAATAACATTTATGGATTCCATCAGGGCATTGGTCCTGTAGTTGAACACTTTGTAGGCTCTGCTGTTAGTAGAGTATCCTAGAAATATACCCTCATCACTTTTGGGATCCAGCTTCCTTCTCTGTTCACGATCTGTGAGAATGTAGCATTTACTTCCAAAGATATGAAAGTACTTCACTGTGGGTTTTCTGCCTTTCCATATTTCATATAGAGTGGAGGAGGTTCCTTTTCTCAAGGTGACTCTGTTGTGGACATAGCACGCGGTATTCATTGCTTCAGCCCAAAAGTGCATGGGGAGCTTCTTTGCATGAATCATTGCTCTGGAAGATTCTTGAATAGTTCTATTTTTTCTTTCAACTATCCCATTCTGCTGGGGAGTTATAGGGGAGGAGAACTCATGACTTATTCCTTCAGACGAGCAAAACTCATCAAACTTGGAATTCTTGAACTCCGTACCATGATCACTCCTAATCCGGACCACACAACTGTCCTTTTCCCTTTGAAGTCTGATGCACAGGTCTTTGAAGACATCGAATGTATCTGACTTCTCTCTGATGAAGCTTATCCACGTGTATCTGGAATGGTCATCAACCACCACGTAGGCATATCTCTTCCCACCAAGACTTTCAACCTGCATAGGTCCCATTAAGTCCATATGCAACAGTTCCAGAACTCTGGAAGTTGTAGGATGTCCCAGCTTCGGATGTGACATCTTGGTTTGCTTGCCCACCTGGCATTCTCCACAGACTCTTCCTTCATCAATGAGCAGCTTTAGGATTCCTCTGACTGCTTCCTTGGATATAATCTTCTTCATTCCCCGTAAGTGGAGATGTCCAAGTCGTCTATGCCACAACTTCACCTCCTGTTCTTCCTTGGCTGAGGAGCATATTGTGGAAAAGTTAGAGACTTTAGGTTCCCACAGATAACAGTTATCTTTGGACCTGGTTCCTCTCATAACTTCCTGATTGTCACCATTTGTCACAATGCACAGCTCCTTAGTAAACTGAACATAGAATCCTTGATCACACAGCTGGCTTATGCTGATGAGATTTGCAGTTAGTCCTCTTACTAACAGTACATTATTCAGTTTTGGAACTCCAGAGCAGTCCAGCTTGCCCACACCTTTTATTTTTCCTTTGGCACCATCACCAAAGGTCACATAGCTGGTAGTGTGAGGTTGAATATCCACCAGTAGATTTTCCATACCAGTCATATGTCTTGAGCATCCACTGTCAAAGTACCAATCTTCTCTGGTAGAAGCCCTTAGAGCTGTGTGTGCTAACCTGGCATACCATTGTTGCCTCTGGCTGGGGACATAGCGCTTGTATGTCTTATGCTTAGGCCTGACATGCGAGGCTTGGTTAGGAAAACCATGAATCTAGTAGCAGAAGGCTTTGATATGTCCAAGCCTACCACAGTGGTGACACCTCCACTCCTGGAATTTCCTCTTCTGATGACTATTCATCTTAGTTCCCCGATGTTGAGACATTGGCTTTGACTTCCGCTTGAACTTCTGAACTTTAGCCTTTGGGCGTTTGTGTTCAGCTGAGGATCTTTTCCCAAATCCTAGGCCAGATTTGGTTCCAGACTTCTGTCCCACCTTTAGAATTTCTTCCAAGGTGTCAGTTCCCTTGTTCATCATTCTGATGGATTTAGTCATCTGATTCAGCTTGGAGGTCAGCAAGGCTATCTCACCATTTAGACCCTCTATGGTTGTCAGATGCTTCTGTCTCTCATCTTCCAGTTCCTTGATGTGTTTCTTCTGCTTTTCTCCTTGTGCACGGACTTCTGCACTGGCGGTACACAGCTTCTTATAGGCTGCAACAAGTTCATCAAAGGTCAGTTCATCTGCACTTGAGTCATCATCAGAGGCACAAACACTGGTTAGTGCAGTGACATGTTTGGCAGATTCTCCTTCAGATTCACTTTCAGAATCTCCTTCAGACCATGTGATAGTTAGCCCCTTCTTTTGCATCTTGAGATAAGTAGGACATTCAGCTCTGACGTGTCCATATCCTTCACAACCGTGACACTGGATTCCCTTGCCTTGGTTGAACTTTTCTTCAGAAGTTGATCTTTTCCTGATGTCAGACGGGATGTTCTTGACATTAGGTCTCCCTCTTTGATCAATCTTCTTAACGAACTTGTTGAACTGTCTCCCAAGCATGGCTAAAGCTTCTGATATACTTTCATCACATTCAGTATATCCTGCTTCTGACTCCTCTTCAGCATTGGATACAAAAGCTATGCTTTTGTTCTTCTTTTCAGCATTCTCACACAAGCCCATTTCAAAGGTTTGGAGAGAACCAATGAGCTCATCCACCTTCATGTTGCAGATGTCCTGTGCCTCCTCTATGGCTGTGACCTTCATAGCAAATCTCTTAGGCAAGGACCTGAGAATCTTTCTTACAAGTTTCTCTTCAGCCATTTTCTCACCTAGTCCACCAGAGGTGTTTGCAATTTCAAGAATATTCATGTGAAAGTCATGAATAGTCTCATCCTCTTTCATCCTCAGATTTTCAAACTTGGTGGTCAGCATCTGCAGTTTGGACATCTTCACTTTGGAAGTACCTTCATGAGTTACCTTGAGAGTATCCCAAACTTCCTTAGCTAGTTCACAGTGGTGTACCATCCTGAAGATGTTCTTACTGATTCCATTGAACAATGCATTCAGGGCCTTGGAATTTCCAAGAGCTAATGCCTCTTGCTCCTTGTCCCACTCTTCTTCAAGAATCTGCACACTGACTCCATCTTCACCTGTCCTCATTGGATGTTCCCATCCTTTGTTGACATCTCTCCAGACTTTTCTATCTAGAGACCTTAAGAAGGCTATCATACGAGGCTTCCAGTCATCATAATTAGAGCCATCCAACATGGGTGGTCTATTTGAGTGTCCTATATCCTTGTCCATGGTACTAGAAAGTAACTTCCCTAGATCTCACCCAGAAAATCACAGGCAGGGTGCCTGCTCTGATACCAATTGAAATTCTAGTTATCGGACTTTAGATGTCACACGGGTTGTTATGACATCCAATTCTGCACAGACAAGAATTATGCAGAACTTAACAGTAAGTGCAGTAAATAACACTAGTAATTGTTTACCCAGTTCAGTCCAACATGACCTACATCTGGGGGCTACCAAGCCAGGGAGGAAATCCACTATCAGTAGTATTAATTCAAAGCTAAACTCACCCGTTTACAACTCGTCACTTAATCCCTACCCAATGCAATTTCAATCTTACTCTAAGATCAGAGTTCCTACTCACTCCCCCTCAATCACCTCAGTGATTACTACCTTTAATCAATATTAAAGACACTTTTGAAGTCACACTTCAAACAACTCTTTATTGTGCTTAACAACTTTAATCAAGATACACAGCACTCACGCTTAAAAGCTTTGAGCGACACAACACTTACAACTCAATGAACACCCTATACCAAAACAATCATCAACGTGATAAAGGCTTGGCTTACAAGATATGTCTAATTCAAGACTCACAAAAATACAGCAGTGAAGTATGATGGACACACTTAATCTTCACGCCTCAAAATCCCCGAAACTGAATGAAGGAACGACTTCCTTTTATATTGCAGTACCTGGGCTTTTGCACTTGTATTCTCCTGAATTTAAGGTCACGCGAGTTCCCATAAATTCAATATCTAGGTTACTAACAAATAGGCTATTTGTTAGGTTCATTAAATGTAGCTTGGTTGTTGATTTCCTGGTTTTTCTCTAAGCTGTTGACTTCCTGAAGAATAGCCCAAGAAAAAGCTGAAACAGAAAACTGAACAACCTACAATATAGCATATGCTGTCAGGAATGAATGTCACGACATTCAGCTTGACATCAAGGATCATATGCTGAGTCTGTTTTTCCAGAAAACAGACTGTACAATTTTGCTGACCTGTACATGACCAAAATGACCATACTACAGTAACAACTTACATTAATAAATGTCAAAGTATCCAATTTGACATTTACACATTTGGCCTTAAGTTAGTTCTGTTATCCTCTTGGAGAACAAACTAAGAAACATACTGAAGTGTAGCAGAACACCACTCTGTCTATTATTCAGTGTATACTGTCCATGATGAATGTCATAACATCCAGTTTGACATTCATACAGTAGGCCTTATGCCAGGTCTGGTTTTTCCTTGATAACCAGACTGCAAATGAATACTGAGCTCTAACAGAACATCAACTGTTCTATTCCTCAGTATCTGCTGACAGGGATGAAAGTCACAGTATCCAGTTTGACATTCAATAAATCCTGTATTAGCTAATCCTGCAGTAACTACTCAAGTGTGTCATGACATCAGTCAAGACATCAGAGTACAGTTAGATATTCTAACCTACAATGCAGTCACACAACCACACCATGTCATGACATCAGTCAAGACATTAGAATCCAGCTAGTGTTTTACCATATAATGCAGCCAATTAAACACCTACAATTGTCAATTTTGGAAAGTGAATTTGAAGGTGCAAATATCATGAGCTGCAACTATAAATAGAGACCTCTAGCATCAGAATTGAACACACCTTGCGCGCCAACTTTGCCCCCCATTGAAACCCTCTCATTCCAAAGGAAAACCTGATAAATTTCAACTTGAAATTTGAGTTTGAATCTCCACTGTTGGAGATTCAAAAACTCCAGGATCCAAAGCCTTGCAACCTCATCAATCACTTCCTGCTAGCTTCTCAAGTGTGATCAGATCGTGTTTGGAGCAAGCAACCTCAAGAATTGCACTACATTGAAGGTAATTTTCAGAAAACTTCATCTCTTCGATTATCTCTCAATCTTGTTCAATTCTCTTGATTCTTTGGTTGTCTGAAGTCCTACCAATGTAGGCAAGAAAATTGAGTTACTTAGAGGTCAAATCGAAGTAACTCAGTTGACATACCTCAAATTTCAACTCCTCATATCTTTCTATATGTGAGGAGTTAGTTAAAATTGAGGTGATATTCATGATCTACACAATTTTTCCTTTCAGATCATGTCCTCTTTTTTCATTTTTGTTGAGGTGATGAATGAACCAGTCCGGCCAAGGTCTCCTGAGAAGACGACATGCGCTTTGCTCCGACAATGATATGGCGTGGTCCTGAGCCATTGGATGAGTTTAAATTGTTTTAATCATGAGCATGTGTTTTAATTACCAAGCATGTGGACATTCGACTCAGGCGCACCATGGAACGCGCGCTGGTGGCGACTTGATCTGCCACCTCAATTAATGAGGGAGATCAAGTGGTCCACGTTTTTTCTGATTATTTGAATTTCATTTTAATTGCTTTATTTTCATTAATTCATATTAATTTTAATATTGATCCAAAAAATATGAGAGTTTCACTAAAAAAATTCAAATACTTTCCTATTTCATATTCTGAATTAAAATTATTTTTTGGATCATTATTAATATTTTTCATGATTTAATTGATTTTTCATTTGTTTTTAATTATTTAAGAATACTTTTAAGTCTTTAAAAAATCTGAAATTTTTTCTCCAAGGTCCTTTGACCTTGTTTGACCTATTATAAATCTCATGGCCATTTATTTGGTGTTCTGATAAGGTTTTAGGAATTTGACAAACCATATTTAATTTAAATGCATTATTTTAGTATTTTTTAATTGGAATAAATGTCAAATAACTTTGTTGACCAATTGTGATGACTTGTTGGTGTTTGACTCTTGTTGTGGGGCCTTGATCAAGTTTGATTTGACTTTGTCAAATTAATATCATTGGATATAGGGGATTGATGGAATGTACATTCCATCTCCCAAAATGAATGAATGATATTAATTTGGTAAAAGTCCTCCTTTGATCAATTTGATTTTTCATCTATTTCCTTCCCTCTTCATCTCATTCCCCTTCTTTATGCATTCATCTCAGTTGGCCTATGATATCCCAAAGTCCTAAAGCTAGTTGATTGAAAAATTAACATGAGTATGGATGATATTAGGCTACACCATTTGCATATTCTTTTTGTGTGTGGTATGTTTCATGAGCATCGTTCATAATACTATGTCTCTAACATGCATTAACACCAAAACTTTATTGCCCGACCTCAAATAGTTGTGACTTCTACATAAGTCCAATTACGATTGCTTAACATAGCGTAAATTTGTGACATAAAAGGCATAGCATTCTAGTTAGTGAGATTGTAAGTCTCCCCTATTTCATGGTATTGTGTGGAAACTTGGCCTTTTTTCCTTCCTTTGGAAGATGTCTTGGTTCAAGGATCCATGCTTGTGATAAGTGGGTTGAGTGTTCTCCAAAGAATGTCTAAGAATGAAAAGCAAAAAACAATACAATACTAACTTCTAACCTATTAACTACTAACTTTTAATTTCAATCCCTTTACTTTAATGTCATTTAATTCTAACTTTTATACATTTTCCATTGTTCATATCATTCTAATTGTTTATGTTAATGCAATTTTCACTTTGTCCACTTAGACCATATTGTGTGATATATTTTGTTTGTGCTTTGCTTGTTTGTATGGTCTTTGACCATTAATGTACATAACAATAACAAAAACCCTAAAAACATTTGTGTGGACTGTTGGCTTGATCTTGGACAAATGGACTTAAAACTTAGGCAAAATTCCTATGCTAAAGGACTTGGCCAATGCCAACTTATTGAGAAACCCAGTGCTTTCAATTTGAAACTTCATCTGATATATCATTCAAGATCTCTCTAAGTTCATCTGCAACATGATCATTTTGAAGTTGTTATTTTGAACCTGTGACTTGTGGAATTCATCTATTACATGGGCTACTTTGAAGAAGATCATGGAATGGATAAGCTTGGATGTGGCCATCTTTATTTGATGCCTTGTTCTTCAAGATAATATAATTGTGCATTTGTGTGTTGCTTAATTCTAAAAGTCCAAAGGAATTATGGGTTTCTATTGACATTCGTGTCTATTGGATTGCTACCATTTTGGTCAGATCTTTTCAACTCTAAAATTTTAATTTTGTACACAGGATTAGTCTCTTCATCTTCCCCCACTTCTTTAATTTCAAAATCTCTCCCTCTCTTTTTCAAAAACTTCTTTGATTGAACTTCTTTTGTTCTAAACTTTGACCACTTTTGCAAAAAGATAGAAACTTTGGCCTTATGCCATTGCATTTTCAAACTTCTTTTCTAAATCAAACTTGTAAATAAACTTAACTATACTTGACTTAAACTTTCAAAAAGCCAAAAAGAATAACTCATTCAAACCATTTTTAGGCCTTTGTGCCTTTCAAACTTAATTTTTGTTAAAAGCTATGCATCCACTTTTAAATTTGTATCACGAACTACGAGGTTTTGATCCTTCATTTTTATGTTGGTACGTAGGCACAAGTCAGAAGGTCTTGTCAAACACAAAAATATATTTAATAAATTATTTTCTCATCCCTCCATTCTATTGGTTTATAAACATCACTTTATACCAAGTACATATGCACACAAAAATGGCTCCCTAGGAGTACCTAGGACACTTTGGGTGCTAACACCTTCCCTCTGTGTAACCAACCCCCTTACTTGTAATCTCTGACATTTTATTAGTTTTGATTTGAAAACTTCTTACTTTTTGAGATTTGTTCATACCTTTTCCCTTTTCCCTTGGAAACAATAATAGCGCAGTGAGGACTCTTATTATTTGATCTCTAGCTTATCCATAGATTAATGAACATGAATTTACCGCTACAGAAATTAAGTGGCGACTCTGCTGGGGAGTAGTCTCCAGTAGGTTTACCCTACTTTTTGTGTGTATATTTTTTTATATATGTGATATTTGTATATATGTATGTGTGATATAAGTTCTAACCCGAACATGAGGGCAATTAAGATAGGAGGATGGTATAGTCATGTTCGACTTGTGTAAAGTAGTCCTTAACAAGTTGGCTTGAGATCGATCCGCTAAGTGGAGACTCTTTTGGATTTAGAAATGTCACACAAGTATTTATGGTTAGGCATTACTATCTCTAATTTGGGTCTGAGAAGCTGAAGACCGTAGAACATTTAACCCCTTTTGGCCTATTTAGGATGTAGTGCGGAAACTGTTCAAGTGTAGACTTGATAACAGTTGTTACGCGATACTACACTTAAACGAGTTTCTCTTGAGAATATTATGGGTCGATGAGTCAGTCATCTTAACCTGTAATATCCGATAGATAGAATTAAGACTCTAGGAACTTTTTAGAACATGATCTATAGGTTTTTATCCTTAGGTCACTCCTTTGGGATGGTTCTTACCCAAAAACCATGCTCATGACTTGCAACAAACCCTTGATTCTTGGTTGATCCAATCTAGTCTTGTCAATATCAATGGAACTTGGGTGTTGATAAGGTGTAAACCATAATCCACCAAATTGGATGATTGATCTTGACAATGACTTGATTCATCTCTTAACCTTTGTTTGCCTTGTGTGTGATCCCTTATTTGTGATTGTTGCATTCATGCACATCATAACATTCATCACACGAAAATTTCAAGGAACTGAGGTATTATTTGCAAATATTTTCAGACCATGGACTGTGGATGAAGGAACACTAAGAAGTACAGTTTCAGATGTCCCGACTTGAAAGAGTTAAGGAAGCTAGCATCTTTTGTATTAGATCCCCTGGACTTCAAACAACGTCATGGGAAGCTTTTCTGTATATTGTCTGCTGATGTGGTTGAAGGACTCTTGAGTGTATTGGTGTAGCTCTGTGATCCTCTCTACCGTTGTTTCACTTTCCCTGATTTTTAGCTTGTGCCTACGTTGGAGGAGTATTCTCATCTTTTGGGGATACCTGTTTCTACTAGAGTGCCTTTTAGTGGATTGGAGGAGATTCCTCGATATAATCTTATTGTTGAAGCTCTTCACTTGAAGAAGTCTGAGATAGAGGCTCATTGGGTGAAGAAAGGAGGGTAATTTGGGTTGCCATCTGATTTCCTCATCAAGGACGCTACTGCTTTTGCTCAAGCTGGTAGTGTGGATGTTTTTGAAGCTATCTTTGTGTTGCTCATTTATTGATTAGCTTTGTTCCCTAATATTGACGATTTTGTTGATATTAACTCCATTAGACTTTTCTTGATTGGGAATCCTGTGCCTACTTTGTTGGGTGATATGTATTTGTATTTGCATCTAAGGAATTCTAAGGGTGATGGAACTATTGTTTGTTGCATTCCTCTTCTGTACAAGTGGTTTATTTCGCACTTGCCTCAGACACCTACTTTTGTGGATAACAAACAATGTCTAAGGTGGTCTCAGAGACTTATGTCTCTCACTAATGATGACATAGTTTGGAATGATCCATCTTTAAGCAGTTTGGAGATTATTGATAGTTGTGGTGAATTCTCTAATGTGCCTCTAATTGGTACACAAGGAGGAATTAGCTACAACCCTACTTTGGCTCGCCGTCAACTTGGGTTCCCCTTGAGAGACAAACCTAATAACACTTTGTTAGAAGGTCTTTTCTATCAAGAGGGTAAAGATCCCCAACATTTGAAGCAGATGATTGTGCATGCTTGGAATAATATGCATAGGAAAGGATGATCCGATCTTGGTCCGTGCAATTGTGTAGCTTTGGAAGCTTACACTTTTTGGGTGAAGAAGAGAGCTTTGGAGTTGAAGATGCCTTATCCCTGTGAAAGACTTATGCCTATGGTTGTGGTTGAGCCATTAACTCTCCCTAACTAAGATGTAGAGGAGTTGGAAGACGCGCTCATCAAGATGAAGCAAGATAAGGATATGTGGGAAGAGGGTTTCCGTGGTTTGAGCAAGAAGCATGAAGAGTTGCAGTTGGAGTCTAAGGACAAAGATGTGCTTATTGAGCTACTTGAAGACCGAGTGACGAAGAGACAGAGAGAGCCAGAGGTTTCATCTTCTAGGATGCCTCAACCTTCCATTGCTTTGAAGAAGATTGTTGACCAACTTGTCCTCGAGAGAACTCAGATGAAGGCTTATTTTGAGACCGAGATTCCTCGCATTCGAAGGAAGTACGCGCCTACAGCCAGATCTTCTGACATTGTTGTTAGGGATCCTTAGGATGACTAGTCTCCTTTTCTCTTGTATTTTTCATTTGGTTTCTGAAATTGTTCTCAGTGTAATCCTTCCAATTTATATAAATAAAAAGAGATTTTTAGTCATATCAAATTGTTGCAATTGCCGCTTAAATATTTATATTTACAAATGATATATTAAGTTCCTTGAAAAATAAAAATAATAAAGCATTGCATCTCATGCATCATTTGCATAAGCAGGTTTTCGCCAGATGTCTGATTGATGTTTCTTCTGTGCTTTAGCCATGCTGGCTCACCGGTACAATACTCGAGTCAATCATCTAAGAATCATGGAGCACCTAGAGCAAGAGAACAGAGAGTTGAAGGACGAGATCGCTCGCCTAACTGCCATGATGGAGTCAGTTCTTTCCACTCAAAGTCAGTCTTTTTCAACGCCTGCAACTCCTCCTACGAGGAATGTTATTTCAGAGGTGGTTACCTCTATCGTGCCTGCTGTTGCCGCCCATTTCACGCCAACTATGCCTGCCGAATTCCCGTGGGGAATGCCGTCCAACTTTGTGCCCGAAGGCTTTGCGCCTACGTTTGCTTCCATGTCGGCATCTAGCCCGGTCATGTCCGTGCCACCTCCCGTTGTGCATACTTTGCTTAGTGTAGAGGACACCATTTATCACTCCGAGCCGTCTGAGGGTCCGGATGTCTATGAGAAAATGGATAAAATGCAATATCAGTTTGTTAAGTTGCGCAAGGAATTGAAGACGCTGACAGGTAAAGATCTGTTTGGGAAGAGTGTTGTCGAGTTGTGTTTGGTGCCCAACGTCAAGATCCCAGTGAAGTTCAAAGTTCCTGGCTCATTCATCTTGTGATGTATGCTCGCAAGATGTCTACTCAGACTGACAATGATCAAAAGCTTATTCACTACTTCCAAGATGGTCTGACCGGCGTTGTGCTTCGTTGGTACATGGGATTGGACAGTGCCAGCATTTGCACTTTCAATGACTTGGGGGAGGCTTTTGTCAAGAATTATAAGTATAATGTGGACATGGCTCCAGATAGAGACCAGTTGAGGTCTATGTCTCAGAAGGACAAAGAGACATTTAAAGAGTATGCGCAGCGATGGAGGGAGTTGGCTGCCTAGATCACTCCTCCTTTGTAGGAAAAAGAAATGACAAAGATCTTCTTGAAAACTCTGAGTTCATTTTATTATGAACGAATGATTGCTAGTGCCCCCAGTGACTTTACCGAAATGGTAAACATGGGGATGAGGCTTGAGGAAGGAGTCCGAGAGGGACGTTTGTCAAGAGATGAGGCATCAACAAGTAAGAGGTATGGTAGTAATTTTGGTAAGAAGAAAGACAGTGAGACGAATGCAATAAGCAGTGGGAGGCAGAGGAGCCTCAGATCAGAAGGAATCCAACATCCTGTCAACATCATCATCATCAAGTATCTTCCATTAACCCGGTATTTTCTAATCAACAAACAACACCAGTTCAACAACACCAACGTCGGCAACAACCACCACAACAAAGAACAAACACCTACAACAACAGCAATGCCAACAACAATCATCAGCAACAAAACATTGAAAGGAAGAAGGTCTCTTTTAACCCTATTCCTATATCTTACACAAAGCATTATTCATCCTTGGTTTTCAAGAACCTGATCCAACCAAGAAACCCGTCACAGATTCCAGAACCACTTCCTTGGTGGTATAAACCCGAGCTCCGTTGTGCTTTTCATCAAGGAGCACCCGAACATGATATTGAAAACTGTTATCCGCTTAAGTATGAGGTTCAAAAATTGATGAAAATTAGTATGGTGTCCTTCGAGGACCTTGCGCCGAATGTGAAAGCGAACTCATTGCCCGCTCATGGGAACTCTTTTGTGAATATGGTGGATGGTTGTCCTAGGAAGTTTAAAATTTTGATGTGCGGCTTATCTGAAGATCCTTGGTGCAGATGCATAAGGATGTTTATTTGGTAAGTGATTGTGAGCACGACCATGATGGCTGTGTTGTCTGTAGTGTTAACCCGAGGGATTACAAAGTTGTGAAAAAGGACATCCAACGACTGATGGATGAAGGCATGATCCAAATTTTTCAATTCCGTCATGTAGATGACGATGTTAATGTCATAATGCCTGTTTTCAAGCGACCTGAGAAGTTGGTGATTCAGTATGACTCCAGTAACAGCAACAATCAAAGATCAGTATCGTCGTTGGTAATACGGTTAGCGGGCCTAGTCTCGTATTTATCCGATAAAGTTGTGCTGTAACAGTATAATGCTACAATGATGAAGGATAGTCAAGAGGTCCCGTTACCTACGACTAGTCCAGTGGTGAGCATTGCTGATGTTACTAAGGTGACCCGTAGTGGTCGAGTGTTTGGGTCGGTGTTCCCAAAGGATAAAGAAGAAGCCGTTGTGAGTAAGAAAGTGGAAGTGCCTGTTGAAAACCCATTTGGCTGTTCAAAAGATATTTCTGGTGAATCCAGCAACTTGAAACCCAATGATGATGATGAGGTACTTCGTTTGATTAAAAGAAGCGTGTTTAATATGGTAGAGCAGCTGCTCCAAACCCTCTCAAAGATCTCAGTGTTGTCTCTGCTCATAAATTCTGAAGCGCATAGAGAAGCACTTCAGAGATTTCTAGAACAAGCTTTTGTAGAACATGATGTTACAGTGGATCAATTCAATGATATTGTGGCTAACATCACTTCTTGCAATAATCTCATCTTTTATGATGAAGAACTCTTTGAGAAGAGAAGAATTCATAATCTGGCTTTGCACATCTCGATGAATTGCAAAGAGGATGCTTTGTCCAATGTGTTGGTTGACACTGGGTCGTCACTGAATGTGCTTCCGAAGTCAACTTTGTCAAAGTTATCCTACCAAGGAGCACCCATGAGGTATAGTGGTGTAATCGTCAAGGCCTTTGATGGTTCGCGCAAAACAGTTATTGGTGAAGTGGACCTTCCAGTTAAGATAGGTCCGAGTGATTTTCAGATTACTTTTAAAGTAATGAATATCCACCCTGCCTACAGTAGCTTGTTGGGAAGGCCATGGATCCATGAAGCAGGAGTTGTTACTTCCACTTTGCACCAAAAGCTCAAGTTTGTGAAGAGTGGCAAGCTAGTGATGTTTGGAGGAGAGAAGGCATTGTTGGTTTGCCATTTGTCATCCTTCTCTTATGTGGAAGCTGAGGATGAGGTTGGAACTCCGTTCCAAGCCTTATCTATTTCTCCTGAGAAGAGAGTTGGGGCACCTATGTCCTCGTTGAAAGATGCTCAAAATATTATGGAAGAAGGCAATGTCGATCAGTGGGGGCGCATGGTAGAGGTCTCCGTCAACAAAGGCAGAACCGGTTTGGGGTCCCTAAAAGGTTCACCAACTGCAAGGTCTGAAGATATGCAACTTAGCTTCCGTAGCAGAGGGTTCATTCATTGCAATGAACAACACTTAGCTGTTGTGCTAGGGGATGACGAAGAGGAAGACTGCACCAATTTTGTGACGCATGGTAAGGCTTGCAACAATTGGACTACTGTTGATATTCCTGTTATTTTGCATCGATCTAAGTAATTGTTTTTATATGTTTTAAAATCCTTCTCCTATGCCTAAAGGAGAAGTGAACATTGTTTGAGCATTTTCAAATTGATCATCAATAAAATTAATTCTATTCATCCACATCTATGATGTCTGTTTTTACTTTTTACTTTATTCTGAAAACGGTAATCACAAAAAAACATAAATAAACAATACAATTGTCCATCTGCATAATATTTGGTCACAAATTCACTTCTCTAAAATAAATATATGAAATCATTATGCAGGTTGGTTCCTAACCCCATTGAATACAATGATCCTTCTCCTTCTCCAAATTTTGAATTCCATGTGTTTGAGGCCGAGGAGGAAAGTGATGTAGAAGTGAGTGATGAATTATCTCGTCTTCTTGAGCAAGATGAAAGGACCATTCAGCCGCTCGAAGAGCAAGTCGAGTTAGTCAATTTGGATCCGAGGATGATGTGAAGGAAGTCAAGATTAGGTCATGACTGTGTCCAAAAGTCAAGAAAGGGTTGATTGATCTTCTTCGAGAGTATTCAGATGTGTTTCCTTGGTCCTATCAAGACATGCCTGGGTTGGATTCTGAGATTGTGGAGCATAGATTGCCGTTGAAGCCAGAATGCCCGCCATTCAAGTAGAGGTTGAGAAGAACGCATCCTGATATGGCTGTGAAAATCAAAAAGGAAGTGCAGAAGAAGATTGATGTCGGTTTCCTTGTGACCGCTGAGTATCCGCAATGGGTGGCCAATATTGTGCCAGTGCCGAAGAAAGATGGAAAAGTCCGCATGTGTGTTAACTATAGAGATTTGAATAAATCCAGTCTGAAAGATGATTTCCCTCTGTCGCACATTGATATGTTGGTAGACAATACTGCTAAATTCAAAGTCTTTTTGTTTATGGATGGATTTTCCGAATATAATCAGATCAAGATAGCACCCAAAGATATGGAGAAAACCACATTTAATTACACCTTAGGGAACATTCTGTTATAGAGTGATGCCTTTCGGTTTAAAGAATGCTGGTGCAACTTACCAGAGAGCAATGACTACTCTTTTTCATGATATGATGCATAAAGAGATTGAAGTTTATGTCGATGACATGATTTCTAAATCAATTGATGAAGAGGAACATGTTGAGCATTTGTTGAAGCTATTCCAACGTTTGAGGAAGTATAAACTCCGCATGAATCCTAATAAGTGTACTTTTGGTGTTCGTTCTGGTAAGTTGTTGGGCTTTATTGTCTGCGAGAAGGGTATTCAAGTTGATCCTGCCAAGGTCAAAGCAATACAAGAGATGTCTGCACCCAAAACTTAGAAGCAAGTAAGAGCTTTCCTCGGCCGCTTGAATTATATTTCCAGATTCATTTCCCACATGACTGCCACATGTGCGCCTATATACAAGCTTCTTCAGAAAGATCAGTCTTGTGATTGGACCGAAGATTGCCAGAAAGCTTTCGACAGTATCAAGGAATATCTGCTTGAGCCTCCGATTTTTTCTCCACCTGTTGAAGGAAGACCGTTGATCATGTATCTGATTGTGCTTGATGAGAGTATGGGTTGTGTTCTTTGTCAGCAAGATGAGACTGGAAAGAAAGATTGTGCAATTTACTACCTTAGTAAGAAGTTCACCGACTGTGAGACTCGGTATTCTATGCTAGAGAAAACTTGTTGCACATTGGCTTGGGCTGCTAAGCGTCTGCGCCAGTATATGTTGAATCATACCACTTGGTTGATATCCAAAATGGATCCAATCAAGTATATATTTGAGAATCCTTCTTTAACTAGGAGGATCGCCCATTGGCAGATGTTGTTGTCAGAGTATGATATCGAATACCGATCTCAGAAAGCAATCAAAGGTAGTATCTTGGCTGACCATTTGGCTCACAACCCAATTGAAGATTACAAGTCAGTACAATATGACTTTCCTGATGAAGAGATTTCGTACTTGAAAATGAAAGACTGTGATGAACCATTGCTTGAAGAAGGGCCAGAACCTGGTTCCCATTGGGGCATGGTATTTGATGGAGCTGTTAATCAATATGGAAATGGCATTGGAGCAGTGATTATTACTCCTTAAGGCACGCATCTACCATTTACAGCTAGATTGACTTTCAAGTGTACAAACAAAATGGCAGAATATGAAGCTTGCATTATGAGGCTTGAAGAGGCCTTGAATCTCAGAATCAGGTATTTGGATGTCTTCAGTGATTCGACTTTGGTTGTGAATCAAATCAAAGGATAATGGGAGACAAATCAACCCGGTTTAATACCATATAGAGATTATGCGAGGAGGATTTCAACTTTCTTTACAAAGGTTGAATTTCATCATATCCCTCGAGATGAAAACCGGATGGCAGATGCTCTTGCAACGTTGGCATCAATGATTGTGGTAAAGTATTGGAATAAAGTTCCCAATTTGTCTATGATGTGTCATGATAGGCCAGCTCATGTGTTTGCTATTGAAGAGATTAAAGACGAGAAGCTGTGGTATTACGACATCAAATGTTTCCTCCAAAGTCAGATTTACCCGCGTGGGGCATCTTTGAAAGATAAGAAGCCTTTGAGGAGATTAGCTGGTAATTTCTACTTGAATGGTGATGTACTATACAAGAGAAACTTCGACATGGTTTTACTCAGATGCGTGGATAGACACGAAGCAGACTTGTTGATGACTAAAGTGCATGTAGGTTCCTTTGGTACTCATTCCAATGGACATACAATGGCGAAGAAGATGGTACTTATTCCAGATCACTTTCCAAGTTATGGACATACATCCGTCATACAGTTGTTTACTTGGTAGGCCATGGATTCACGAGGCAGGCGCCATGACATCCACCTTGCACCAAAAGTTGAAGTTCGTAAAGAACAAGAAGTTGGTGGTGATAGGGGGAAAGAAGGCTCTCTTGGTCAGCCATTTATCTTCCTTTTCCTACATCGATGCTGAGGATGAGGTTGGAACTCCATTCCAAGCCTTATTTATTGCTGAACCTTCTAGGAAAGGACTTTCTTCGTTTGTCTCTTACAATGATGCGAAGTTGGCCAT